>NC_135332.1:107474695-107780484 GCF_023851605.1 Tamandua tetradactyla | reverse complement strand
TTCCCTTCAAGGGAGCATACTATTTCCCAGGAGGGCAGTGGTTGAGTATCTCAAACGGCCAAGTTGTTCCTAAATTATTCTGAGAAGTTTTACCTCCAGACCACTAAATGAAAGTTGTGATTGTCAAGGGCCCGCACTCCACAATGCGCCGAAATTCTCCAACTGCTGCACATAAAATTTCATAGCAGGAAAATTCGACAGGGGCATTAAACCAGATGATTATGCGCAAAAGAAATAGAAGAGAAATAGTCTTAAAAATCTAGAAGCATTACCAATCGATGAACACTCGATTAAATCACAGTAACCACAAACTTGTCTATTTCCTAATTTTACCCTCTCTCTTTCATATCACGTATTCCATCTCTATTTAGAAAGTATTTTTAAAACTGATTAAGCTTTCTGAAGAACGAGTTGCGACTGTCCTAAACAGATAGGTTTAGGGGGAAGGGGATTAGGTGTGAGTCTATTACGTAATATGAATTATAAACAACTCAAGCAGGACTGTTTTGCAGCTATGGGCTCTTGTTGCTTTGTGAAATGAGTGTGTGGACGCAGGAGATGAGGACTGGAAGGAAATCAAGCCCTCCGTGATAAGGTGTAATGCTTTTCACGCATTTCAGTTTCCTATGACTTCTTTAATCAACTCCAAGAGGAATATTCCCCAATCCTTCCTTTTGTAATACAGGTAGCCATTTCTTTCCAGTGTGCTTTAGCCGAGCCCCTTCTAAATGGCATAAAATTAAATGTAAACATAAAACAGATATGGAAGACTTAACTCCCAGAGTTCTAAAATCCGAGGTCAAATAAAATCCGCCCTGGGAGAGGGGGCGGTCTCCTCCAGCCGAGGATATTGCGCGTTGCCGAGTTATTTCCTGGGTCATTTGATAGATCTCCAACATGCAGGTGTAAAAGAATGAATTTGATGAAAACATTCTCTTTCAGGTCATTGTCAATGTATGATCCATTTCTGTATCTGGATCAAAATCGGTGGTTCTGCGCCTATTGCCCAATCTAGGTTATTTTATCTGTTCTTAATTTTAACAGCCTTTGTGTCTGTGAATTTATAATCAAACGCAGGGAAACGTGTAGACATTTCGCTCGAGAGCTCTGGCTGGCTACTAATTAGTTGACTTCCCATTTCTCTCTCTCCTTTGTCACTTTGATTCATTATTTAGTTAGGGTATTTTAAATTCTGATATTCATTACTTAAATGCTTTCAATACCTAGGTTAGGACGATGAAATATGTTGAGAGATTCAAAGATTCCTTGGATATAGCAGTACTGACCCATCCACGACTCCCAAAGCGAATCTTTGTTTGCCCGGGATTTAGTAAATCACTCTGTCTTTTTCCCGACTGCTGGAACCTTGAAGAGGATGGTGCTGCAGTGGGTTTTCCGCAGTGCGGGTTTCAGGCGGCCTGGCCCTGCAGTGCCTCCCGCCGGCGGGGAAGAGCCGAGCAGGCTCCGGCGCCCCGGAGCCTTCCGCAAAGCGCGGCTCTCCGGATCCGCCTACCGAGGCTGCCGGGCTGTGAGCCGCGAGGGAGAAGGCAGGTTGCGTGGGCTTCTGTCCTGTCTCACCTAGTAGGGCCCGTCCCATCCCTTCCTGGTAAGTTTTTTGTGGCCCATATTTGAGTCTGTCACGGGGCCCTTTGGTGACCACAACCAGCGCTGTTAATGTCTGGAGCCGAGTACCTTATGTTTCCATAATTTAAGGAAGATGATTTTAGGAAGAAATCCCTCATTCTCCGCATTCTCCTTCTTACAATGCCTACCCAATGCTTCAAGTCTGTTTTCTGTCTAAATAAACTGAAATAGTTTTCTAATATACGTATAGTAACTATGTGCCTTCCTACGTGAGGACGGAAGAGTATCAGCCAAGTGTGACAACAGCTAAAGAGTGGATTATTTCGGCAAAATATTAGGTTTCGCTGTATGCGGCTTTTACGTTCTTTTCATTTTTGGTTCTCAAATTACCTAATATCCCGTTATTTTTTTAGGTGGGGGTGAGGTGGTCCTATTGCTTTTCTGGTTTAATCACAGGGAGCTAACAGGGCCGTGGTCAGCACCGCGGACAGCGCCAGGCGCCGAGGGCGCGGCCACTTTGGCGCATCCTCTCTTAGCTCCTTTCCTTTGTTCCAGCCCGTGCAGGCCGAGGCAGAACAAAGCCATCCATCGAGGATCGCTTTCTTAGCCCGGGGTTTTCATTTTCTGCCACCAAAGCCCTGATACGGAACTACTACCTTAGCACAGACCACCTCACCGGCTTCTAAATACATTAATTTCCCGTGTCCTTACTGTTTCCGACCTGGCCTTTTTCCCTTGTTCTACTCTTTTGATCGACTTGGCCTTTGCGACTTTGCCGAAACAAGGAAGCTTCCTTGGTGTCTTACAGACAGGCAAGGCCGACCCGAGCCTAGGAAGAGAAAGGGAGAAGTCACGAGAGCGAGGCTGTTTGCTCCGAGCTTCCTGCAGGGATTGAGCCATTCGAGGCCTCTCGGGCAATGCGGTCAGAGCGCCACTGAATATGTTATTCTTCTTTCTTCGGCGCTGTTTCCCCATCTTGGTCCAGGATTGCAAACAATCATACTACCTGTTCTTGAGAGAATCACTGCTTTCTAAACAGCTCGACTCTTTAGCATTATTTCCACACATGGGAACTACTGTTCTCCCAGCAGCTGTCACTGAAATTCCCCTAAAATCCCCCTCAGGGATTTGCCTGCGGATTCCGCGGTTTTTCCTGAAAAGTATGAGCCTTTTGCTTTCGGAAGACTGTATCAGCTTAGAGGTCTTTAGGCGACAAAAGAAGGCTTCATTCTACCACTGTCCTTTCCCCTTTCTGACCCTGAGACGTTCTAGTGTCCTTCAAGCGCAGCCTGCAGGCTCCGCTCTTGGCATTCACCGCGTGCCTTAATTGTATGACATTAAATCAAGGTCCGCTGTGAACACGAAGGGCAGAGTCTTAATCTTGATCCGGAGAAAAACTGACTTACTGCGACCACAGCACTTCTTTGCCTGCCCTTCCTTCTCTCGCGAGCTCTGGACCCCCCAAGACTCCTCCAGAGTGTAACTCATAAACCCGGCTGCTGTCTGAGTTCGCTTCCTGCCACATCTGCCAGAGCCGCTGTTAATTAGTCTGCTCGGTGGAAGCGTAGACGATGCATATGTCTGCGTATGCGTATGCATATATCTGCATGACATTTACAGCACACCTAAAAACATACATACGCCTATAAATCTAGTTTTCAAATAACGGCGTGGATCGGAGTTAATTACCTCTCTGGTACAGATTTAATTTCGCAATCTTGTTATTTTACTGAAGGTAATTAACCGAGTTGATTCGCCCTGCGTCTCTTCTAATGCACTTGTAAGGAATGACAGGTTTCTAAAAACCGCGCCACTGCACGTACTGCTGAAGAAAGCTTTACCAATAGCTTGCTGCGGTCGGGGGTGAGATCTAGCATACAAAAAGGGATGATACAAGAAAACAATGATGCGTGTGTGTTTGTAAGGTAAACACGCAGATATGCCTAGTCTCTGTGATTTCTGATAACGTTACCTTGGTTTTGGTGGGGGGGATTTTGGAAAAGAGATGAGAGTCGAAGGGCGGGCTGGGTCATCTTTCTTTGTAATGCGGAAAAATTAACTCAACCGCACCTGCCTAGTCCCGGGAGAGCTGGGTGGCCCATCTGGTCTGGCTATGGATTTGCTGCGAGAGACAAGGCCGCGGCTGCTGGCTAAAGCTTCCCCAATGCTGGCGAGCGCGGATCTCGGGTCCGGGCGGGTCTGGGGATTACTGCTCAGGACAGCCCAGCGGACGCGCACTCCTCAGACTGCGGCAACATTCAGGGGGCTGGAAGAGCCGGGGCCGGGCGGAGGGAGGGCGAACAGGAGAGGAAAGGGTGAGGGGAGTTGACCTCTACCGGCGGGGCTCTCCGCGCAGTGGGCCGGAGGAGGCGAGCGCTGCAGCTCTTTTCGCGGCGTCCCCTCAGGAGCGGTCTGGCGGGAAGGAAAGCTCTGCTCCGGCTCGGGCGTCCTAGGAAGCGCGGATCCTACACCTCCGCGGCCCCGGGGTGGCGCAGGGTCTGGCTATGGCCCGAGAGAGCGCCGAGAGCCGATCTTGCCCAGAGACCCAGAAAGCGTCCCTGAAAAACAAAATCAAAGCACAGATTTAGAAAGGGAGGCAGGAGGGAGGAGGGGGAGGCTAGGCAGAAAAGCCAGGAGGCGGGAGGAACCAAGGAAGCAATCGAGGTGACGGGAGGAGAGGACCCCAGCAGGTGGGCCGCGACCTCCACCCCCAGGCTTCAGCTGGATGCGGAGAAGACCCGTGGCGCGCAGAGCCCGGGACCCGCAGCCGGGCGGGCGGCGCGGTGCCGGAGCGCGCAGGTTCGGGCAGCGGAAACCTCGAGGAGGGGGCCGTACCCCGCGTACACCACCGCAGCCAGAGAAGCGATTGCGAGAGCTGGAACCGTCCTATCGCGTTCGCAGTCTTCCCCTGCAGCTTCAGCGGTCCTCGTATTCTCACCCCCTCCCTCGGAACACACGCTGGACTCGCATTCTCCAATCCCCACCTCTTGGTGGTTTAGGACCCCGCAAACTGCAAGATCGGCGAGTCTTTGCAAGAAAATCGAAACAATCGATGAGAGAAAGAACTACATACACATATAGCCCTAGAAATCCGAAGGAGAAAGACCTGCCATCCCTGTTCAAACCTGCAAAGGAGCAAAGCGTTTTCAATTGCTGCTCAGCGCGTTCGTGGAGGAAAGAGGAGGATGAGAAGCTTCCGTGGTATAAGGTGCTTTAGGGTGGGAGGTGGGGGGGGGGTCGGGGGTGGGTCGGAGCGGTCCGGTCTTTCCCCCTCGCTTGCTGATCCAGAATTAGGGATTAATGGCTCGCTCCAGCCAAACAAATAAGGCATCTGCCTTCAGCACAAGAGGATTACACGGGCTGCTGACGTCACCAGTCAGACAGATGTTGGCTCCCAAAGTCCTGAGCCGCTCGCTGTGTCCTTGAAACCAAAGAGCCGCAGAAGGCGCGCATCCCCCACGAGCTGCGCCTGGCCACAGCAGAGGGCGAGCCCTGCCCTTGCCCGCAACAACCTGGCACCATAGTGGACCAAAGACAACCCCTACGCCGCTGTGCCCCCAGCCTCTCCAGCCTTTTGCCCTCACAGTCCTCACTTCAATTCCGAGGCTCCCTCAAGGCAAGCTAAAGTCACCCTTCTCGGTTGCCTTTCCCTAAAATGGAGCCAACTCTCTCGACCCCTCATCTAGATCTCCGCATCCAAGCTCTAGGTCTCCTATTTGCTCACACTTGGTTGGCCACGAAACAGCAAAATAAGCACCGTAGGCCGGACAGAGCTCACGTTTCAGATGAGGGTCTGCCTCTTAATTATGTGTCCAAGCAGCATGAGCAGGGCTATATGAGCAGCTCCTCTTGCCCTCGCGAGGGCCATCCTTTCTCCAGGCCAAGGTTTAGGTTTAGGTTTAGGCTTACTCTTATCCGGAATGCCATCCCAGATGAATGTGCCTTCCTAAACAATGACCCTTTCCCTATGGAAATCTGCGTCCCGACCAAAGCCTGGGCCTCACTCCATGAACCAGGGGACCTCACCGTGGTCCTGATCAGGACGCAGTAAAATGCCTGCAAGTACTTTGCAGGCGTTGTTAAAAAAAAAAAAAAAAAAGTGTGTCCAAAACATATCTAGTATCTAGTTTAGAACCTACCCATTCAGGTAATGGCAGTTTTATTCTATACCAAAATTTGATGGATAAAGATTTTAAAAACTGTTTTCTTTATAATCCCCAATCTTTATTTAAATCGAGGTCATTTTAAAATTTAAACATAAATTTAGACTATTTTAATTTCTCTAGCTTGTCTATGATCTTTGATTTATTTGATTTTTCCAGGCCTTTACAAGTCACACTAAAGTCAAGTTATGAAATTAACCAAATGATAACATGAAACTGGAAATTTAAACAAGCAATTTTGCAGGTGTTATGTAATCCACAGATAAAATGTTTTAAATGAAGTTCAGTTCAATCAAGGAATAAAGGCAATTCAAACAATGTTCAAAGCAAACTCAATTGATCTCCAGCACAGAGCCACACTGAACCAATCCTGTGCCCCAAATCAAATCAGCATATATGAAAAAATCAGCAACTTTCTTGGAAAAAAATAAATGTTTGCTCACGACATCGCACTGACCATAACAAATGAACAGGAGTAAAGACATAGCTAGATTATATCTCCATTCATATTATCCCTGTCTATCAAAGTGGCATTTAATTTTTTCAATTCTGTGCATTTTGAAATTCAGCCATTGATAAAAATCAATTTAATTTGCTCTAGTGTCATTCAGCTAATGCCAGCCTAAAATAAGAAAAATTTTCTATTCTTGCTCTGCTTCCAACAGCTCACATCTTAAAAAGATGGATTTAAATTTTTTATTTACTACTAACAGAGGTAGACTTAATTTTATTTTAATTGGATAGAAAACAAGTACTATTTGAGAAAGGGTAAAAACTGAACAGGTAAATTATTTCTCTGAAATCTGGTAGAATAATTTTGGAATGACACACATTTTAGAAGAGCCTACTTTCTCTAAAATTAAGATAAAGATTGCTTTTGCTTCTCCAACATATTTGGAATGCAAACCTCCATTCTTTCACAAAATTTTAATAGATACCTTTCTGCTTAATGATTTAATATTAGTTCGCTGTCCATGGTCTTGATCTACATGAAGGGGAGATGCTGGTGGTGCATTTTGAAAATAATGGAAATCTCTATGCTTCTGCACAAATCGGATTCCCTAATATTTTAAGATGATATTAAAGGTAGGAAAGTCTAGATGCTTTAAGTACTCTCCTCCATCTCAGTTATTTCATTTTTTCCCTTTAATGTCATCAAATTAAGAGTCCTGAAACTGCACGGGGAAGCTTCACATTTCAATATTTTTGAGCTGACAAAATTGCCACCAAATTTAAAGGGCCAAAGAATTGTAGCAAATAGGACACAGTATTTTTCAACTTTCAATTTTTCTTTAAAAATTAACATAGACATCCTTGCATTATTTTTGTCCACTCTTACAGATGGCTTAACAAGTACACATTTTTACAAAAATGACAAATTAAGAAAAAATTAACTAAACACTCTCTTACCTTCTCCAAATACACACACACACCAGATATATATATATATATATATATATATATATATAGTTACACATGCAAGCACTAAGAGGATTAATCTGAATCTCTTCTCTAGCACTCTATAATTCTTATTTAGTGAAGCAAAGGAGGCATATGCTGGAGTGACTGAGGCTATTTAATAATGTCTTCGGTGTAAAATAATGTTTCACCTTTTGTTAAAAAACAAAACACCGACCCACCAGAATAACATTTAACCTTTCACGGTGTTTCCTTAAGTGAGTGAAACGATAAAGGGGAAAAAACCTCCCTCCTCCCTCTAGACAGAATTGTTTTTCAGCTTTGAGGTTTTCCCTTCAGATTACCAGGGGAGGGAAATACAAAAATAAACATTTATGGACAAATTTAAACAGACGCTGATTTTCTGAAACCCTAAGAACCTAAGCGGATCTTTGGGGGGCAATGACCTGGACAAACTAGTCAGTATTTCGATACAAGTAACCCAATGAGAAGAAAAGAGACTCTTGCCAAAACTGAGGTCAGTACCCACACCAGGCCACGGGGCCCAGCATCTGTAAATCACACTTTCTCGGGCGCTAGAAGGCTACTTTCGAAAGAAGCATTTAGAACTTGGGAAAGCCCTGGTACCGGAAGAAAATGGCCTTAGCACAATAGGACTCGCCATTTTCTCCTTATGATGCACAAAGCGCTTGGCGCTGCCTGGCACACAAAGAAAGCGTGGGCCCGCGGAATTCTTGTACATTTTCAAGAGGCCAGAAAAGACCTTCCCAGAACCGCAATTTCTCCCGCCTGGGAGCTCTGAGACACATACTCTCTCTCCCTCTTTCACTCAGCAATCGTCACAAGAAGGCCCTGCATTTTCGATACAGATAAAAGAACGCACCGAAGGCGCGATGCTAGAGAGCCAGCTAACCCTGGCTAGGTTAAGCCCGACAAACTAAGGGACCGCGCGCGCGGCCGCCCAGGGCTCCTTTCTAGGCCGGAGGGGGCTCAGGTCCTCTCCCTTCCTTCCAATTTCATCCTGACTGCTAAGCGCGTCTAGTAGGCTGGAGTTTAGCTATGTCCGTGACCTGATTTCTATCCAGTGCCAAGAACCAACCTTGCAGATCCGAGCTGGGCGGGCGGAGCCGAAGGATGCTCGCGACGGGAACCCCTAGACTAGCCACGTCCTGCCGCCCCATTCCCCACTTCTGCACGCCCACAACGGCGAAACACCGCCGCTCACATGCAAAAAGTGCAAGCTTCGAGGAAGCCTCTGTGAATAAAAATACCAAAACACAACCAGCCACCCGACTCACAAAGCGAACACTCCCAGTCACTCGGGCGACACAGAGCCCCGCTACCCAGGAAAAGATGGTACTTACAGCCCGTGCGCGTTTGGGTAATCCGCGTCTTGGCCTCCCCCCTCATTAAAAAAAAAAATCTATACATCTCTATATATTTGATTTTGCACATCCTCCAGCGTTGAGAAGGAACGAAAACAAAAATCTTGTAGCCTAGCGGGGGTGGGGGAGGGGGATGGAGATTTTCATTGTCTCGGCTCTGCACATGCAGCCCAAGGAAAGAAGCGCTTTGCGTGTGGGGCTCCTTCTACTTTCTGCTTGAAATTCAGAAGCTTTCAACGCTGTAAAGCAGGGGGTTTGGTCTCGCTCCCTGTCTCCCTCCCCCAGCGTGTTCTCTCTCTCTCTCTCTTTCTCTCTTCTTCTTCGCCCTCCTCTCCCCTCCCTCTCTTCTCTAGCTCGAAGTCTCTCTCTCTCTCTCTCTCTCTCTCTCTCTCTCTTGCTTTTTTTCAAAAGAGGGCAGGTCGCTTCCTGCATCCCAATGAGTTAAATCAGTCACTTACTTCTCATGCATCAGCAGCCTCTTTAACAACCGAGGGCTGCAGGCACAAAAGAGCATTTAGCTGCCTCCAATTTGTGTAGAAGGCCTGTCCTTAATTTGTTTTTGGAGTATAATTAAATCATGTATTTCACCTAATATAAAAATACCAAGTTCCCAACTTTAGCAAATGAACTGCTAATGATAACCTTTGAAAATACCACCCCCTCCCCCCACCTTTTCTTGTCAGCATCCTTAGTGAAGGCCTAGGCCGCCCCAGAAAAGGACAGGCCTAGGGTTTCAGCCCAAATCTGCCTGCCCCTCCCCCCTTTCACACGTCAAGGTCACAGTCATATGATCCCCAATTGCTTTCCAATGAGGCCTTTTATCAACCCTTAGCCTTGGGAAGGAATTAAGTCTTTTTGTGGTATGGGAAGAGCTGAAGGCTTAAATAAATAAATAAATAAATAAACACATCCTTAATCTGAAATACACAGGTAAGCAGAACCAACCGTGATCAGAGGTTGGGGTGGGGTGGGGGGCAGACGTGCCATGTGAGAACCTGTGGGTTTTCAGCCGGCCCTCCTTCCCTGGTGAATTCTGAGGGTGCTCTGTTTTGCTCGGGCTTCTTCTGGTGGCTGAGCGGCCTTGAGCGACAGGGCCAGCGCCTTTCTAGCTTTCAGAGTCTCTTTGGGGTTCAGACCTCGGGGACACCGCCGGATAGCAGGGGGTAGGGGGTGGAGGGGGTCGTGTGTATGGCTCTCCCTCCTCTGAAGGGGCTGGGGCACAAAGAGCAACTCTGCCTTCCCGCAGTTTTTCCTTCTGAAAGAACCCCAGGCCCAGCCATTGTTCTTTCTCAGCGAAGGGGGCCGAGGGTGACAGTAGAGACAGACCTTCCCTTACTCACACTTACCACCCACCTCCTCCCTCGCCCCACCCAAGGCTACTGCTGCAGGAAGAATTCGGAAATATTTTTCTTTTTGCCGAGACCCTTGTCTGGGAGAACATCAACTTCAATATCTTTAACGCCTCGATTATCTTTGTATTTCCTTCAGTGATATTCCGTAGAGCCGCCAGCCTGCCTCCTGCTCCGTATTTTCTAACTCTAACTGCGCTTGTTTAGGAACATGGCCCTCCGATAATCAGAGAGGTTAGGACCGCAGATAACTGCCTTTAGCTCCAGCGAAAGGGAACCAGACAATGTAACTGGCCACCCCGCCACTGAATATTCGCTCTAACACCCTAAATTACCCGGGTGTTTCGAGTCCTCTCAGGAAGGCCAGTTTTCATCTTGAACCTTCGTAATATCAGACTTGGCTCCTGCTGCTGCAGAAGGATGCAGAGGCCGCCAGTTCCGGCTGGGGACATCTGCTTGAAAATCCAACACCACCTCCACGCCCGTTTGCAAAAAGCAGAAAAGCAATGATAAAATTGGAATTTTTTTTTTAAGCAGAAAGTTTAGGTACTGTGAGTGTGTATCTAATCAGTAATCTCAAGGTACAGGGTTTGGGGGCTCGAATTACCTAAGACAAAACAGCAGCTCCTCTGCGGTTTAAGCCGAGACCGAAGGCCTCACTGCTACGGTGTTTTGTTAGCCGCGAGAGACAACGTTGTTTTTGGCCGCACTAGAAGGAATGCACATCGTCTCCCTGGCCTTTATCGCTCACCGGATGATAGTCATTTTATCTGTTTTCAGTTTATTGACCTGGGATGTGGGATGCTAAAGATTGACAAATTCTTGCCAAAGCCTGAGCGAGGCAAGGTCATGCGGTGTGCCAGGAGAGAAGGGGCAGCTCCGTGCTCTGCTTAGTCAGCAGCGGCTGCTCTGTGCAGTGACAACTTCAGACGGCCCCGGGTGGACCCTTTACCCACTGCCCCCCTAAGCCCCCGCTGGCTTTGGCAATGCCAGCTTTGCCTCATCTCATCGGCCCCTGGATTTCAGTGTCGTTGGTGGAAAGGCTTTGGGGCGGGGGGGGGGGAGACCCAGGCCGTGGGCGCTTTTCCCCTGAATCATTCGCTCCATCCCCAGCGGCTTATTCTGGGTGGAGGCCGCAAAGGAAACCGCGAGAGAAGTTGGAGGCTGGCGCAGGAACATTCGCGAGGGCCTCTCACCCACAACCCCTCCCAACCTGACTACAAACAGATGGCTGGGCGGGACACCTGCAAAGCAGTCCGCAGCCGCCGCCTCCGCGCAGCTCTCCGGATGGGGACTGCAGAGTCGGATCCAATAAGGTCACCTGCCACCCTGGGCCCAGATCTCTTGGCTCTCTGCCCAAAGATCCTTTCTCGGGTCACCTTTTCGTCGGATCAGAGAACGAGGCTCCAGATCCCCGCCTCCCGCCCTCGGCTGGGAACACGAGCCAGCGACTCCTTCCCAGACCCGGGTTTCGGCCTCTCCCCGCGCGCAAACCTCCTCCTGCCTGGCGCACCTCGTCGCCGGGCCTAGAGCTTATGAAAATGTAACCCAACTCATTGCCAGAAGTTGTTGCTAATTAGTGGATAATAAACTTCTGTAGCCAGGGCACAAAAGTCTTTTAAAAGTGCAAAGGTGTTCTTTGTTATGGCATCAGAAAAGGGATTAGCATATCAATTGGACTGAGGGGACCGGACAATGCGCCCTCCTCCTCTCGCGCTGCCCCGTAGTTCGCCGCCCGCCGCCTCCCTCTCCTCCTCCTGCCTCGGCCCTTCCTCTTCCTCTTCACCTCCCGACTCTGAACACAAGAAGTAGCCGGCGGAGAGCGAAGGGCCGCGCGGGCTGCGTCCGGCCGGGCGGGCAGGCGCAGTGCGCGCTCCCCGACGCCCACCAGGCCGCGCGGCCTGCGCCGTGCCCTCGCCCGCGCTGGCGTCTCCGCTCTGCCCCGCGCCTCGGCGCGCGCCAGGCCGCGCGGGGGGTCAGGCGGCCGCGAGGGCGCGGACCGGTCTACCCAGGGCGGGCGGCCGCGGGCGGCCTCGCGCGGCCCCACGCGGCGTATCTTCTGTCCCGCGGCCTGTGCCCTTCTTCCGCGTGAGCTGCGCGAAGACCCCGCAGGCAGTGCCCTCCTCTGGCAACAGGGCGCCGCCCTCCCCCTCCTCCCCACCCCCCACCCCCACCCCAACCGTTCCCCAGCTCGGCCACCGCTCCGGCCTGGGGGCGAGGAAGCATAGTAGGAGTCAGTCTCCCACACGGAGACGCGGGCCGGGCCGCCCGGGTCTCAGCCCTGCTCCCGCCGTGGCCCCGCTGGGCTGGGGCAGCCCCGAAGGTGGCCCGGGCTCCCGCAATTCAGGGCGCCGGGGACCGTGGGGCCTCCTCGGCTCGGGGAAGGAGGCGGAGGGCAAGGCGTGGGGAAGGAAGGCGAATGGGGGCAGCCAGCAGCGACGGCGCGCTCGTCGGCCGGCGGTCGGACCCGGCCCGCCGCTTTTCTGGCGGTGGAGGGGGCCGCGCCCTGGCCCGACCGCAGGAGGCGCAGGCCCGGCGGCTCGCCCCTCCGCCCCGCCGCCCCCGCGTCCCCGGCAACCTCGGAGAAGAAACGCTTTCTTTTCTTTTTCTTCTCCCCTCCCCCTTTCTCCCTTTCTCCCTAGAGGCAGCTTCGTCTCCTAAATGCATTTCAAAAAAAAAAAAAAAAAAGAAAGGAAAAAAAAAGCAAATCTCTGGGGTTCTCCTTTTTCCACCCATTTCGCCTCCTAACATTGATGTTCGGCAAACAAGCGCCAAACTCACACAAGTTTCCCCGAAAACGAACCGCTTTAGCTGCCGAGAGGGAAAATGTCGGGAGAGAAAGTGGAGGTCTGCGTTTCCCTAAATGCAAAACATCAGAGAGGAATCTGAAAAGAGCTTTACTTTCCCTGCGAAATCTCCATTGTTGCTGGCAAACAATGGAAGCCTGGGCGACTGGAGGGCTGTGAGAATGAATAGGCGATCCGCGGGATGTGTGCGGGTCAGTGCCTGGGGTCCCGGGCCTAAAGCCCCTTTCTCAGCTTGCCACAATAAAGCAGCGCAAGGTTTAGTCTTTATTGGGTCACCGGCCATCCTCTATTATTCAACACTAAACAACAAAAAACACTTATTAATCAGCGCTGACCAGAGGCCCCTTTTGAAACAAGAGAAGGGGAGAGAGGAAGGAGAGAGAGAGAGAGGAAGGAGAGAGAGAGAAGGGGAGCGAGCGAGGAAGGAAGAGAGAGAGAGAGAGAGAGAGAGAGAGGGAGAGAGAGAGAAAGAGAGAAGAAAGCCCTGGACAGATCTCTCTAAAGCCAGGGCAATCATAGGGTACTCTCCTCCTGTGGCCAAAGTTTATTTGACACAACAAAGTTTCTAATCAGGCCACGGAGACCTGGATTTCTCCTCATTTGCCTTGCTCCTGTCTCTTCCTCTGAAGATGTTGGAGACTTTGTTGCAAGTAAGGATGGCTTTAGGTCAGATTGCTAAGGCATGACCTTAAAGATCTGATTGCTATTGGAAGAGAAGCCTGTTTCCCAGCTGGGCCTCCACTCTGGAGATGGTGCAAGGAAGACTTGTCCAGCTCTTCCCTGGGCACACTGCTGATGGATGGGGTGTCAGGCCAGTAGTCACGTGAGGACTGGTTTCCAAATGGTATGAGCAGTAGTCAAATGTGGGACTTATTGGTGATACTGAATGCGATCTGTAGATTTTCTACTTCATGATGTTTCAGTCAAGATACATTAAAAGACTAAACTTGCGTGCTAGAATGAAGAGAAACGGATAATTCTATGCTTAGGCAGGGACTTAAGGAAAAGAATGTGGAGAATACTTTTTAGAGAAGGAAATGGTTCAAAATGTTCCTTACCATTGAAATTAGGGACCTTTTTGCTCAACTTTGATCATTTTAACAAAGCTTATTTGATGTTTGTAAACCAACTGTGTGTCGTTAATTTATCTGGTTACATGATAATTATGAGCACATGCTCAAATATGTATGGACACTCATATATGTCAAAGTGAGGTGCTACATACATCAGCTTTATGGATGGAGTTAATCAATTTAAAACTCAGTGAGACATTTTTGATGGCAGAATTTTGTCACTTTTTAATTTGGGGTTGGAAGCCAATATTTCTTGGTTATTTTGTCTGTTTTACATTACTCAGGTTGTAATTTGGCCAAGTGACCAAAGCTCTTTTGTAATGGCTAATGTTTACAAGTGAATAGAGGCAGGAGAAATTGAATCTTATGTGTCAAAAGGCGTGAAACAATCACTTTCCTAAAGAAATAGAAGTGGTTGTCAAAGCAGTATTCTTTTAAGTTTAAAATTTTGTTTGTATGTACTTTTGGATTCTTGAGTAATATAACTAACCATTTTACTTGCTGTGATTCAGAGAATCATTTTAATCCCCCCAAAATGTACAGATAAGTGTTTGTGAGTTCAGCTAATTAAGCTGTAGAACTAGATATGTTGGTAATGGATGCAAAACTTCAGAATTACTTGGTAGTAAACTGTATTTATATTTGTTAGAGTTTATGTATAAATGCAAAAAAAATGGGTTGCATGACTTGGTCTCAGTAATTGTGTTGTACTTAGATGCCTACTATTAGAAATTGGGTTTTTTTTAAATATGGAAAATATTGTGTTACTCAGATTTTGCAGAGCTCGACGATTCTTGGGATGGAGTAATCAAGTGTTATCTGAATTATTTACAGCCTGGGATTAAAGGCCTTGGAGTTGAATGCTGACAAGCTCTCACATGTAGGCAGGGGAAAGTTTTGTATTCTTTTCTTTCTGTATATTCCTTTAAAATAATTTGGTCGAGTGTGGTGAATTATTTTTACAATATATGCATAGGAACAATGAATAATTCTTTTACAAATTATTTTCCAAATGGGCTAACAAAAGTGTTCAGAAAAAGAGTAGGAATCTAGTTAATACATAACAATGTGTCACCTAAAATGCATTGTTTTGAAAGGACTTTTCTTTAAAAAACATATTTGCTATAGAGAGCTCCACTGTTTCAGAAAAATGTTTAGGGTGTGCATACACAGAAGCTATTCATTCAGCAAATCCATTTGCGGGATGTGACTATTTTATGTCATGTTTTTCATTTTGGTATTTTGTTTGACTTTCAAATTTACTTAAAGGAGGTAATATTCCATTTGTGTGTGTATTTTTACTTGTAAACTGAAGGTATGTGCTAAATTGGACAAATCTTTCACAGATTATCTTCTGAGGAAGTTCTCTTGAATAAGCAAATAGTAGAGAAAAGTGTTAATCATCATACGCAATACACTGAATGTGTGTATATATCACCACATAGCACATTATTTAAACATGTGTTTATTGACTCCAAACACTGATCTTTTAGTTCTTGTGTTCTTTCTTCTTTTTTGCTAAGAAATTAAGTAAATAGCAGCATTGTAATGCCATTCCCTTAAACATACCAGTGAATTTGTATGGAAATTGGACTAGCCTCCACATTTATCAAAGGAGAGAATAATAATACACAAACATTATATACAGCAAGTACTGAAAATAGAGAAATGTTATTTGTTGATATTACTTACCATGGAAGCAATATTTATTAAATTTGGTATCTCTTTATGAAATTATTGTCGTTCTAAAGTACATTTATTATGGGATAGCACACGCATACTGTTACATTTTTGAAATAAGAAAATACATCTATAATAATAAACTAAACATTACAGGATAGACTTAGCACATCTTAAAAATTACTTTATAGGCATCTAAATCATCTGTCTTCTGGAAAATAATCTTTTTGACTTAAAAAAAACCTACCTGGATAGTTAAAAGAAAACATGACACGTAAATAACTACAAAAGGACACAAATATCTTGAAAGAACTTATGTATCTTTAGTCAAATGAAGGTTAGATAACAAAGCTTATAGTTATAAATGGCAAGTACATACACTCTGGTAAATTTATTTTGAAATATATTTCAATTTTTGCATTTATTTTTTGCTTCCTGGTAAGTGTGTGTAATTCAGGATTTTTTTTTCATCTTGTCAAAATTTGTCAAATTCAGTTCATATTTGTATCAACATGATCTGATATAGTATCAATAGGTTATCATGAAGTGTAGATGCAAACTTGATCGAATGTTGCCTTAATACACACTACGTTCTTTTTTATCTGAGCATAAATCAGTGTGGTTTTTCATGATAGAGAGGAGGTAAAACAGGAAGTGATAGAGATTTGACTTGCCCCCTATGATTTGCCCTGTTGCCAGAGAATTCTGGTTAGACTGTATAGATCTAAGGCTTCTGGGGAGAGACTCAACCTGGTCCTTATTTATTTATAAACTTCTACTTCACTAGAGATTCAGTTATATTTAGAAGACTAGAACCTCACATGATATGCGTTTGATTCTTCGACCTAAATACTTCATGAGTACACCCAAAATAATTTTAATGGAAAATTTTCATTAAGTTTACATGCATTGCATCTAAATACCCCTGATGTATTTCTATATACACAATTATATGACATCTCATTTTGGGGGGAACAAAGGAAAATCAAGCTTCTGAATGAAACTTTTCACCCAAATTATTTCCACAGTTCTTAGTTTAATATTCTCTTCAACTAATTGCATTTTGATACATATGCTGTAAAATTCATTTTGGCTTACACATCAATTTTTCACCTAGAGATGTGTTTGTATAACCGTTTGTGACAAAGCAGATTATTTTACAGAATTTCACAAAAGACTCCAAACACATGAGTGCATTTAAAGTATTTAAATTCCAATTGTTTATGGGTGTTTACTTTCTGTTTAAAAGGAATAACTTAGCATCCTTTTCCATGATGACAGTTTCATTTTGAAGGAAACCTAACTTTTAGAAATACCTACAAAATAAAAACGTAAAATGGAGCGCTTCTGTTTTTGGATTTTTTTTTTTGTCTTTATATGTAGAAACTGAGCCTATAAGGTTGACAGAAGCTTTTCTTTCAACTAAGGAGGATATTTGGATGTACTATAAGAAACTGGCCATGAGGAGTTATGGCAAAGAACTAAGGTGGGCTTTTTTGTTAGGTTTGTTTTGGTATTTTTATAGATTAGAATATAGTTCAATGTCCTTCAGCTCCTCAAGTGCCCTTATGTGTTTTATTGCTTTTTGTACAAGTACTAATGGATACGGGACAGTGGGAGGGGGGAATGACAAGACTGTGGATCAAGTACAGTTTGGGTGCTAACGCCACTGATGTTGAATAAGTCTCCCTGTGCCAGGAGAGGATCCACTTTTCAAGCTTTTCTTTCTCTGTCTTTCTCCTGCCTCTACCCTCAAAGTGCCTACGAGATCCCCTGAAAATGAAGCCCTGGGTAAAAAGCACTTGTCCTTCACCTGACTACAAAAGTATCAAGAGAGAGGACAGTAAAAAGCACTTGTCCTTCACCTGACTACAAAAGTATCAGGAGAGAGGAGAGTGACCCAGGTTCCATCACGACTGGCCTTTGGAGGTCCTGCTAATCTTCAGCAGTACAATATTATGTTGATGTGTGTGCACAGTGTTGTATTTCTCAGAAATTACATGTACATTGCAGATGCATGCTTATTGGATTTAAAACTAAGACTATAAAAAATGGGATCATTTACTTGAACATGTCTTATAAGAAAAAGCATTAAAAAGGAAAAAGTATTAGCTATGGGGAAGATGAAAAAAGAAAACAACAAAAACACTCCTTAGCCATGAAATTACGTAATTACTTTGCATTGCAACTAGCTTTAATCAAACTCCAGTTTTCTGAAGACCAAAGTTGACTGTAGTTTATACAAATCCCAAGAGTCTTTCTAAATACTCAGCTTCTTATAAAAGGGCAACTTTTATAAAGTGAGCCAGCTGAGACACCTCACTGTCCATTTTTTTTTTATCCCAAGGTGGGTCAGTGATTCCCTGAGACTTAGAGATAAACAGGATTATTTGTACATATACTCATGTCGCCACAGAGCCAAGTAGGACAATTCATTCTCGGTCCACCATGGAGAAATTGAGGTTAGGGAACCTGGGACTGGGTCAGAAGGTCTGGCAAACTTGACAGGGGCAGATTCCCTGGGTCTTTGTGGAGGACCCTGTCCTCAGGAGAAGGGCCGTGGTTTCAGTAGGATGGTACCAATTTCATGCTTTGGTGCAGACCCTGATTTGCTAACATCAATCCTAATGATTTCTCCAGCTTTGAAGAAAATTAGTTTCATGATCAAGCTTTCTCTTTCTCCCCTTCTACCTCTTCTTTTGTCTTTCCTCTCCTTCTTCTCTTCCTCCTCCTTCTCTTCCTTTCCTTTCATCTCGGACTGTGACACTGTATCAGCCCGCGGGCAGATGCACATTCCACTGTTGGTTTGCTTGTTTTGTTACTTATGCCTTAAAACGTGTCAAGTCAGGTAAAGGCTCGATAAAATGTCTATCCTCAACTTTATGCAATTTCTTTCTTCTGAATATTTCACTCTGCAAAGAGGCTAAATGCTGAATGTAAGCTTCACTCTGTGTAGTTGGGAATTCTGGCCAGAGACATGGAGGCCAAACTGCAGGTGTGGTTTTCTTCTAGGGTGGGCTTCGGGTCTACAGATCTGACCCATCTCTCTCTCTTTGGGATGTCCTAAGAAAAATCTCAAATCTTCAGGAAGCGCTCTCCTGGTTTTAGAAGTTCTGCTGGATCTGGGAACATAAAGAATTGAAATACTCTTTCTGGGTAATTGTACTCTGTTTATGTACCCTTTTGGCAAGAGGGAGGGTGGGAAGGAGAGAGAGAGAGAGAAAGAGAGAGAGATGAATGATGGCAGGGTTAACTTGAGAATTGCTGTAATTTAATGTTGGAAGGTAGACATAATCCTAAAAATGGTTATCAAGCATTTTTTACAGCACCAAAACAAACCAAACAAACCAGAGCAAATAATCATGAATTTCCACAATGCCTCTAGTTTGAAAATGTACTTCTACAGATGGATCGAGAGATTAAGCAGAACTCAAAAACCTAAATTACCTGGGAGGCAGTACAATTGTTGAGTTGTAGGGTGTGTTGTCTGGTGTGTTTCCTGATTTTAAGTAAGACCAAGGTAAGGTGGGAAGAACAGAGATCTGCATTTGATTGGGGCTACTATTTATCAAATGCTCTGTCAGGCTCTTTCACCAACACGTTATTTCATATATTCTCACCACAATCTTCTAGGTAAGTGTTAATTTTTCTTCATTTTAGAGATAAAACTGAAGCTCAAAGTTATATAATCTGACCAGGGTCACACAGCTAACAAAATTTGGACTCCAATTTAGTATTCAAATGTTTGTCTTCTGAATCTCCTGTTTCTTTTTTTTTTAAACCAGGAATATCTCACATGATTTATTTTCCTCATAATCACTCATCACAGAAGTAAGTATTTAATTACCACGTATCTTCCCAGGCTCACGTATCTTCTGTCACCGGGACAGAAGCCTTATGCTTTTTTGCTCACTTCTGTCCATGAGCTTTCTCTGTTCTTTGGCTCAAGCTGTTTGGTTTGCTGAAGATGTGTTTGACTGAGGTTGCCTTTTATCCACAGGGAATGTGAACTGATGGGCTTGGGGCCAACCTGTGCATATGTATATATACATCTGTACACACACACACAAATTTGTATTCTCCATTGTATTAAACTGCAATAGAGAAATCAGGCAAAGGCAATAGCAATTATAATTTGAAGAAATTTAATTTTGGGGATGTGGTCATTCTTTCTTCTTTTTCTAGATTTTAAATATTTATTTTAAGATAGCTTTTTGTTGTTGTTATCCTAGTTCACTTTCTAACATACAATCTAGCCAATTAGATCATAAGTCTGAACCTTCGAAGGCTTGAGATCTTTACTGAGGTTAGGCCTCATATAATAGCAGAATTAACTCTTTCAGGCCCCTGAATCACCACAGTGTGCTTATTTAATGTTTGATATTTAGTCCTTAATTCTCAAAGAAAGGAAAAATAAGAGTATGCTAGTAATAATTATGTTGCATGGAGCCTCTTAGGTATGAGTATACTTTTAGTATATTGGATGTAGTTCTCTGCTTCAGTTTTCTAATTTTGAGAGTAATGATCCTATTTTAAAGAGGGAAATTCTAAAAGTTTATTAACATCTGTAGAACACCTTGAGAATAATAAATAATATGATCAAGTATTAAAATCAAAATATAAATGCTAGGCTAGCAAACATTTAATTTCAAGGTTGTATTTACTGTTTAGTTCTGAACATTAAATTAATCCATCATTTTCTTATGCTTTTTTATTATACAAAATATAACATATATACAAAAAAGCAATACATTTCCAAGTACATTTTAACAAGTAGTTTTAGAACGGATTTTAAAGTTTAATATGGGTTATAGTCCTACAATTTTTTGTTTTTTCCTTCTAGCTGCTCTAAGATACTGGAGACCAACAGAAACATCAATATAGTAATTCAGCAATCATACTCATTTGCTAAGTCCTATCTTCTCTGTTATACTCCTCCTTCTCTTTAAATAATGTATATATATAAAAGCAATGAATTTCAAAGTACATCACAACAAGTAGTTGTAGAATAGATTTCAGAGTTTGGTATGGGTTACAATTCCACAGATTTAGATTTTTATTTCTAGCTGCTCTAAGGTACTGGAGGCTAAAGGAAGTATCAGTATAATGATTCAGCACTCATATTCATTTGTTAAACCCAACCTTTTCTGTATAACTCCACCATCACCTTTGATCTTTCTCCCACTCTTTAGGGGTATTTGGGCTATACCCATTCTAAATTTTTCATGTTGGAAGGGGCTGTTGATAATATGGGATAGAGGGATGGAACTAGTTGATGTTCTGGAGAGGCTGGCCCCTCTGCATTTCAGGACTAATCTGGTCCAGGGACCCATCTGGAGGTTGTAGGTTTGGGATTATAGTTACTTCTTAAAGCATTAATTTTCTTTTAAGATTGTTACATTAAAATCTTCAAATGTCTATTACTCATTTATAATGAGTGTTTCTGAAAAAAGACTTCAGTGGAAGATATCTGAGAACTCCCTTCATTGAACTAAAAACTCAGAAAATAAAGATTAAATATTAGATTAGTACATTTTAAAATTAGAGTAGTTTGGGGATAAAAATGATTTAGTAAATGATAATAGAAATAAGAAAGATACAATATTAAAATTCAACATCATGGTTTTTGTATTAGAAGGAAACATTGGCGATCATCCTAGGTATTTACTTCAAAGATACAAGTCACCTTGGCTATTGTGCTCTTGGTTATAAATTACTTTTTGTAGTTCTGCTTCCCATCCAGATTGAAGGCTACTAAGGGGAATAAGGAAAAGGAAGCAGTAAGGGCACATACTCACTTGAATTATTTCAGAATAGTTTGCAATGCCAATGACCAAAATATTAGACCAATATCTATAAAATCCTGAATTTTACTTGGGGTTGAATATGAGGTAAGCAAGTAAAGTCTTTGACTTTGATTTAATTGCTTTATCCCCAAAGTGGGGTTAAAATTGTTTACCTGCAAAGAGATAGTGAATACTACCTAACTAATGGATTTGAGCATTGCTAATAAATTCTTTTTTCTTAATTTAGTGTTCAAGGCTGCACACTCAGGCATGTCTTAAGATGCTAAAGTTCTGTGCTCATATATCATATATTTCAATATTTGAGTTATCCAAATGTGTCCCTAGCAGACTCAAAGCACAGATGAACTTCTTGGAGAGCTTAAAGCTGATTTTAAGCGAGCCAGATGACAGTGGAACTTTTGGTAGAGAACACAGAATTTTACCCATTTCACCTTTGAGGTTTACAATGTGTGTGTGTGCGCACACACACACATGCTAATATATGAATTTCTTTTGCATTTTAGGTAGAAATGTGGGGAAAAATAAATTTTGGGAAAATAAAGCCCAAAGCACAATGAATCCTAGTGTAGCTCCAGTTTCTGGTACACATGCAATATACAAAAACACAGCCACCATCTGCCTGTGGATTAGTCAGCATGTGTTTGAATTGGGCTGGACTGCTGTGACCTGCTTAACCTAATTTAAGAAATCGTTTCCGGTGTGCAGGCATAATCATATCATAATATTATCTGTACAGGGGAGTGATTTCCACCGCACGTAGTCTTCTAGAATAAGTGGGTCTAACATGTACGTGGAGACCCGATGCTTAGGTCTGCTCTGCCTCTCACAATTATATGAGGCAGTGGGCAGTGCCAGTTTTTTCAACTGTAAAATGAGTGCACTGGATTATTATAAGGTTGGTCTAGTACTATAGGCCAAATTTCTTGATTGCTAGGCTAATGCCTTACGTACTTTTTCATACTACCTTTCTAAAGAGAGATTCTGTGGGCCAGGAATCAACACCAAGCAAACTGCATGGCAGAGAGCTGTGCACCTATTCAATAAATACATGTTGCTTGAAATACGTGATGATTAATTAACCATCTAGAGAAAGCCTATGATCAATATTAATGACTAAGTCTTAATGGTAAAATAGTTAAAATTTATTGAATTCCTCTAATGCGCCAGGCACTCTATGTGCAGTTTGCACATGATATCTCATTTAAGAAATCATCTAGGAAACACATCCTAAATCCTCTGGGAGAGTTTTGACATTATAGTTATTATCGGTCATTCTTCTCAGTAGTAGTCTCTTTTCTGCTGGGTTTGTTTGTAGCTTCCCTGATGATGCCATTTGAAGAGACTCAATAAATGCAAATAGATTTGCATTGGAAGAAACAAGGCAAAATATCCATAAAAAAAAAAAAACCCAAAAAACCCACAAAAACCTCAGACATTGAATGTACAAATCACATCCTGAAAAGCTTTAGCCAAGATTATATTCAAGCCTAAATCTTCCTCGTTATCCTTGATTCTTTCCTTTCTTCGAACATATAAATTGACACCAAGTGCTTCACTTTTAATTTCAAAATTATTCTACCGTGTACATATCTCAAGAGTCCACCTTTTCCTTCTTCTGGTGTACCTATTCTCGTTCAGACATTCATCATCTCTCTCCTAGAATTTTCTAGTACTCTCCTCACCGGTCCTCCTTCTCACACTTTGCTAATCGATTCTCTTTTCTTACTTCCAGAGTGAGTTTCCTAAACCTCAAAATGATCATGTTTCAAATTCTTCCGTGGTTCCTCTTGACATCCTAATGAGGCATTTTCCTTTTCCATTTCCTTCCCCATCTGTGGTGGTTTCTATGTACTTTGACATGTACCTCTTTCAGGAAGAATATTTTATTTATGTCTTTTCTATTGTATTCTGAGGTTTTTTATAATAAAACGTCTTTGGATCATGTCACTGGCAGGCACATTGTTAATAGTTGTTGAAGGACTAAAGAATTGGGGGAGCCTGAACTATTTCCTGGGTTCAGAAGAGAAGACTAAAGACTTCTTTTTCTTTCTGTGCTTGACATCTTGGCCACAACAAAATGCTAGGTAGAATTTTGATTTCTAAGCTTCAATTTCTTGTGGTCAAAGAACATTCCTCTCTGAGATGGAACCATTCTATGTTGTAAAATTGGCCATGGCGCTCTATGTTACCCAGACTTTCTGTATTTCAAGGTCTTGTGCCTGTGTTGATTTGTAAGGCAATATTCTCCTTTCTCTACCTGCTATATTTATAGCAGTTTATAGCTAACCAGGTTGTTGTAAACAGATTTGGACTCTCAAAGAAATGAACAGTGGAGTTAGAAAGATCTGGTTTTCTAATGTTGATTCCATTTTGTGTTAGCTGTATGAACTTGGGTGGATTTCTTAGCCACTCTGAACCTTAGTTTCCTTTGTTTTATGATGGGGGTAATTCCTACCACAGAGCTGTTTTGGGCATTCAGTGCCATGACATGTGTAAAGTACCAGGTAGTTAGTACCCTGCATGAAGTAGATTCTCAATATACTGTAGCTGCTAATATTCTCTTTAGTAGTAAATGCTCTGTTGCAGTGGGGAAGATCCCAGTTCATTAAAATTGTTTTTCCAATCCATTGTCTTATTTGATTCTCATAACAAACTCCACCCTTTAATTTTGGTTCATTGAAAAAGCTTGGTTCATCACCTTTGAATTTCTGAGAAGCTTTCTATTTGACCAGGTGACTACAGTGGGGTAGAGTTCAGAGATAACTTTCTCAGGATTACCTCTCAAAGGTTTGGTCCCCTTTCTGATAGTGGGAAACTGGTGTCATAGGGTCCAGGTTAGCTTGAGAATCAAAGCTAAATCTCTAGTCTGAAAAGGAAATGCTTCCACAATGAGTCAGGGAAGGCATAAGAGGGCTGTAGTAAGTAAGGTAGAGAAAACAGTCTCAGAATGATTTGAATGAACTTGAATGGAGACGTGGAAAGAGAAGGAAACTTTTTGGAGGTCCTGCAGAACCTTCTTAGATCTGCAAACCCAGAACACTCTGGGTCTTAAGCTTGACACATTCTGGCAAGTAAAGCACACGGTCAGGGTATTCCAGAAGGCCTTTATCCTCAGGAGAAGAGCTAGCCAGCGGCCTTTTGGCATAATATTCCTTCAACTTCCTTACCACATTCCTTTACCTCACCACGCTTTCTGACATCCCATGAAATAGGGATTCATGCTAATTAAATAAGCCTCTTTTAATGCGTGAAGGTACAAAAGACGTCTTATACTTAGCATGTCTAAAGCACAGCTTTTGATTTTCTACCCTCCCCAAACCTGCTCCTCTTCCAGCCTTCCTTGTTTCAGCAAATGACAAGTTTGTTTATCTGCAAAAATGAGAAACTCATCCTTGTTCCTATATCCCTTTCACCAGATGTGGATCCATCAGCGAGCCCTATCTGCTCTACCTTCAAAACATTTTCTAAATCTGATCACATTACTCCATCTTTACCACTATCATCTTGGACCAAACCACCAGCATTTGTCTCTTGATCTACTGCTGTAATCTCCAAACTGGTCTCCTAATTTGTGCTCTTGATAGCCCCTTCCATTCCTTAGCCTATCCTCTGCAGAGCTGCCAGAATGAGATATTAAAATTTAAATGAAATCACATAACTTCATTGTTCAAAGCCACACAAAGCCTTTCATCACACAGAACAAAGTCCAAGTCCCCACAATGGCCCATAGAGCCCTACGTGATCTGTCTACCACCTACCTCTTCCAATGCCTTTTCTCTTTTTCCTTCTCACTCATTCCTATTGCACCACTCTGGCTCTCTTATGTATATATATTTCCTTCTAAAAAGTTTATTTTTTATCTCATGAACCTTGTGTATTATGAAACTAATGGTGTTTTCCTCTTTTCATTGGTTTCTAGGAAGTTTAGAGCTAAATTTATGGTCCATCTCTAGAATGACTATGATAAACATTTTTAAAATAACCACCCACATTTCTGGCTCAGTCGTTCTTTCCTGCTATTATTTTCTCTTTATTGTACCTTTATTAATGAAAAATCAAATTACAAAATTTACCCTTTTTCTTATTACAAAATCAATATACATGTTTATGACTGGAAAATCAGACAGTATCAGACAACTAAAATATAAAATAATATCCTTTCTCCATTGCCCCCAAACCACTCTTCCAGTTCTCTCTATTACTTCTGTTATCAAGTTTAAACACCTTAACAGGCCTTAAAAGTCCTGGTTTCTGCTTACCTTCAGCCTCATCTCTGAACACTCACCCTCTTAATTGACTATCTTCTGTTCATTTTTAGATCTCAGTGAAAATGTTAGAAACTTCCACAGATATCTCATCTGTGAGCCCTCCTCACTAAATCCTAGCACTGAATTATAAGGTAATGTCCTTTTCCCTACTGATATTTGAGGTCAAGAACAGTGGTTTAATCTTCATTGTATCTACAGCTTTAGCTTAATATCTGGCCCATAGAAGGCTCTTAGTGAATAATAGTGAGTGAATAAATGAATAAATGTTGAGGGTCTACTTTATAGAACAAATATATTATGAGAGGTTGGCTGGTGGTAAGTGTGAATTATAACACACCTTGAGTATGTAAAGTTTTAGGAGGATATGTTAAAATCATTTCTCTTGGTATATCCAGTAAGACTCAAGATTGCTAAAGCTCTTCCTTTGTTAGAGGATTTCTTCAGTCATCCTCCCCTTAATCTACTTGTAGGAACTATGGAGTTTGAGTGTTTGGACACAGTAGAATAAAAAAGAAAGTTGGAAAATCAGAATGTAACTTTTGTCATCATTCTAATTTTATTGATTCCCAGTATTTGTTTTATTGATTTACAAAATCAGTGGTGTTTTCTTTGTGTCCATAAGCTGGGTAGCAAGCTCTGTGAGCATGCAATAGATTTGTGGTTGTCTGAAAACTCAGTCTCTCATCAGGATAGTGGAGATTTGGCTCAAAAGTAATCTATTTTCTGAAGTAGTGAAATAGCTTTCATTTAGCTCTACTATCTTTATGAAGGAGTTAAATCTATGATCTGTGCAGAAATGATGGCAGCACCACTATTTACAGAGACACAGCAATGTGCAAATAATTCCAGTAAATAGTTCATTCAAAATGTTTTGGTCATTTATAAAATGGTCTAACTAACTTGTCAGTCTCTCTTTATAGGCAGAGGGCATTTATGAAAATGAGTAAGAAAGCAGCAGTCAAATAACATCCACGGTGTTGAATTTGGAGGCCAGTAAGATGAACCTGCCTTTAAATTACTGTAATTTTTTTAAAGCTGGACTTCTTATGGTTACAAATTGAGGATCCCCATCTGGGAAATAGAAATTTGCTTTTCTTTTCTTTATCATAAATAGCTTTCCTTTAATTTACAGTAAATAGCTGCCATTTATTGAGTGGCTACTAGCTAGTGCTCAGTCTTCTTGAACCTCAAAACAACTGAGTAGTTGGGTATTTTTTACTCCCAATTTACTGAACAGTAAATGAAGGTGCAACAGTGATAAATTACTTAACCACATCACACAGCTGGGATTCCACTGGATTGGTTTGAACCCAAAGTCCCCACTCTTACCATAACAAGGATCTAGGAAGAGTGGTGGAAATGTCCACATAGCATCTAAAGTGTTTTAAAATGCTTAGAGTAAGCATTGAGAGATTTTTGTCGGACATGCAAGTTTATATCTTAAATGCATGAGGAACACTACTGTGTAGGTAGGAGAACATTCTTTTTAAGATGAGGGCAGACGCTGTGGAGAGAGGATAAGGTGGGGAAGAATTGTGAAATGCTTCTTGACTTTTAGAGGTAAAAGGAGTTTGTAAGGATAATAAAAATAGGAGTTGGAAGAAAAGAGATGAGGATGGGCTACAGAGTCCTCAAGTCTTAAGCTTGATTAAAAAGACAGGAGAAGGGTGCACAGGTGTTTCAGTGGTAGAATGTTCGCTTTTCATATGGGAGACCCAGGTTCGATTCCTGGACCATGCACACTGCCCCACCCCCACCCCCCACCCCAAAAAAGAGAAAGAAAAAACAAGAAGAAGACAGGAGAAGACAAGAAGCTTAAGGGGGATAATCCTAGGGGACATTGGCTTGGGAAGCAGACCCTGGTGGAACAGCCAAAGAAAACAAGACAGAGGTACAACAGGGTACACAGGATGCATTAACAGGCCCAGGAGAAAAAGAGAACATATGTTTATCAATATTCTTAGGTAGAAGAAATCAAAGGTGATACTGACCGTGTGGTTATAGATTCTGCTCCATTACCGGAAGACAGAGGGATTTCCCTCCCAAGGCTGTTGGGAGAGAGAACAAAGACAAAATGTGTACTGAAGTGTGATCTAGGACTGGTTAGCAGAAGTCAAGTGGACTGGACAAAGGCCAGTCCCAAATGACAAGCCTTCCAACCTAAGGGCAGTGACAACACTTAATCTTTTGGAAGCCCTGCTGGCCAAATGGCAGACTCCAAGATGAATTAGCCACAATCCTTGTCCTCTTTTCAAGAAGATTACAGTGTGGGGGGCCATAAGGGAGGGAGGAGAAGAGACAGAGATATAAACAGATAAATTATAACAGACTGCTGTGAATTATTATATATGTGTATATAGATATATCACTTTGGAAGTACAGAAGCGGTTGTAGCTAACTGCTTGACGAGAAACACACTGAAATCACTATGTAAAGTCATAACTGTTCCTAGTAGCATGAGCAAAGTGCTATATATTAGCACAATTATGGAAGAAATAATTTCCCCAAGTAATTTTAAGGGAAATTCTAGTCATTGAATAAAGGTTATTTAAGAGAACTTGAAAGATGAGACTTTCTCCAGGCAGAGAATAATGAAATTAACCACCAGGAACAAGAAGGAGGACTGTGTACCCTTGTACTTTCACAGAAAGATTCTAGGATAGAATTATAATCTTTTTAATCAACCAGGAAGACACATTCAAATGCAGACTGAAGCTTCTCTTTCAGTTATCATTAGAAGGATCCAGTGTAAATGTCTGCCCAAGTTCTGTGGCAGCTAAGCTTACAATGATGGGTTTCTTCGTTATGGAAGTCTGCTTCATTGTGGGGGACTTACATCTGCAGATATAGTGTGGTGGAAAACTCTTGGAGTTCTAAGTTCGGCAATGATGGTTGGAGAGAATTTTCTCCATGTATAGTAAATGAGAAGCTCAGATGTGGTGCGTGTGAATGTGTGTCTCTTGGGGTAAGGCTGTGAGGGAGGTGGACCTGGGGCAACTCCAGGATTCTGGGAAGAGGCCATGACTCCTTCTACCTTTCTTTTGGGTTTCTTTATCCACCTTCTCCTTGGGTGCCTGTAGGGAGACTGTGATGCATATGTAGCTTATGGCCATTGCAGGGGTCTGGCCTCCACCAGGTCCAGTGCTTATCAACAAAGACCTTGTAGGTGAAGGTATGCAGGGTTCCATATAAAGAGAATTAAATGAGATTTTATTTAATTTTATTTAATTAAATGAGTCTCTTTCAGATTTGAATTTTCAATCTTCAAATTATTTTCTCTGATCCAAGATATAGTGTGGGACATGTCTAAGTGATTTACCATTGTATTTCTACAGCTGCCCTATGGTGAGAGAAGTCAAGCACAGTATGTGCTCGAAACTATAGAAATGTCAGTGTGTGCTAGGCTGATATATTAATTCCAATAGTGGTGATTCAGAAACACATATTGCATGTACACACCATATGGGCCTTAAATATTTATGAAACCTAAAAGTCATAAAATATTCTTTAATGTAAAAGTTAAAAACCTGTTGCTACAATTTTTCACCAAACTAAGTCTTAAGCATTTAATCTTTAATTACAGATTACTACATTACTAAAAGGACATTTATAATAAAAGAAATAAATTCTTATCAATTACCTACTCTGTGAAAAGCACTATGTTAGGCACATGGAAGAATACAAAGAGTACCCAGAATTTGTCAGATTCTTAACTTGTTTTCCACTTCCTATTTTTAAAACCCATTGACTGGTAATTTCTAATATAAGATAAGAATCAAGGGAGGTGGATAATAGGTAAATCTCAATCAGTCACACTTGCCTTTTTGAAGTGAAGTGGCATATAGGAAATAGTAGACCTTGGGAGGAGATTATAAAGTAAGTGGTTTAGAATTAGGAATCAACACTTTATTTTTTTATTTTTATTTTTTAGCATGCCCTCTAAGCTTAGTGGGGTGCTAGAATGATATGGCATAATTTAGTCTAAAAGTGCTGGGCTAGTAACCCAGAAACCTGGCTCCTAGCTGTGGCTCTGACACTAAGTAATTGGTTCTTAGTTTCTTAATTTATAAAATGAGAGACAATTAGTTTATCCTTAAACTCGATGTTAGGAAGATTATCTAGCCTTTCGCATATTTACTGTAGGCCAAGGAGATTTGAATCATATCTCTTTTATTTTTGCAGGCACTGAGAATCATCAAACCCGGGTCTCTGGCATGGCAGGCTAGAACTCTGCCTGCTGAGCCAGTATGGCCCACCCAGAATCGTGTCTTTTTTGATCACCATTGTATACCCTGCTTCTGAGTACAATTTCTGGCATTTAATATATGTTCAAGGAATACATATTGAATGAATGAAGAAGTAAGATTTTACAAAGGGTTATACACGCTGCTGCTTATTGTATTCTGAGAGCCTGGTATAATCGTATTATGATATATATACAGTATCTGAGAAATCATGAATACCCTGTACTTTTATTGGAGTTCACCCATCTTAATAGCTTGCCTTAACCCAAGTGTTTTTTTTTTTTTTTTCTTGTCAACATCACATCTCCTTTCTGCCTCTACTTTTCTTGGTTCCTTACTGGACTAGAAAGAGAAATTACATTGAGTTTGCTCTGTCATGTGTTTTTTATACAAAGAGCCCTTTACTGTATTTTGAATACTTTTTATCGACATTATCATCTTCTTTCTTTCCTCAGTGTTATTCTAGAAATTTCTATGACACACTTTCACCTATCTTGATATCAGCTCTTGGATTATAGTTTGCTTTTCTGCTTTAACTCCTTTGAATATCCTTAAAAATGTCGACTTGGTTTTTGGATACTTGGTTGCTGGGTTTTTTCTTTTTCTTTTTCTTTTTCCTTCATTTCCTCATTTCTTTGCCTTCGAGTAATAATCATTGAAGGGTAAAGTGAAGAGGAAGAAATGGTTTATCTCCAGTGTCTTAGGATCGATTATAATGCTGCAAAATAACATTTATCATCTGTGTATTATTTTCAGTGCTCTCTTTTCTCATCCATCTCTACAACAGTCCCTTAACACCCAAGAACCTGATTTTACTCTTTATTTGTGAAGTTCCCTGTCTCCAAGGCTATCAAGCTACTTTTGAATACTCTTGAATCCTTGTCTCCTCTGGGCCCCATGGTCAGTGATTCAGAAACTGGCATTTTGAAAGCTCTCTTTACATGTTCTTGACTTCACGGTGGATCTGGTATCAATCCCAGGTCTTGGGGTAGGAGCAAGGATATCCCTCTTGTGCTGCCAGCTGTAGAAGGTCATAGAAGCATATGAATGAGGTCCCGGAGAAATGTGTGCACCTGTCCTCAATCTGGTCACGTCTGATCTCTGACCCTTCACATCACCTTCTGGAGGCAGCAGTTCCTAGGACACAGAGAGTGGTCCTCAGGTGCCTCTGCAAGATTTCTACATCGACTGATAAGTGTTCTAGATTTAAGAGCACTTTGAGGACACCTGTGGTAATAACTGTGCCAACTTCTTTCTCTTCAATCCAGAAACCTTCTCGTAACTGCACTCCTTACTTTTCTTGCTGCTTCCCCTGTTTTCTATGGTTAACTTCAGTACCTTGTGTTTGATTTTTTTCGCCACCCCATTCCTTCAAGGATCTGCTTATTTCTTGCAGGTTTCAATTCCCAGACTGACCCCTCATTTGCCGTGTAATGTTTTTGTGGATCATTTAACTTTAAGGCTCAATTTTCTCACCTGTGAAATAGGAAAATAAACACCATCGCATTGGCCTGCTGAAGGATCAAATGAGATAATAGATTCTTAGATAAGAATATCTAAGAATACTCAGCTTCTTTGAGGTGAAATCATCTTAGCTATTAGGAGTAGAATCCAAATATTTTCCCTCCCAAATCATTAACCTTTTCTCTAACTAGGACCAGAATCACAGCAAGTGACATACTTTAAATTCAGAATGTGTCAACAGATGTACGATTAAAAAAAAAATTCAGGGTAGAGACATGGTGCAATCACAGGGTTTTTGTTTCTTCTTCTTCCTTTCTGAAACTATGGAGGCCCACTTGTTAAGAAAAATGAGAACAGTCCATTTTGAAAATAAACCTAACAGGCCACTTGGGTATTAACATGACTTTTAAGAGCTCACTGTTTTACCTACAAAATAACGGGAGTTGACTGGGTGCTCTCTAAGGTCCTTTGCAGCTTCAGGAATCTGTCATATTCTGGTCCCAAATCTGAGCTCCTCTTTGTATGAAATTCATAGACTGAACTCCACACCTCCCAATATAATAAGGCTCCAGCTCAGCGATGCTACTAGTTCATCAGACAAAGAAGAATTTCTTGTTGCAAATGATTGTACTATTAGTTTTTGAGAGAAAACTCAATGATCTGCTCAGTATACAAGGAGCTGTATTGAGTGTTTCCTAGCAGATAGATGGCTGGCAGGCTTAAAATGAGTATTGATGTGTTTATGTGGAGATAAGGATACATGTTAGCTTTTCTCAGAATTCCATTTTCAATTACTCTTGAACTAGTTTGAAAATTCATCGACTTCACGCCAAATATCTTTTAGTGCGCCGCGTATGCTGAATTGTAGACCCTGGCATCTCAACAGGGCACACAGAGGTGTGCTCAGGCCTTAAATGAAACAGGGGTGGGGGGCTCCGGAGATTGCTTGGGAAGTCAGGAATCAAGGATTTTTGCCAATTATGTGATAGGCCTTTATCTCTGTCTTTTCACTCCTGCTTTGCTTTCCTTTCTCTCTCCTCCCCTGCCCCCACTTCTCTGCATTTTGTCTTTCTTTCCTTTCACACAAATCCATTGCTTTTTTAGAAAAGAATGAGTAGAATTCATGAATACAAGCAGAGGCAATGTCACAGAAACTCAGAACTGGAGGGGATCTTAGGACGCTATTTAGGCCACTTCTCTAACTTTAGGCTACCCACACAAAAATACATAGATGACCTTTCTAGATGAGAAAATTCCATCACATTTCCAGGTTTCTCTCCCAATATTGACCAACTTTCACTGTCAGAAATGCTGCAGTATTGAACCTGCTGCTAAATTGTCTTTAATGCTGGCAGCAGTGAATGTGCTGACAAGTTAGAAAAAAGAAACAAACAAACAAAAAGAGGGAATAGAAGCTATTGAGACATGGTCCCAGAAAGGCTCAATGTTTCTAAATACAATGCTTTGTGGGATGGCTGTAGGTGCATGCAGCTAGGATTGAATTGATCCTCTTGAAATATAATAACTCTTTAATTCTCAGCTGCTCTAAATCCTGTCTTGGTCCCATATGTGGCCACAGCTGTGAGGTCTACTCAGTATGGTTATTTTAAATCAAATGAACTGTGTGTCTAAAGATAGATGATTTATTTAATAATGTCAGTAAAATTGTGTGAGGCATATTTTTACAAATTGAAATTTTACTTATTTCACAGAATTTCATGGACTGCCAGATAGGAATGGGTCTTTAGTCCTCCATCAGATCTCGAATCTTCTGAGAACATCCCAATGACCATTCATTCTCTGCCTGGGTTTCACTTGGGGTTAGGATATACCTATGAAGCTGTTTTATTTTTAAAGCACTCCAACTATTAAAAAATTTTGCCTTGCATGAGATGATTTGGGGATGATCTAAGCTCTCACTATCCAGTCCTTTCATTCAGGATTTATAACTTGCTTGTGATAATCCATGCACCCCGCCCCCCCCCACCCCCCCAAAAATACAACGCAAAGCAAAAACAGAACCAAAAGTAGTTTAAAAAATTAAGCAGATCAATCAAGAACGTCTAATGCTTAATTATTTAGGTGCTTTTTTTTTTTGGCAGTAATGTAGAGAAATGGTCTGTTAAAACTGGTAGACCTAAAAAATAGCATGCCTAATTCTTTTTTTTTTTTTTTTTCCTTTTGGGAATTGTTCCTTTTATAGGCTAAAGTATTGAATGACTTCAGCTGCTACTTTTTTCTCATAAGATGCAGGATCTGCCCTTTGCTTTATATTGCGACAAAAACATGATCTCAAATACGCATTTACTTACTTCCATTTCATAAAAGCAAAGCATTGCTTTACAATTGCTTCAAAGCACCAACGCAAATGAAACTTTCTATTAGCTAAAAACAAAAGAGTCAGTTGAACTAAAAATGAAATCTATAAAGAATATTCTATTTTAATACAATACAATTGTTCCTTTCCATTTGCTGTTGACATGAAACCCAAGCAAGTGCGAGGGAAGACAGAGCTGTTTGGATACATTGGGAGCGGGGGAGGTTTAGGGCTAAGTATTTGGTGTGTTGGCTCTCAGGAGTGTGGTTCCCCAAACATGCTGGGATTTTTGAGTCATCATGACTGCCTCAGTAGAGTATTCTCTGAATTTTGATTTCTTTACACATACAATGGATTGACAATAGTACCTAATATTGAGGGTTGTTGAAGGGATCACAAATAAAACATATGAAGTTACTGATATCAATAAAAAGTAGCCTAATCTCCAGGTTTATAAAAACTGTAATTGAGAAGGATCTCAAGAGAGCTCACAGAGCTAGTGATGAAATCATTGTGTCCTGTGTTTGGGAGGCAAGTATAGACTGCAGAGTCCAAAAGGCTTGGTTTTGAATTCTGGGCGTACCTCTTGCCAGCAGAGGAACTTTACACAGGACTTCATCTCTGAGTTTTTATTTCCTTATTATGAGTACCAAATGAGTAAAGCACATGACAATGGCAGGTATTTAATAAGGGCTAATTATTTTTTCCCGTATAGCTGCCCACCTTCTTGCAGACAGTCCTGTAGCTGGAGGGGCATTGTCCAGTTATTTTCTGAGAGCTTGGATTCCCAGCTACCTGGGAAGTTGTGAAAATCTGGCATTGCAAAATGCTCGCAAGATTCCCCACTGTTCCCCAAACACAGATTGTTATCTGTGTTGTGTAGAAAGAGTTTACAGTGGCTTGGACAGGTGTGAAATATTTCCTTCTGGTTTTCACTGAATGCCTAATATCCTGAGATGGAGCCCCGAGCCTGTAACAGCTCTAGAGGCAATGCTGCCATTACAAGCTCAATTTCTTCATTCCAACCTATGGATTGGATAAAATAGCGTTTATCCAAAACATAACGGTTTGTTTCTTTTATCTTTACTTCTTTCTCAGGAGAGAAAGTGATGGAAGGTTCTAAAATAGGGAGCATCACAGTGGGAATAAGAAAGAGACCTGGAATACAAATATCTGGGTTTGGTTCCTAAATCTGCTATTTACAAGTTTTGCAATTTGGGGCAAGTCACATAGCTGCTTTTGGCTTCAGTTTACTTATTGATAAAATGGGAATGATAATTATTGACATCTTCACAGAATTGAGAGTCAAATTAGATATTAACATTGTCGGAAACTGAAATGTGCTATATACGTGGGAAGTTTATTATTTTACCAGACCTGACCAATCCAAGATAACTCCATTGGAATGTCCTCTACCACTGAGAAAGCCTGAGCTATTGCACGCCTCATGAACACATGGTCCCCTAGGAGTCAAAGCTTCAGGAGCTTTGTGTCGAGGCTATGACTGTGGCTGATCCCCTTCTGGTCTGAATGGCTTCACAGAAAGACCCCTTCACACCATTCAGTAGTGAGATTAGACACGTGGGCGACTCTGAACAAACAACCTAGTCAGAAGACACATAGCTCACAGCGCTTGCTGTCCTTAAGGATCCCCATCGTAGGAGAGGGGTGTGGTGGGTTGAATTATGTACCCAATTTAGATGGTCTTGGACTTGATCTGCATTCCTGTGAGTGTGAAACCGTCGTGAACAGATATTCTGTTAAGGCGTGGCCCAGCTGAATGATCTGGCCCTTACTCCAGATTACCGAAGTCCTTTAAGCAGAAGAAATTCAGACAAAGTGTGAGAAACAACAGAACCTGGAAGAGAAAGGAAAGGTCACCACCACGTGATGTGAAGCAGAGTGAGAAAGTCAGGGAACCCTAAGGATAACTGGCAGCCAGCACCGGAGTGCTACAGTCTTGGATGAGAAAGCAACAATATCTTGATGTTGGACTTCTGGTCTCTGAAGCTATGAGGCAGTAAATGCTTATTGTTTAAATCAGCTCACTGTGTGGTATTTTTTCTCATAGTAGCCGAGGCACCATTGAGACAAGGGATAATTCATTTATAATAACATCAAATAATTGCTTTGCCACACATGCCATTAAGTGCTTTCATGTGCATTGTGTGCTATGATCCTCATGTAAAATCCCAGGGGCTCATAAACTGATATCATCATGATTCCATTTTACAGATTTGCTTCAAATTAGTCAAGTACGTTTCCTAATATCAACTAAGTATAATGTTTAGTGATGAAGGTAGGACTTAAATCTTGGTATTGTGATTCCTGACACAATTTTTTCCCCCAGTGTTGACATCTTAAGACATTATAAATAAAGAACTCAAACACTGGGAAAATGAAGATGTGGCATGTTCAAAGAGTTTGAAAGTTGTTCTGTTTTTATGCATACAGAGAAGCAGCCAGTGGCCAAAAAAAAACTTGTACTTTTCAACGGAACCAGCAGGATCTCCCTCTTTTTTAAATGTCTTATTTTATTTTTATTTTGGATGGTTAGGGAAAAGACGATAGCAAATGGTTAGAGGAGACTATGAGCAGATGCAATGACCGGTAAGGTGTTGGGAACAGAAGTTGTGAATGTGGAAACTTAAAGAAGTGCCTGCCTAAGCGTGTGCATGGCCTCTGGAAAGAATTGCTATGTTGTGCTTGCAAGTCTATCTTAATGCACTGTAAGAGACATTGACTCTTAACAGCTGAGGTACATGAGGGGATGCACAACATAAAAGCATCTTTTGTGAAGATACTGGTTGTTTACAAAACAACAAGTGTGTTTGCCTTCTGGTAAAATGAAATAGGGTTTAGTTAGGATAAAGTCAAATCTCCTTTTAGCCTTTAAACCCACTGGGTCCCAATGTGCCTTTCCAGCCTCCTCTCCTACCTTTCTTCTACTCTTCAGGTATTTTCATGCCAGACATAGCAGGATGCTTACCAGTTCTGGAGAACTCAATTTAGTTGGTGGTTTGGTTTACCCTCCCCTCTCAATACTTTTTGATGATAAGTGTTGCTGTAACCCTTATTACCCTTGAGGTCCCAGATTATAATGATTTATAAACTTTCCCCAAGGTTTGGTAGATCTTTCCTTTTCAAAATATGGCATTAAGAAGAAAATTTTCTTTTTTCCTTCTCCTACTTTTACCTCTTTATCAATTTTTTTTTTTCCTTTTGAAATGGACCCGCTACAATTACTTTTCAGAATAATTTGAGCAACTCCTATTTGGAGTACTATATTTCTGGTTTCATTGGTTAACCTTCGCACTTCCCCTACCTCTATATTATTCTTTTCTTTCAAGGAAAGAATTTCCCAGACTATCAGACTCATTATTTAAGTAAGAGCCAAAATCTAGAGTTTATGCTTATTGCTGGTGAGATCTCTGATATTTTTTGAGTTTGGGGAAGGAATAAACTAGTCCATGGTTTATAAATAAAATCCATTGCTGAGTCTGTAGTGCATTGCGTCAATGTGCAAAGCAACATTTATATTAGTGCATTTATGAATTATAAATGTATCTGACTAATTTATTAGTGAAGGAAACATAAAATAACAAAAAGGCTGCATCTTAGTCTATGCAATAAAATCTTTCATTGGGCTAGAAATAGTCTGAAGTCTTAAAAATTACAGCTCCTAAATGCTAATTTAGAAAGGTAGGTTAATATAGATTTAAATTTTAAAAATCTTTACTTTATCTATTTTTCCTATATGTTTGCAGTAATTAGCGCAGAGTCCTTCTGAAGGACTAGTGATCTCTAGACTCTGGCCAGGCTTACTGCCCTAGATGACTCTAAAGGGCTTTGATTTTATTTGTTTTTAAACCTCATGTAAACAAAATTGGGCTAATCACAATCTTGGTTCTAGTCATTGGTCTTATACACGGTGTTTTATTTTTGACTAATTAATTAATTATATCATTTCTTAATTAATGTAATAAAAATACAAGGAACCCTACACACTGTCATAACTTACCTGTGTGAGCCTCGCTCATTTAATAACCCTGTCTCCTGTCTTTGAAGTAACCACTATCCTCAATCTTGTGTTTATCATTTATGCTGTTTACCCATAAAGGTATAAAAATGCAAATTTATTTCACTTACATATATATATCACTAAAAATGTTTGAATTTAGTTGTTTTTAGCTTTCTCCAAAAGTTCTCCAAAAGTTTCTCATGCTGCATGTAATCTTGGATTTACTCCCCGCCCCCAATCATATATTGCTAAGATTAATTTGTGTTGTGGTGGCTATAATTTATTTGTTCAGACTTCTGTATAATATTCCATTGTGAAAATATACTGCAGGAGTTTTTCATCCAGTTTCCTGTGGATGGGCATTTGCTTTTATTTCTACATTTTGCTCTTACAGTGAACATTCTTGTAAGTCTTTTCATGTACAAAAATAGAATTGATAGATTGGAGGGTACGTGTTTGTTCAATATTACAAAGATGGTATTTAACTGTTTTCCAAGATGATTATACCGATTTGTACTCCTACCAACATGTCAAAGAGATCTTGAGCTGAAACCTATGGAATATGGAATGCTTTCTTAATTTTTACCAGTTACTTGAGTGGGAATTGGTATACCCTTATGGTCTGACTTGCAGTTTCCTGATAACTCATGAGGTTGAACATTTCTTATTTTATTCCCATGCTCTTTAGCGAAATGTCTGGTCGTGTCTTTGGCCACGTTCTAGTGGGTATTCTTTTATCGATGTTCTTTTCTCTTAGGTGTTTATGGAATCATTTGTGGATTACACAGGTTGCAGATATCTTTTTTTCAGTTTATTACTTACCTTTGCTTTCCTTAAGGTACCTTTAGTTGAACAGAAGTTGGTGAATATCTTAGGACGAATTTATTCCTATGTAGCTGGGGTTATTCAGTGCCCGTTAATGGTGCCTTCCAAGCCTAATTAATTTTTATTTTCTTGCTTTATGTTGCTCATATATAGAAATGCAATTGACTTCTCTATATTGGTCTCATATCCAGCCATTTTGTGAAATTACACTATTATTTTTAATAATTAGCATGTTCGTGAGTTATTTTTAAATAGATAATCATATCATCAATAAATAATGAAGATATGTCACCTCCTTTGAAGTCCTTATGCCTTTACTTTCTTTTTGTTTTCTTCTTGGGCTAGGTAGGACTCTAAGTGCAATGTTGAACAGAATTGGAGGTAGTGGACTTTTTTTTTTCTTGTTTCTTATATCAGCGTCAATTCTTTTAACTTTTCCTCATTTAGGATCATATTTGTTTAACCTTATTAGGTTAGAGCTATCGTTTTAGCTTTTAATTCACTAAGACTTTTTTTTTTATCCTTATGTTACTGTGAATTTTATCAAAGGCTTATTCTGTATTTATTGTGATCATATATTTTCTCCTTTACTGTTAGTGTGGGGAATTATATTTATAGACTTTCTAATATACAATTATTCCTGGGATTCACTCAACTTTATCTTGGTATGTTACCTTTCAATCGACTCTGTGTTTATCTTGCTAATGTTTTATTTAGGATTAAAAAAAATTGAGATAATTTCAAAGTTACAGGAAAGTTGCAAACATAACACACACAAAAAAATTACAGAGAATTCCAATATAATCCCTACCCAGATACCCATATTTACTAACTTTTAGTTAGGATTTTTACATCTATATTCATGAATGAATGGTTTATAATTTTTAGAATTCTCTGGTTTTAGAATCAAGATTGGCTGGTCTCATAGAGAGAGTTCCACTCCCTGGAAGTGCGTATGAGGTCAGAATGATTTTTTTTCTCCTGAAACATTAGCAGAAGTTGCCTATAAAACCATTTGGACCTAGCATAGAACTTTTAATTTTACAGTTATTCCACTATATTATATATATTTATATTTGCAATTTTTTCTTCATTGCAAATGTAATAAATCTTCATTGTGGAAAATTTGGAAAATAAAGACAAACATTAAAAACTTTTCCAATCACCCATAAATTATCTGTGTAAAAACAACAGTATCAACAGAAATAATCACCATCAAAATTATATTGAAGGGTGGAGATGGGGCGGTCATATCCAGCAGCCACATCAGTTGCCCGTTTCTCAGTAAGGCCTGCCTTGACCACCTATGTTTAATGGTAACCCCCAAATGCTATTCCCACTTGCCCTGCTTTATTTTTATCCATAGCATTTATCATATTCTAACATATTATAAACTATAATTGTCTATTATATTTCTTTTTGTCTTTTCCCAATAGAATGTGGGCATCCAGAGGTTAGAGAGTCTTATTTATCTATTTTGCTTACTATTGTATTCCTAGCACTTGGAACAATGTTTGGTACAAAGGAAATTTTCATTTAATACTTGTTTAATAAACAAACAAAAATTTTATACTGAACTTTCTCTCTAATTTTACATAATGGGATACCTGCCTTTTATTTTTTGTGCTCAACTCTGTTTTAGAAATATTTTTCCTATACCATTAATATTTCTCTCTTAAGAAATTATAGTCAGTGCACTGTACTGCAATCACATATCTTGAAGTCCTTTACACATCAGCATATATATAACTACTCTTCTTGTAAATATCTGCTATAGCATTTCATTCTGTGGTTGTTACATACTAAAGTGTGACTTGTCTGGACCAAGAGGTTTTTGTGTCTTATGTGCACCATCTAATTTTTTTACTTGCTGTAAAGCTCAAGAGCCTCTGCTTTTACTGATTTCCTTGTCTCTGCAAATTACAGCCTTTTATTTGTGGGGGTTTTATCTCCCAGGATACAGTTGGCATCTCCATTGTCCCCTCTTCCTTTCTGCCATTTGCTTCCCGAGAGACACGGTTCTCTCCTGGGTATACACGGAGAGGGACTGATGATGGCTGGAGGGTGGCGTAGACAACACTTGCTGCTGCAGAAGATGACAGCATGAAAAGGAGGTCCTCTGACCATGGTCTTATTTAAAACCAAAAGAAGATGGCGGGGGTGTGATGATGCTGTCCCGTGCTTTCTCATAGTGGCCCACCAGGGTTTGGCCAGCACCTATGCTCCTCAGTCCAGTTCCACTGGCCTGCATAGTAATGGGCAGGATGCTGGTCCTAATTTCAGGGTAGTTGCAATTTCTATCTGTGCACTTGTGCGACCCAAGTGTTTTTCTAAAACAAACGTCTGATTATTTCGTTTTTACAACTGAACCTGCGTTATTTGTTTCCACACCCTACCACACATTCTGAAATCTAGGCAGACTGAATTTCTTCATTAAAATAACATTGCCTCTATTTCTTTTTTAAAGTTTTTTAAACATAACATCTGAATTCGAATATTCTTACCATATGATCATTCCTTCTTGGTATATAATCAGTAACTCACAATATCATCCTGTAGTTGTATATTCATCACCATGATAATTTCTTAGAACATTTGCATCAATTCAGAAAAAGAAATAAAAAGAAAAAGGAAAAAAAATCATACATACCATACCCCTTACCTCCTTCTCATTGACTGCTAGTATTTCCATCTATCCAATATATTTTAACCTTTGTTTCCCCTATTTTTTATACCCCTTACCACTCCCTTTCATTGATCACTAGCATTTCAATCACTAAATTTATTTTAAGATTTGTTCCCCCTATTAATTACTTATTTTTAATCCATAAGTGTTACTCGTCTGTCTGTACTGCGGATAAAAGTAACATAAGTCACATTGCAAAAGCTATGTCATTATACAATCATCTTCAAGAAACATGGCTACTGGAACACAGCTCTACATTTTCAGGCACTTCCTTCCAGCTTCTCCAGGTTCAAGTGTCAGCTTGGCTAGGTGAAGGTAACTAGTTCTGTTGCTGTAGACATGAGCCAATGGTACCTGAACCTCATCTGTTCCTCATTACATCTGCAGTCGGCTAGGAGGTGTACCTGCTGTAATGAATGGTGTTTGATTTAACTGGCTGGTGCTTAATGAGAGAACTCAATGTAGCACAGCTCAGGTAGCTCAGCATACCTCAATCTGAGTTCAGTCTAGGCCTTTGGAGATGCAGAAAGGAATCACCCCGGGGAAAGTTGATGGAAGCCAGAGGCCTGAAGAGAAGGCCAGCAGAGATCGTCCTGTGCCCTTTCCACATAAGAAAGAACCTCAATTGAAAGTTAGCTGCCTTTCCTCTGAAGAACTAATGAAATAAATCCCCTTTTATTAAAAGCCAATCCATCTCTGGTGTGTTGCATTCTGGCAGCCAGTAAACTAGAACAATACTTTAACTAAAAAGATGATATCTATATAATGCGTAAGAATAACCTCCAGAATAACCTCTCAACTCTATTTGAAATATCTCAGCCATTGACACTTTGTCTCATTTCTCTTTTCCTCCTTTTGGCCTAGAAGGTTTTCTCAATCCCTTGATGCCGAGTCCCAGCTCATTCTAGGATTTCTGTCCCACGTTGCCAGGGAGGTTTACACCCTTAGGAGTCATGTTCATGTAGAGAGGGGGAGGGAAGTGAGTTTGCTTGTCGTGTTGGCTGAAAGAGAGGCCACATCTGAGCAACCAAAGAGGTTCTGTGGGGATGACTCTTAGGCCTAATTTTAAGTAGGCTTAGCCTATCCTTTGCGGGGATAAGTTTCATATGAACAAACCCCAAGACTGAGGGCTTAGCCTATTGCTTTGGTTGTCCCCACTGCTTGTGAGAATATCAGAAATTCTCCACATGGGGATGTTGAATTTTCCCCCTTTCTCATCATTCCCCCAAGGGGACTTTGCAAATACTTTTTTATTCACTGTTCAAATCACTCTGGTATTTATCGCCTCCATTTCTTGGAGCATTCTAACTCTGCTTTCCCTTTTTATCTTTTCTATTCCTTGGAACTTGTTTTCCCAAATAACTTTACTCAATTTTTGCATTTCTTCTTAGATTGAACTTCCTTTTAGATTGATGTTCCTTCTTAGATTGAACTTCTGTTGCCTTCCATATTATCTTTAGTTTGGGTAAAGTACCCCTGGCATCCCGTACTAGCTACCTTTATCATGTGCTTAACTATAGTTGTCTCCATTGGCTTATATTTCCTGCCAGAACATAAAATACTTATGAGCAAATGTCTTGCTTATCTTTCTTTCTGTGGTGTTTCTAGTGCCTAGCATGGTGCCTGTGCAAATGTTTGATGACTGACCAGATAATATATGTATTTGTCTGGGTCCTCAGATCCTTCAAATGTTCAGCATTTAAAATCATTAGAAGCATGCATGTTATGGGTTAAATCATGTTTCCCTAAAGGCATGTTCAAGCCTTCATCTCCAATCCTGTGGGTGTACACTCATTTGCAAATAGGATCTTTGAAAATGTTATTAGCTAAGATCAGACCAAACTGAATCAAGGTGGGCCCAAGTCCAATGAGACTGGAGTCCTTATAAGGAGGTAATTTGGACACAGGTGAAGGAACTGGGAAGGAAAAGAGGAAGCGGTACAGTAGAGGCAGAGGTTGAGCTATGGATTGCCACAACCACAATCAGAATGCTACAGACTTTGGAGGAAGCAGATCCTGCCATCCCCTTAATTTTGGATTTCTAACCTCTAAATAGCCTTTCCAATTGAAAGACTTATAAAGGACTTTATTTCCAACTGACTTTCAAACATCATGAAGCAGGACATGGTGATTAAGGTGGAGCCCATTTAGGAGTCAAGCAGGACAGATATATTTATTAAAAAGCCTGTCCCACTCAGTATCAAAGGACTGAGAGAGCCTTCTCAACAGAAAGGAGCAAGAGAGAAATGAGACGAAATAAAGTGTCAATGGCTGAGAGATTTCAAACAGAGGCAAGAGGTTATCCGGAGGTTATTCTTATGCATTATATAGATATCCTCTTTTTAGTTTAAGGTGTATTAGAGAGGTGAGAGGGAAATGCCTGAAACTGTAGAGCTGTGTTCCAGTAGCCATATTTCTTTAATATGATTGTATAATGATATAGCTTTCACAATGTGACTGTGTGATTTTGAAACCTTGTTCTGATGCTCCTTTTATCTATGGTATGGGCAGATGAGTAAAAAATATGGATTAAAAATAAAAATATAATAGGGGGAAAATTGTGTCAGCGATATCTAGCCTTTGTTCTTCTGTAAGAATATGAGGATTAGCTTATGAAGTTACAATAAAAAATCTTTTGAAAAAAAAAAAGCCTGTTCCAAGCTATCCTTAGGAGACTCAGGAAGAAAAGAGGAATTCTTCCATACAACTCTGTAAGTTTTGGATAACAAATAAGGAACAGGTCGCTGTGTTGAATGGCTGCCTAAACTAAGCTGAACTTTTTTTTTGTTTTGTTTTTATATTGTGTTTTATTCCATTGGCAGTAAGGAACCAGTAGCTCACATCACTATCTTTATTAATTGTAATCAACTCTATTATTTATGGAGCATCCTTATGCTCTTTAAAAACACTTCCTCAGCTAACCTTCTTTGATATCTTCCAGCCACATACCATGGAAGATTGTTGTTGTGGTTCTTGTATTATCCTAGCACTTCCTTCATTGTAAAGCTATGCTTTTGTTCTAGATTATATCCTAAATGCACATTAAAATTTTGGAGGGCTTTTAATAATAATACAGTTAAGTTGTACTATCTGATGACTCTGAAAAATAGCTATTTACAGAGGACTTTGGCATGAACTTTGCCTATAATATGAATTGCCACAGTGACAGCCTCTATTTATTGTGTTCATACCCTATGGCTCCTTGCAGCATGAGCAAGAGCAGAGATCAATTACTATGGATAACATCATGATTATAGCCATTCTGCCTGAGACCCACATCCCTAAAAACCAAAGTTTTCCAGACAATGTGAGACCATAGGACTATAGTACTACTCTGTATGTATAAGGTAGGATAAATTTGGAGACCCAGAAAGAACAGAGAAAATCTTCTGTAGAAATCTGCGGCTTGGGATAACAAACAAGGACCAGGCATGCTTCAGAATCTTGTTGGATGGTGATTGGGAGTATCTCAATGAATATTGTTTCAACTGATTCGATTACCAGGGAAGTATGGAACCTGGATGTTGTAGTGTGCTTCTAAAATTCATGAAATTAATTATTCAATATTTACTGAATAATAACTCTCAGGTTTAGCAGTGAAGTGTTCCAGCATAGGGGAGGAAATCGGGGTTTGGAGTGACCCACTCATGAAGGTGTTGTTTAAGTTGGGTTTTGAAGAAATCAATGCAAATGCAGAGCTTAGCTCTTGTAAGAGATGATGTGAAGTCTCAGGCATATGGGACAAAGGGTTGGTATGTTCATGTGTGATTTGGCAGCTCTGTACCAAATCAGCTCCTTTAAGAACCAAGGAATGGTGGTTAAAGTGAAGCTCATTCTGGAGTTGGGCAGAACAGATGTCTATATTAAAAGACCCATTACAGGCTATCCCTAGGTCCTCTATGGGGACATTTAGAATTGTGAGGAAAATACTTGCCAGAGTAGGTTTTATGTTTTCTGGTATTTGTATTGGACATTCAGGAAAACATGTCAGACAAATGACCTTATCTTGTGCAAGGAAACACCTTTTCCCAAGATATTCCCAAGATACATAGTTTGTAGCTCATCAAAATATTTATCAGTGGTTGTACATGTAGGCTCTAGAATCATACAGCCTTGACTTTAATGCAGACTTCAAGCAACTTACTCAACTGTAAATGGAAATAAAAATAGTACCTGCCCTTTGGGTTGTTGTTAGGTTAAATGTGATTTATCAGTGTCTGGCATAGAATAAGCACTTGATAAGCATTATTGACTATCATTGTTATATAATATGAGAACAGTGATGTGTTTTGAAAATGTTTGGATTTTAACATGCCCAAATACGAGGTGACCACATTTGAAACCTTGTTCTACCACTTATGGCTTGGGCAAGTAAAACTACCTACTGAGCTTCCCATTCTCATCTGTAAAATGGGGATAAAATATTCATGTTGTAGGGTTTCTGTGAGGAGTAAGTGAAATGATGCATGAAAAGTACCTGGCTCATACCAAAAATTATTTTGTTGCTTTTGGCCCAAAAAGAGAATGAGACCAGCTGTAGGTAATCCACAAAGATGTTAAGGACAATGGCTTTTCTCCTGTCTGGGATGACACTTTCCTGTGTGGTGCTGATGAAAGTTACTCTGGTTTATGGCTTTCTGCATGATGGGGCTCACAGTCAACAGATTAATCTCTCAGTAATAACAGGGGCAGAGGAATTCAAACTGGAATTGGAGCAAAGAAAGTATTTATACAATTTTATTAGCTTCTGTATCCATCTTTAGGCAGCAATCTTTTCTGAGGGCCTCTACTTTAGGGGCTGGTAGGTCTTTATGTGTGCCTTAGAAAGATGCTTAGGCACATCTGGAATAGTCATCAGCTATGACCAGTTTTTATAAGTAGTGATTTTATTAAAGTGTGGGTTCTGATAAGCCTTAACTACCAGATCCAGAGGCCTGAAACAGAATTTTAAGAAACTGTCTTTATGAGATGTAGTATCAGAAATTTATCTGGGATTTCCAGTTCTAGGGTATTGGAGAAAGTCTCATGGAATTATCCATATTCTTTAGGATGTCCTGGGAAATCTCTGGAAGTTCCATTTCAATTTGGTTGACTCGTTCCTACTAGTTAGAGTCATGAGTATCCTCAGGCTTCTCTGTCTTCATCCATTTCCTCTTCTACACAGCAAGGAAATTTCTAGCTTTTTTTCAGGCAAAGGTGAAAATAAGTCACTATATTATATTAGTTATATAATATATTGTGGGCTACTTTTGAGATTCAGGAATATGCAACCCTACAATGAAAGCTGAGAGCTTTTTTTTTTTTTCCATTTGTTTTTGGTTAGGAGAAACTCAATTAAGTGTGTAGGCATGGGAGAAAAAAGTACATAGAGATGGAGAGATGGAGAGGCTGAAGGTGCAGTTCTAGGGCATTGGAGAAAGTCTCATGGAATTATCCATATTCTTTAGGCTATCTTGGGGGTGGCTGATGGAACAAATCTCAGAGAAGGAGAGATGAGGATAGAGCACACAGATGTAAGAGTTAGCATGTTTCGGGGAGAGGGGGGAGGGGCATGATAAGGATAGGGAGAGTTTTTAATTGGAGAGTCTCCATTCTTTCAGTATAGCGACGACACTCCCAGTATGGTTTGGGGTGGAGTTTTGAGATGATTGGGAAGGGCTTAACATAGCTGCAAAATAACGTTGAATAGCGAGGCAATTAACAAATAAAATGATTTCCAAAAAGTATGTAAAATTTTTTGATCTTAGATCATAATTTGCAGTGAATCCAATTAGCATGATTCTGTAGCTTTCTCTGGCAATATTCAGTAGCCTGGTGCTAGAAACAGAAAATGATGGAATTGAATGTCTTGTCCTCCATGGTATTAATCTCTTGGTGAGGACTATTTTCCTACAAAGAAAGCAGCTTTCCTTCTTTTGCTTAATCTGATGTGTTTTTTTCATCTACCAACTCATCAACATTCTTTAATTTTTGGTACAAACCACAATGAGGTGCACAATTTTTCACATATTCATTTTTTTGAGCAAGTAATTCTTTTATGTAATTTTTTTCATGAAAGTAAACTTATTAATGATGCTCTGTTAATGGTTGCCTAGTATATGGAGTATTGCCTATTAACTTTTCACATCACCGTTGTCTTCTCAAATATTCTTTTCCATATATGTCCCCCTATTATTGCAATATGACCATTGCTTTGCTACAGTAGTCAAAATCTCTTTACTGTTATCAAACAATGATATATCCAACAATCTTAAGATGCATTGGTCATCTTTTCTGGAGCAGAGCATAGATGGTATTATTATGAGCTTGGCAGTTTTCTAAGCAAGAGTTGACAGTATTGACCTTTCCAATATTTTGAGTTCTACTGACTTTTCTCCATTACTTTGCAAACGTTCAGCATGTTATCTACTTGGAAGCAACATCATCAGTCATGAAAAACCATCATCCTGGTAACTTAGATTACTCTATTAAAATATGTGAACTTCCAAAGAGGAGATAAAAAATCAAGCTAAAAGGGACAACAGAAATTACTAAGAATGCTAGACTAAACAATATAGAAAGGGACAGAATATTTGTTAATTTAAATATGTATTGGTTATAAAGAAAGCATTCTCATTATCCAGTTACATATGCATTTCAAACAACATATCGATGCAGACTTAATTTTCCATATAAAAGACATTTCTATGTACATGTAGCTAGAACTATGTTCATATTCCTGGCAATAGCGTCAATGGATGTTTTCATGGGAAAATATGATTGTCCTTAACTTCTGAGATTCCACCCCCCCAACACATTTACTTTAACCTGATATATATTTATCTACTATCTGATCTGAAATCTTCTTAAGCCTTTTTGCTCTTGCTTAGTCTAAAGGGTAATAGATTTCAAATATTTACTCCTTACCAGTAATAGCTTTAATTTGACTTAAAACCATGTCTTCAATATTTTCCTGGGGATAATCCCTTGTTATAGCATTTTGGAAAATGAGTTTATACTCAATCTGTTTGAAGCTATCCTAATTTTAAATACTAAGAACTATAACTCAAATCATATTTTCTCCATGATCACAATATTCTAGTTATTATCTTATCTCTCCCAAAGAGAGTCCTGATATCCATATGTTTAACATTTTGCCATAATTTAAAACTTTTTTGAAATATGGTCAGTATGTTAAGGAAGAGTATGAGGCTACCAAAATGACTTGGGTTCAGAAAGTTTGCTTCCCTCTAGTACCCTGCCAATTAACTGACGAATGAGATATCACCAGTGTTAAATAATTAGTACGTTAACTTGTTTCCTTGGCCATTTTTGAAATTTGACTACCCAGGAAAAGACATTACAGAACAAAGAGGTTGGGGGTGAAGAAATGAAACTTCCTGAAAGTTTATTTCTGTGCCCAGAAAAGCCAGCAATTTATCTATTTGTGGATGCTCGAGGGCAGGAGACAATGTCTATTGTGTCCAGACACTGCTAGTGTTGACTTAACAGTCTGTTAGTTCAGTGACTCCACATCCTCTTTTTTTGGGGTGGTAATCCATTGCTGGTGCTACTGACTTTGTAATAGTTCTCCATAAATGATATCAGTCAGGGAGGCAACATATCACAATGCAAGTAAATATGAATTGGAGAATGAGGCGATCTGACTTCAAATTCTGGACCTGCCAATCCAATCTGCGTGACTTTAAGCAACTTTCTTATGATCTCTTGAGCCTCAACTTACTCATCTGTAAGATAGGGAGAGATAAACTCATAAAATTATCTTTAGTAAGAAGACAATAAAAGTGAAGTTCTAGTTCATTTTTTGGTACTTTTTTTGCATTTCTTTTTACAGATATTTTTATTGACAAATCTTCACACAGATACTGTCCATACATAGTGGACAATTAATGGCTCATAATATCATCACATAGTTGTGAATTCATCGTCATGATCATTTTCTAGAATATTTGCATTACTTCAGAAAAAGAAAGAAAAAGGAAAAAGAAAAAACTCATACATACCATACCTCTTACCTTCCTGGTACATTTTAGGCACTCAATAAGTGCTAACTATTATCATGACCCCAAATTAAATTTACCTGATACTTTTCTGTGTTTCAAGATTTTCTTATAATTTAACTTCAGAGGCTAATTCACCATGAAAAGAAGTTCAGTGCCCTCAAACAAGACAGAGACTTCCCTAATGCCTTCATTCCCTCAGATCATTTGGAGTCATGGAACATCAAGGATATAAAAACCCTGGAGAATACCTGTTCCCAAAGTTTTGTAATGCATACAAGAAAACTGAGGCCAAAAGGTGTGCTGTGACTAGCCAAAGAATCTACCCAGTTCTGCTTCCTTCCACAAAGTAAGACCAAGTATAATCTTGCTCTTACTTCAATGTAGAAACAGCGTGATAATGAGCTAACTCACAAAGCATGCAGTTTTTTTTTCAATCTTATTCTTTAAAGAAGTCACATTTTCCTTCTAGTTCTCCACATGACATATGCTGTACCAAATTGTAATAATAGTATAGGTATAGCTCTGAATCCTTTTTACATTTGATCGCATGCCAGTCATCTTTCTATATTGCTATAAAATCTTTTGAATTATAAATTTAATGCCTACATAATATTTAATTTAGTGGAAATACTACATGAAAACATTTGGTTATATGGAAACTTTTGTTTGTTAGTTATACTGCAATGAACCTCAGTGCAGATATCCTTACTTCATTATTTTCTTAGAATACATTCTGAAAGCTGGGATTCCTAGGTCAAAGTATGGATATTTATTGGATCTTATTATGTTTTGGCAAATTATTTCTGAAAAGTATTATGCTAATTTATGATACCATCAATAATGTGCATTTCACTGTAGACACTGAATGTTGGGTATTGTTTTTAAAACATAGCTTGCTAAAGGTGTGAGATTATATTTCATTGTTTTAATTTGCATTCATTGGATTATCAGCATGATAATACTTCTCTTTGTGTCTGTTTCCATTTCAAGTTTCTTCTTGGGTGAATCGAGAGCTCCAAGTCTTTGTCTCTTTCTGCATTAGGATCTTAAAACAGTACTTTCTAAGAAATGTTCCCTACAATGATTTGAACAATTTTATAATTTCTATTTTAAAAGAAAAGTCACATTTCTAATAATTCACCATTAAGTTCTAAGACTATCATCATCATCTGACAGAGTTGTCAAATCAACTGCTACATAAAAGGAGATGTCAGAGAATCCCTTTACACGTCAAAAGTGTGCATATATATTGTACTGATTTCAGGTCTTAAGTATGTGATGTACAAAAAGTCAAGTTAGGGAAAACTATGTTACCTTTCATACTGGAAACCTCAGCATTATATTTTCATGTTCTGAGGAACAATATTAAAGGAAGAAACGTTCTCAGATTCTATAAAGCATTTCAAATGTGATTGTTTAATTAAATAACCAAAGGACATAGTGCTATTTATATATTTTTTAATACGTATATTTTCAAGGGACAGAATATTATTTATATAACAGTTCATAGTTAACTTTTTCTGAAAATAAAGGTCTTTCTCTCCCTTCTGTCTGCACTCCCAATGTTTACAAGTATTTTTTTTTTCTGGTTGAATTCTTCTTATTCTGGTATGGTGGGGGTAGCAATGAGGGGGTATATTAAAAAAATAAGGCTTGATTTTTCTCAGCAGATTCGATGCACAAATATATGAAAAGATTGTATTTAAGTTGAGTTCATAAGATGCCTTTAGAAATGTAAAAACAATTTTTAAAAATCACTGGCTTGGAAGGTCCTGTTATGGCCCATTTAGTCCAGTTCATCTATCCTTTCTACTGTATTCCCTAATAGTAGTTTTTGAGCCTAGGCTTGAACATTACAATGACAGGAAATGTGCTTCCTTCAGAGGCAGTCTAATATTTGAACAACTCTGAATGTCAAAAAGGTTTTTTCCATGTTGAGCTAAAAGCTTCTTCTTGTATCTTTAAGTCATTAGTCCTGGCTGTACTCTTTGGAGCTCTATGGGACTAGTTTAATTTCTCTTCCACATGATAGATTTTCAAATATTTGAAGCCAGTTGGTAGACAAATAAATATGGTACAAAGCACAAAAAGAAATGTCATAATTGTGGCATAGAGATGGTGTCTCTTGGGGGGCTTTCAAACAGGGTAGCGATCAAGCCTGTTTAGCAAATCAAGAGGAAGTAACAATTAAAATGAACTTAGAAAAATGCATAGACTATTAATAGAGGGATTTAAAGAGATGAATTTTCTAAGTGGGATGGACTTCAGAAGCAAAAGTACATACAGAAGAAAGCACAAAATATGTCCAGTTAACAGTTTAGTTTGGTTAATGCATAGGAGAAATGTTCACACTTAGAAAGGAAAGTTGGGGACGTATTATGAAAAGTCTTTCATGCAACCAGAGACTTGCTAAAGATTTTAGAAGTAGGAGTTGCCCTGTTTGGATCAGAGCTTTGGAGAGGTTAATTGAGAACAGAACTAATAGGACTGATTGAAATGTGGATAAATGGAAGGTCAGAAGATCATTTGGTGTTCTTCTAGAAAAGGGTAGTTAGGGGACAATGAGGACTTGGATAAGGGACAGAGTATAGAATGGAAATAAGGGTTGGATGGTGGTAAATGTATGTAACTTTGAAACAGATTTAATGCAAAGAAAGAAAGGCAATGGAAAAGGAGGAATACTAGATGACTATGCCAGAGTTTTATTTTTAAGTTCTGGGAGAATGGTGGTGCCAGAAGGGGAAATAGGAAAAGGAGTAACTTGTTGTAGGAGAATGACAATAAGTTGCTTTTGAACAAGTAACAAGGGGTTTGAATGGGCTATAACCAGTAAGGCATCTGGAAATGCAACCAAGGACCTTGCCCAAAGGGTCGGAACCAGATGTTTGGCTACACAAGAGCCCACCAGTCCACTGAGTCTACTCAGTCACACAGACAAGAGCAGGGACACAGAATAAACCAGTGGAGATAGAAGACTATGGGAGGATGTCATAAATGACTGTACAGGAAAGGTCCAAGAGGCAAAAACAGACAGGCAAACAGACAAAAGATCCAGATAAGTGAGGATTTAAGTCCAGGAAAGTTTACGATGTCAGGGGGCAGTGAGCAGGGTTAGGTGGGCAAAAAGTGTCTGGGTTTGCGTTTGTTTTCTTGTGCTTACCTCAGTGGTGGCTGTGCTAATTAAAGGGGAATGTATGTAAAAACTTAGTACAGTGCCTGGAGATGATGAACATTTTATAAATACTCATTAATACTAATATTATATGACTATCAGTTGAGAGATAAAATCACCATTTTTAAAATTACATAAATGTTTTAAAGTATCATTTAGAATGTCTTCAAAAAACACTTTCATTGTTAAGATTGTCACCCTCCAAAACCATGTATCACTGTATAAGACAATGAACAGTTAATGTATAAGGCCCCCAGAGTTCTCACTGCCACTGTCTCTAACCGCATTTGCAACTTTACTAAAGTTCTTTGTCCTCTCTTGGCGTCTTCATCTTCCTATGAAAGGAGTAAAGCCTCACGATCTCCATATTGCCTTTTAGATGTAAATATAGAGTCTATGAGATTTAGATTTGGAAGACTGGACCTTTTCATGACAATCTATTTTTGTAATCTTACTTAACTCACCCAATTTCTCTCCTCTCCAGTATTCATATCTTTCCACTAGAGGGGTTGGACCTGACCTTTCCAGTGCTAGCACTGTAGGATTCTGTGGTTCCCAGCAGATGTGCCTTTTTAAGCTTGTCTTCAAGACCTAGAGGTTTGAGGCCACTTAGTCAGATTATACCAATGCCTTAAGGAACTGGGCTTTATTTAGTTCATCCAAACCTCTTAAAACTAGGACATTATTTAGTTCATCAAAAATTTCAAAACTGAAACACAAGAGACCTAGAAAAAAATCAACTTTGAATTTGATATATTTGGGACTGATCATTATTTTTGTACAAGACAATAGGTGCCTAATTGGCTTGAGGACTGACATTTCTTTGAATTATGTGAAATTTAAAGGAAATGTATCTTGTAATGAGATTTTCCCAAATTTAACCTACTTGTTAGCAAACAGGTGTGACTTAGAAATTGAAGAATATAAAGTCCCCAAAACAAATAGGGATGCAAAGAAAACAGATTAGAGAGAACAGAAACATTTGGGAGGAATACTCATGTGGAGAGATGTCAACATCTGTTTCTAAAATAATGGCTCTGTTCCCAGTGGGACACTATATTTAACAGGTTGTAGATAATTTTATTAAGTGGTGTTAGTATACAAATGTGATTTTGCTAAGCCTGGAAGCATGCTGATTACTTTTGGACATTGAGCATCAGAAATTAAATAAAATTATACAGGAGAGAGGTACAACCACTTCAGTTGGCAAAGGTAAGAACAAATTACCGACCAGGTTCCACAAAGTTAGTGTACTTCAAATCTTGCAAGGTCACACTGGGGAAACCCCAGACACTGTGCCAACATCAGGGACATGGTGGTAGTTAGATTCAGTTGTCAACTTGGCCAGGTGAAGGTAGCTAGTTCTGTTGCTGTGGACATGAGCTAATGGTACATAAACCTTATCTGTTGCTCACTACATCTGCATTCCGCTAGGAGGCGTGCCTGCTGCAATGAATGATGTTTGATTTGATTGGCTGGTGCTTAAATGAGAGAGCACAGCCCAAGCAGCTCAGCATATCTCATTTCGGCACTCGCAGCTTGGTCTAGGCCTTTGGAGATGCAGAAAGGAATCACTCCAGGGAAAGATATTGAAACCCAGAGGCCTGGAGAGAAGGCCAGCAGAGATCACCTTGTGCCTTTCCACGTAAGAAAGAACCTCAGTTGAAAGTTAGCTGGCTTTCCTCTGAAGAACTATATGTTAATTAAATAAATCCCCTTTTATTGAAAGCCAGTCCGTCTCTGGTATGTTGCATTCCAGCAGCTAGCAAACTAGAACAGACACCCAAATCAATAGGCCAAGCCCTTGATCTTGAGGCTTGCTTATGAAGCTTCTGTATGTAGCGGAGAAGTTTAGCCTACTTATAGATATGCCTTAAGAGTCATCTCTGGAGGACCTCTTTTGTTGCTCAGATGTGAACCTTTCTCTCTATAAGCCCAACTCTGCAAATGAAACCATTGCCCTCCCCCCTATGTGGGACATGACATCCAGGAATGAAAGTCTCCTTAGCGGTGTGGGAGATGACTCCCAGGGATGAGCCTGGCCCTGGCACTGTGGGATCAACAATCCCTACTAAAATGGGGAAAAAGAAGTGTTACAAGTAAGGTATCTATGGCTGAGAGAGTTCAAATAGAGTTGAGAGGCTACACTGGAGGTCACTCTAATGCATGCTTCAGTTAGAAATTGCTACCTATCATAGCCTGCCAACCCCCAACCAGAATCATTCCTGTTGATCCTAAAGGATACCTAGGCATTATATAAGAGTCTAAGGTTCCATGCACAAGGGTAACTTTCAAAACTTATAACCTCCATTGGGTCCTTGGACCAGATAAGTCCTGAAATACAGAGGGACCAGCCCTTCCAGAACATCAACTAGTTCCATCCCCTATCCCATATTATTGATAGTGCCTTCCAATATGAAAAAGTTAGAATGGGCATAGTCCAAACACCCCCAAAAAGTGGGAGAAATATCAAAGGTGATTATACAGAGAAGGTCTGGCTTAACAAATGAGTTTGAGTGCTGAATCATTATACCGATATTTTTTTTAGCCTCCAGTACCTTAGGGCAGTTAGAAATAAAAACCTAAAATTGTAGACTTGTAACCCATACCAAATTCGGAAATCTGTTCTACAGCTGATTGCTGTGATTTACTTTGAAATGTATTACTTTTATGTATATATGTTATTTAAAGAGAAGGAAGAGTGTAACAGAGAAGATAGGATTTAACAAATGAGTGTGTCTGCTGAATCATTATATTGATATTTCTGTTGGTCTCCAGTGTCTTGGAGCAGCTAGAAGAAAAAATGAAAAATTGTGGAGCTGTAATTCACAACAAACTTTAAAATCTGTTCTATAACTACTGTTAAATTGTTCTTGGAAATTAAAAAAAAATCTTGTAAGAGCATTTTTGGTGGTGTGTTTTGATCTCGTTAATATTATGATCTTATTACATGAATTTCTGTAAAGTTACAACAAATATTATAACTTATATATATTATATGCTATAACATATAGTATATATATTATATACTATACATATATGTTATAAAATATAAATATAATACATATGTGTATGTGTATTTATATATTATAATATATATAATTTAAATTAGAGTTTTTCTCAGAAGCACTGCATTTATACATGTGAGCACAATGAAGCATTGATTCAGTAGTGTTTATCATTTCAGTTGGCAATGCTGATCTTTTTAGTGACATGTTGGTGAAAGGGCTCTTTCACAACGGTGCATTTTGCTATTTACTAGGTTGCTCATTCAGAAAGACCATTAAAAAAAATATGCTTACAGCTAACAGGCACTATGACTTGACCCCCTTGCAAACCGCCTGGGGATTGGTGTGGTATTGGTAACTTAATACTTCTATGTAAGAGACTCCATAACTACCAGCTAGGTGACAGTGCCATGTGGATCTGCTATGGCTGGCACTGAGTCCATCCTTCTTTCTCTGTCTTTACTTCTGTATGCTTAGGATAGGCCAAGATTTGGGTGAGAAACATTGTCCTGTTTCTTGGTTCTAGGTACTTCAAAATCAACTGAATCTGTCTGAGAACATGTTGCGATGGACAAAGAACTGGTTAGCTGTTCTTATGCTGACCCTCTCATTGTTTTGATTTAGTTGAAGTCATCAGATCATTTTAGAACAAGAAAGAAAATCCTCAGGCTCATGAAGTACTCTGCTGGTGCCCACTAGCATTCCAACATACAAGCTTATTTTAAGATTCTGAGTATTTACTTCAGATGCTATATGCAAAACAGCAAAGAAAATATTTTGGTTTTCTAAAACCCAGTATAGACATTTGCTTGTGTTATATAGAAAAATCCTAGTTTTAGATTTTTAAGTAAAAAAAAAAAAAGAATTATTAATGCTCTATATATTAAATTAGAAAAGTTTTCTAATCTAGTTTGTTATTGTTTTTGCCTTAGCAAAAGAGAAATTCATAATTTCATAAAGAACAGATTGGAAGGGATGGAAAGGGGTACAAACTATAGGAACCAGAGATTCTTGGTAATTTATCTCAACAAAGTATGCTTTATTTACTTATTAAAGTGATGCTTTATTTATTCAATATTGAAAAAAATTGTTTTCACTTTAGTGTTGGGAAATTAAAGTATTAGTCAGCAGGTATCTTTGGATACTTCGTGAAACTTAGTGGTGTCGGTACTGCGATAGTTTTAAGTTGATGTCACAAACGCAACCAAGTTATATGGATTTTCTTCTCATCTGATGCTTTTCAAACTTTTTTGACATCAATGTATGTACAAGTCATTTGGGGCTCTTGCTAAATTTCAGATTCTGATTCCATAGGTCTGGTGTGGTGCCCTAGAGTCTGCATTTCTCCTCAGTGAAGATGCATGGACCATACGTTGTGTAGTAAGAACTTAGGGGAAAATTAGGGTAAACCTACTTACCCTAATTGTGATGTGAATATTAACTTACTTAAGTTAATCATTTTTATTATCATTTTATTAAATCAAGTAGTTTCATTTCTTAACAGCAAATGCTATATTCTTTGATAAGACTAATTTAAATAGTTTATTGCATCAAAAATTGAAAAATATTGTTATCTGGAATGCTCATTATTAAGTATAATTTTTCAATGATATAACTTGCTTCATCCTTTTTACATGAGTTAAAACACAGGGAGCTAAATAATCTAAAGTAAGATTCTTATCTTTACAAGTTGATCTCATCAACGTTTTAGAGGAAAACAAATTTAATTTCTTCAGTTAAAAACAAAAGTGGCATAGTTCTTCTTGTTGAGACTGTCAAAACTCTGCTATAAACATGTGAGTGGGTAGATCTAGTACGTTTTTACATGTTACATCTCTTTGATGGGCTATCAGTGGGAAATGACTAAGTGAAAAATACAAAAGAATTAAAATTAAAATATAGATATGCGTTGTATTTGCAAGTGCTAATATGTATATATTACTTCTTGACATTATTTGTCCAATGCAAATTTAAACACTATTATTAGTTATGAAAATGTCGTAGTACTAGTTTGTATCATGCTTGAGTAGTGATTAATCATAATGGAGTTATTTTGTTTTATTTTCCTGTGCACAGTGTACTGAAAACCCAAATTAGAGCCCTCAGAGGGGATTCACTCATCCACAATCAATTGCAAAGCAGTGATTCAGGCTGACTTGAAGAAAAGCTTGATGCTGTAAATATCTGGATAGGAGAGGGACAAATTTGAGCTTGAAGGACATATCCTATAGATATGTGGGATATATATATGTATATGATATCTATATCTAGTATAGGCTATATAATAGAATAGATTATATATACATGTATCAGATCCATATAGCTTTTATCTTCTCTCAGGATTGCGTTTTGCTTGATGGAAGATGTACTGTGCTATAAGACATTGGTGACTAAAGCAAGCAGGCAGAGAAATGTCACTAAGACAGGGGAAACCTGCTGGGAGGAGGAATGGAAATCACTGTGTGAAGTAAGTATACATGTAGTCAGCAAGGAAAGAGATGTGAATATTGTCAGGATCAACAGGACTTACAAACAGGGCCATTTTGGAAACACAGGGGAGGCGGGCTTAGGATAAATATGAGTGGGTATCCTGTATTTAGGTAGGCTTATTATGCATTAAAACTCTAAATACATATATTCTCCAGCTGAATCACACTTAGATCTTATCATAACTTCTGAGTTATCAGAGATGATGAGATCATGGACTAATCCCTCCTTCTATGCTATTAGGAAGTGAAGAAATATGGGGACTGTGCACTTTCATTTCAGTGTAGGGTCTCCCTTAACACACTTTCTCCCATACTTCTTTCAAATGGCCCCATTAGCATCTTTCTTCTTTTGTGTCTATGTTTTATTTTCCCATGTTCCTGATTTTTATTCCATCCTAAACATTGACATTTTTTTCACTTGACACTCTGTCCTACAAATGTGATTTTATTTTGATCATAATTTATGATAACGTAAGCCCACGTTGTCTGGTGTGAGGGGTGGTTTTGTACATAGAACGTTTTCTGTGGCTGACTTTGGCACATCTTTTTCATCTCTTCCCATTTTCATTGTTATCTCCAGCCCTCAATGCTAATATTTATATAATTTTTGAGGCACCTTTGTAAGTTAAACCCTTGCAATTGAGATTATTAGGCTTGAGTTTAAGAAGGAAATTCTTGCACTTTGTTATATCATGGCTTTCCCATTACACTGGGCATAAGGGAAATGGTAGTAAGGAGAAGGGAGCTAACATTTATTAATTGCTCACTTTATTTTAGTAACTCCAAGAACACTATCATTCATTCTTCATAACGCTCTTCAGACGGCGAGAGGGTAATCAAGATTTGAACCCAAGTTTCTCTGACTTATCGCGTGGCAAACTTAAAAGTAATCCAATGTTTAAGAACATATTACAATTTAGTTTATCTTATTAAAACAATAATTTTTCAATGCAATTACCCAGTTCCCAGTATCTTCCAGGTGTCAAGGGTAAAAGCATTACGGTTATTGTGGGAATAGAGTCAATCCAAAATTCAAGAATTACATTTTGATTACATTCATAAATTCAGACATAACATCTGTAAGAATCTGCAATGTACAGGCTTTTCAGAGGATTGTGCTGTTAATATTTAGCTAAACAAACTCACACATATCTATATCTTTTAAGATGACCATGAATGATAAAAATGGTAATGAAAATTATGTGTCAGGCATGGTGCTAGCAATTCCGGACAACAACTTTATAAGTGAGCATTATTATAATTTGGCTAAGGCTACTTATTTGTAAATGGTAAAACCAGAATTCAAACTCCAGTCTCCTTTATTGCAAAATTCATTTTTTTCAGTCATGCATGAAAAAATGTATAAAATTCTATCACGCACAAAAGTGATATAAAGGATTTTATTAACTTATCAACTCCCTTCAGTTTGTGCACATTCATAGGAATTTGTGTAAGTTGAAACTGAACTTATTCCTAGTGGCCAGTTCAATTTGATTCTAGGCTCTAAGTTTAGAAATATGCATGTTTGAGCTGGGGGGAAGGGGAGAAAGAACACTGGATTAAAGTGAACTGAGATGTCAGCTCTCATTGAACATCCTGTTGCTGCAGGTTTTCTAGGAGGGCATTATTGCTTCTGGGACCATGCTGAAAATTGAGGTTCATGGCCAGTATCACAAAGCCTTACCTTATATCTCTTGTGGCCCCATATATTACCCCCTGTTGTATCGTGTCTCATAACAACTTGGCTCATAAAGGCTTTGATTGATTCGACAGCTCTTTGACCTGTCTTCTGATGGGTTTTAAAGAAACTCATTAGGAAATAATGAGTTTTGACTATTTATTGCATTTGTTTTTAATAATGTTATTTAATTATAAGTTTATATAATTGAATTTTTAAAATATATAATTGAATTTTAAATAGTGACTTTTTAAAATTAGCTTACACTACCCTTGAAAATGTAATAGTCTTTATAGCCTGATATGAGCCAACTGTGTCCAGCTAGACTTTTTTGTTTATTTTAAACTTTGTACTGTAGTAATATTTATGCAACTCAAAATTTCCCATTTTAATCACTTTCATGTGGATAATTCAGTGACATTAATTATATTCACAGTATTGTGTAACTATCATCAACATCTACTACCCTAAGTTTTTTGTAACATCAAACGGAAACTGTGCACCCATTCAGAAATAGCTCTCCCTTTCCCTCTGTTTTAGTTTCCTTGGCTGCTCAAGCAATACCATGCAATGGGTTGACTTAAAAATTGGGACTTTATGGCTCATGGTTTTAAGACTGGAAAAGTTTAAATCAAGGCATTTTCTCAAGGTAATACTTTCTTCCTGAAGACAAGTTTTCTGGGGCTGGCTGCCTATGATCCTTGGCCCTTGGCTCCTCTGTCATATGGCAGTGCATGTGGTAGCCTCTCCTGACCTCTCCCTTCTCTTCCTGTTTTCGTTGACCACCATCATCTTGTTTTCTCTCTTTCTGTCTGAATTTCATTTTGTTTATAAAGGACTCCAGTAACAGAATTAGGGCCCATCCTGATTGAGTTGGGCTACACCTTAACTGAAGTAACCTCATCAAAAAAGTTTCTACTTACAATGGGCTTACACTCACAGGAATGGGTTAAGTTTAAGAACATAAAATTTTTCTGGGGAACATACAGCTGCAGACCACCACAGCCTCCTCTCCCCGACTCCAGCCCCTGGTAACCTATAATCGACTATCTTTCTCTATGAAATTTGCTTTATCACATAAGCAAGATCCTATAATATTTATCTTTTTATTTCTGGCTTATTTCACTCAATATGACATCTTCAAGGTTCATCCAAGACTTTTAAAATGGAATTCCTATATGTTTTAGGAGGGAAATGGACTTTCATCGACTATTCAGTGCTACAGAATTGGGAAGTAACAGCTGGCTAATTTAGTCTTTAGCTCTAGGTATCTCTCACTTTAAAGAAGGATTTTAAATAAACAATATTTAAAAATATATAGGTAGTTCTTTGGTAATGTCTTTTTGGACAAAGGCCAAAAACATTCAAGTAATGGTAAGATTTTAATGAAATTGAACACAGTTGATGGTGGGTTAATGCTGATTAATAACAATAAAGTGGTAAAGCATTAAAATCAATTTCATCTTCAGTGGGAGCCATACTGCAGACAGAGCAAGTCAAATGATAATTCCCCTAATACTATTCTAATGTGATGTTTTAGTTCATTATCAATTCAGCAAAACACTATTGTTAATGTTTTTAGTAATTTACTGCTATATTTTAGACTACCCTCCCTAGCATTTAAAAATATATGACCCAGGACAGGCCACAGTGACTCAGGAGGCATAGTTCTTGTCTGCCATGCCAGAGACAGGGTTTGATTCCTGTTACCTGCACATGCAAAGAAAAAAAAATAGAAGTAAAAATATATGACCCAAAATGTTGTTTCAGTCTTAAAAATGATTATTTTAAAAATTCATGAACATATTATGAGAAGGGACAAAATTAGCATTAAGACTGTAATTCAGAGATAGTTATTATTAACGTTTTGCTGTATTTCCATTTTCTCTTGTCGTAAAATTCATTCTTAATTGTAATTTTATTATATATACGGAGTAATTTTTCTCAGAACAAATATCCTTAGAAATCAATGGAAAAATAAAATTTGCTTTAATTAAAAATTTTCTGGAAGTCATTTATTATGCTGAGTAAGAAAAGTTTCCTTAGTTCTGTAGTATGTAAACCAAACAGAGGATATGTCTTGATTCTATAAGCGACTCTCTCTCTCCACTAATGCTGGTTTAGTTCAAGCTACCCTCTTCTCTTGTTTTGAGTACTGAAATAATTTCCTAACTTCCTTCTTTTTCAATTTTCTTTCTTTACGTTTTGTGTCTTTAGAATTTTATTCTTTTCACAATAGCCACAGTAATCTTTAACAATTCAAATGATTGTGTCACCTCATCTTCAAATCCCATCATGGCTCTGCACATTGAAAATTAAATCTAAATTACTTACCTTGTCTTTCAAAATTCTACATAATCTGGTCTCCATTTTTCCTCTGACCATGTTTTGTACTTTTCCTTGACTCACTCCCCTTCAGCCATTCAGCTTTCCTATTCTTCTTGTGTTCATTTTTGTAACTTGTATCTTTCAAAATGGAACGTGTTCATTTTAATTATTGAATTTATTAGCATAAAGGGACAATTTTATTATATTTTTTAGTTTGTTTCTTCTAAGGAATCTCCCAATTTTATCTATATTGTTGAATTTATTAGCTTAAAGTTATTCATAATGTTCCCGTTGTATTATTATTCTGTATCTATAGGATCTGTAGTGATTTCTCTAACTTCTTTCCTGATATTGGTAATTTGTATTTTTTCTCTTTCTTGATCAGTCAACTTAGAGGTTTAGCAATTTTATTGGTTTGTTCAAAGAGCCAACTTTAAATTTCATACACTTCCTCTATTTAATTTCTGCTTTCTATTTCATTGATTCCCACTCTTATTTTTCATTATTTCCTTCTATTGAAATACTTTAGGCTTAATTTTCTCTTTGCCTTCTAACATTCATTCCTAATATAAGCATTTAAAGCTATAAATTTCCCTCTAAACACTGCTTTATCTTCATGCCTCAAACTTTGGCAACTTGTGATTTTTTATTATTTATTTTAGTTCAAAGTACATTTAAATTTTTCTTTTGATTTCTTCTCTGATGCAAGGGTTATTTATAAGTGTGTTATTTTATTTCCAAGTATTTGGTATTAAGCAGATGTCTTTTCAATTTTGATTTCTAGTTGACTTCTGTATTAGTCAGAGAATTACTATATATGATTTTAATCCTTTTAAATTTACTGAGACTTGCTTTATGGCCAAGTATGTGGTTTAACTTGGTGAATGCCTTGTGTGCAAAAAAGGCAAAAAAAAAAAAAAACCGAGAAAAAAATGTGTATTGTGTAGTTGTTGGGTGTAGTGTGTTATACGTGCCAGTTAGGCCAAGTTGGTTGGCAGTGCTGTTCAGATCTTCTTTATACTCCCTGTAATTGGAGGTATGTCTCTCTCCTTTCAGTTTTTGCCTCACAAATTTTGAAGCTTTGGTGTTAATCACACAGGCATATAGGATTCTTATGAATTTTTGAAGAGCTTTTTTTTTCATTATGGAACGCCCTTCTTTATGTCAATATCCTTTATCCTGAAGTTGATTCTGTCTGATATTAAATTTGTGACTCTAGCTTTCATATGGTTAGTGCTCACATGGCATGTCCTTTTCAAACCTTTTATTTTTAGTCCATGTCCTTATGATTTAAAGTTGATTTCTTGCAACAAATACTTGGGTCTTTTATATCCAGCCTGACAATATGCCTTTTTTTTTTTTTTGGTATGCTATATGGTGGGGGTCACGTTTCATTCTTTTTCCATGTGGCTATCCCATTATTAAAGCATCATTTGTTGACTTTTTTTCAGGGGAGGGGAGTGCATGGGCCGAGAATTGAACCTGGGTCTCCCGCATAGCAGGCAAGAATTCTACCCCGGACTACCCTTGTATCTCTACAATATGCCTTTTAATTGAATGTTCAGACTATTTATATTTAATGTAGTTATTGATACAGTTTAAGTCTGCTATCCTGCTATTTATTTTTTGTCTGTTCCATTTGTTCTTTGTTTGCATACTTTTTTTTGTTTTATTAGAGAGGGAGAGGGCAGTGAGTTTGCTTGTCGTGTTGGCTGAGAGAGAGAGAGGCCACATCTGAGCAACAACAGAGATTCTCTGGGGGGTGACTCTTAAGCCTAATTTTAAGTAGGCTTAGCCGATCCTTTGTGGGATTAAGTTTTTTTATTTATTTATTTATTTATTTTTATTTTTTTATTAATTAAAAAAAGAACCAACAAAACAATTAGAAATCATTCCAATCTACACGTACAATCAGCAATTCTTAATAACATCACATAGTTGCATATTCATCATTTCTTAGTACCTTTGCATTGATTTAGAAAAAGAAATAAAAGACAACAGAATAAGAATTAAAACAATAATAGAAAGAAAAAAAAAACAAAAACAAAAACAAAAAACCTATACCTCACATGCAGCTTCATTCAGTGTTTTAACATAATTGCATTACAATTGGGTAGTATTGTGCTGTCCATTTCTGAGTTTTTATATCCAGTTCCGTTGTACAGTCTGTATCCCTTCAGCTCCAATTATCCCTTCTCTTTTTTTTTTTTTAATTAACGGAAAAAAAGAAATTAACCCAACATTTAGAGATCATACCATTCTACATATGCAATCATTAATTCTGAACATCATCACATAGATGCATGATCATCATTTCTTAGTACATATGCATTGGTTTAGAAGAACTAGCAACATAACCGAAAAAGATATAGAATGTTAATATAGAGAAAAAAATAAAAGTAATAATAGTAAAATCAAAACAAAACAAAACAAAACAAAACAAAACAAAAACCTATAGCTCAGATGCAGCTTCATTCAGTGTTTTAACATGATTACTTTACGATTAGGTATTATTGTGCTGTCCATTTTTGAGTTTTTGTATCTAGTCCTGTTACACCGTCTGTATCCCTTCAACTCCACTTGGCCATTATCTTACCCTGTTTCTACCTCCTGCTGGACTCTGTTATCAAGGACATATTCCAAATTTATTCTCGAATGTCTGTTCACATCAGTGGGACCATACAGTATTTGTCCTTTAGTTTTTGGCTAGACTCACTCAGCATAATGTTCTCTAGGTCCATCCATGTTATTACATGCTTCATAAGTTTATCCTGTCTTAAAGCTGCATAGCATTCCATCGTATGTATATACCACAGTTTGTTTAGCCACTCTTCTGTTGATGGAGATTTCGGCTGTTTCCATCTCTTTGCAATTGTAAATAACGCTGCTATAAACATTGGTGTGCAAATGTCCGTTTGTGTCTTTGCCCTTAAGTCCTTTGAGTATATTCCCAGCAATGGTATTGCTGGGTCATATGGCAATTCTATATTCAGCTTTTTGAGGAACCGCCAAACTGCCTTCCACAGTGGTTGCACCATTTGACATTCCCACCAACAGTGGATAAGTGTGCCTCTTTCTCCGCATCCTCTCCAGCACTTGTCATTTTCTGTTTTGTTGATAATGGCCATTCTGGTGGGTGTGAGATGATATCTCATTGTGGTTTTGATTTGCATTTCTCTAATGGCCAGGGACATGGAGCATCTCTTCATGTGCCTTTTGGCCATTTGTATTTCCTCTTCTGATAGGTGTCTGTTCAAGTCTTTTTCCCATTTTGAAATTGGGTTGGCTGTCTTTTTGTTGTTGAGATGAACAATCTCTTTATAAATTCTGGATACTAGACCTTTATCTGATATATCATTTCCAAATATTGTCTCCCATTGTGTAGGCTGTCTTTCTACTTTCTTGATGAAGTTCTTTGATGCACAAAAGTGTTTAATTTTGAGGAGCTCCCATTTATTTATTTCCTTCTTCAGTGTTCTTGCTTTAGGTTTAAGGTCCATAAAACTGCCTCCAGTTGTAAGATCCATAAGATATCTCCCAACATTTTCCTCTATCTGTTTTATGGTCTTAGACCTAATGTTTAGATCTTTGATCCATTTTGAGTTAACTTTTGTATAGGGTGTGAGAGATGGGTCTTCTTTCATTCTTTTGCATATGGATATCCAGTTCTCTAGGCACCATTTATTGAAGAGACTGCTCTGTCCCAGGTGAGTTGGCTTGACTGCCTTATCAAAGATCAAATGTCCATAGATGAGAGGGTCTATATCTGAGCACTCTATTGGATTCCATTGGTCGATATATCTATCTTTATGCCAATACCATGCTGTTTTGACCACTGTGGCTTCATAATATGCCTTAAAGTCAGGCAGCGCGAGACCTCCAGCTTCGTTTTTTTTCCTCAAGATGTTTTCAGCAATTCGGGGCACCCTACCCTTCCAGATAAATATGCTTATTGGTTTTTCTATTTCTGAAAAATAAGTTGTTCGGATTTTGATTGGTATTGCATTGAATCTGTAAATCAATTTAGGTAGGATTGACATCTTAACTATATTTAGTCTTCTAATCCATGAACACGGTATGCCCTTCCATCTATTTAGATCTTCTGTGATTTCTTTTAACAGTTTTTTGTAGTTTTCTTTGTATAGGTCTTTTGTCTCTTTAGTTAAATTTATTCCTAGGTATTTTATTCTTTTAGTTGCAATTGTAAATGGGATTCGTTTCTTGATTTCCCCCTCAGCTTGTTCATTACTAGTGTATAGAAATGCTACAGATTTTTGAATGTTGATCTTGTAACCTGCTACTTTGCTGTACTCATTTATTAGCTCTAGTAGTTTTGTTGTGGATTTTTCCGGGTTTTTGACGTATAGTATCATATCGTCTGCAAACAGTGATAGTTTTACTTCTTCCTTTCCAATTTTGATGCCTTGTATTTCTTTTTCTTGTCTAATTGCTCTGGCTAGAACCTCCAACACAATGTTGAATAATAGTGGTGATAGTGGACATCCTTGTCTTGTTCCTGATCTTAGGGGGAAAGTTTTCAATTTTTCCCCATTGAGGATGATATTAGCTGTGGGTTTTTCATATATTCCCTCTATCATTTTAAGGAAGTTCCCTTGTATTCCTATCTTTTGAAGTGTTTTCAACAGGAAAGGATGTTGAATCTTGTCGAATGCCTTCTCTGCATCAATTGAGATGATCATGTGATTTTTCTGCTTTGATTTGTTGATATGGTGTATTACATTAATTGATTTTCTTATGTTGAACCATCCTTGCATACCTGGGATGAATCCTACTTGGTCATGATGTATAATTCTTTTAATGTGTTGTTGGATACGATTTGCTAGAATTTTATTGAGGATTTTTGCATCTGTATTCATGAGAGAGATTGGTCTGTAGTTTTCTTTTTTTGTAATATCTTTGCCTGGTTTTGGTATGAGGGTGATGTTGGCTTCATAGAATGAATTAGGCAGTTTTCCCTCCACTTCGATTTTTTGAAGAGTTTGAGGAGAATTGGTACTAATTCTTTCTGGAACGTTTGGTAGAATTCACATGTGAAGCCATCTGGTCCTGGACTTTTCTTTTTAGGAAGCTTTTGAATGACTGATTCAATTTCTTTACTTGTGATTGGTTTGTTGAGGTCATCTATGTCTTCTTGAGTCAAAGTTGGTTGTTCATGTCTTTCCAGGAACCCGTCCATTTCATCTAAATTGTTGTATTTATTAGCGTAAAGTTGTTCATAGTATCCTGTTATTACCTCCTTTATTTCTGTGAGGTCAGTAGTTATGTCTCCTCTTCCATTTCTGATCTTATTTATTTGCATCCTCTCTCTTCTTCTTTTTGTCAATCTTGATAGGGGCCCATCAATCTTATTGATTTTCTCATAGAACCAACTTCTGGTCTTATTGATTTTCTCTACTGTTTTCATATTTTCAATTTCATTTATTTCTGCTCTGATCTTTGTTATTTCTTTCCTTTTGCTTGCTTTGGGATTAGTTTGCTGTTCTTTCTCCAGTTCTTCCAATTGAACAGTTAATTCCTGCATTTTTGCCTTTTCTTCTTTTCTGATATAGGCATTTAGGGCAATGAATTTCCCTCTTAGCACTGCCTTTGCTGCATCCCATAAGTTTTGATATGTTGTGTTTTCATTTTCATTTGCCTTGAGGTATTTACTAATTTCTCTTGCAATTTCTTCTTTGACCCACTCGTTGTTTAAGAGTGTGTTGTCGAGCCTCCAGGTATTTGTGAATTTTCTGGCATTCCGCCTATTATTGATTTCCAACTTCATTCCTTTATGATCCGAGAAAGTGTTGTGTATGATTTCAATCTTCTTAAATTTGTTAAGACTTGCTTTGTGACCCAGCATATGGTCTATCTTTGAGAATGATCCATGAGCACTTGAGAAAAAGGTGTATCCTGCTGTTGTGGGATGTAATGTCCTATAAATGTCTGTTAAGTCTAGCTCCTTTATAGTAATATTCAGATTCTCTATTTCTTTATTGATCCTCTGTCTAGATGTTCTGTCCATTGATGAGAGTGGGGAATTGAAGTCTCCAACTATTATGGTATTTGTGTCTATTTCCCTTTTCAGTGTTTGCAGTGTATTCCTCACGTATTTTGGGGCATTCTGGTTTGGTGCATAAATATTTATGATTGTTATGTCTTCTTGTTTAATTGTTCCTTTTATTAGTATATAGTGTCCTTCTTTGTCTCTTTTAACTGTTTTACATTTGAAGTCTAACTTGTTGGATATTAGTATAGCCACTCCTGCTATTTTCTGGTTGTTATTTGCATGAAATATCTTTTCCCAACCTTTCACTTTCAACCTATGTTTATCTTTGGGTCTAAGATGTGTTTCCTGTAGACAGCATATAGAAGGATCCTGTTTTTTAATCCATTCTGCCAATCTATGTCTTTTGATTGGGGAATTCAGTCCATTAACATTTAGTGTTATTACTGTTTGGATAATATTTTCCTCTGCCATTTTGCCTTTTGTATTATATATTTCATATCTGACATTCCTTCTTTCTACACTCTTCTCCATACCTCTCTCTTCTGTCTTTTCGGTTCTGACTCTAGTGCTCCCTTTAGTATTTCTTGCAGAGCTGGTCTCTTGGTCACAAATTCTCTCAGTGACTTTTTGTCTGAGAATGTTTTAATTTCTCCCTCATTTTTGAAGGATAATTTTGCTGGATATAGGAGTCTTGGTTGGCAGTTTTTCTCTTTTAGTAATTTAAATATATCATCCCACTGTCTTCTAGCCTCCATGGTTTCTGCTGAGAAATCTACACATTGTCTTATTGGGTTTCCCTTGTATGTGATGGATTGTTTTTCTCTTGCTGCTTTCAAGATCCTCTCTTTCTCTTTGACCTCTGACATTCTAACTAGTAAGTGTCTTGGAGAACGCCTATTTGGGTCTAATCTCTTTGGGGTGCGCTGCACTTCTTGGATCTGTAATTTTAGGTCTTTCATAAGAGTTGGGAAATTTTCAGTGAAAATTTCTTCCATTAGTTTTTCTCCTCCTTTTCCCTTCTCTTCTCCTTCTGGGGCACCCACAACACGTATATTTGTGCGGTTCATATTGTCCTTGAGTTCCCTGATACCCTGTTCAAATTTTTCCATTCTTTTCCCGATAGTTTCTGTTTGTTTTTGGAATTCAGATGTTCCATCCTCCAAATCACTAATTCTATCTTCTGTCTCTTTGAATCTATCATTGTAGGTATCCATTGTTTTTTCTATCTTTTCTACTTTGTCCTTCACTTCCATAAGTTCTGTGATTTGTTTTTTCAGTTTTTCTATTTCTTCTTTATGTTCAGCCCATGTCTTCTTCATGTCCTCCCTCAATTTATCGATTTCGTTTTTGAAGAGGTTTTCCATTTCTGTTCGTATATTTAGCATTAGTTGTCTCAGCTCCTGTATCTCATTTGAACTATTGGTTTGTTCCTTTGACTGGGCCATATTTTCAATTATTTGAGCGTGATCCGTTATCTTCTGTTGGCGTCTGCGCATTTAGACAGATTTCCCTGGGTATTGGATCCAAAAGTTTGGAAGATTTTTCTGTGAAATCTCTGGGTTCTGTTTTTCTTATCCTGCCCAGTAGGTGGCGCTCGTGGCACACGTTTGTCTGCGGGTCCCACCAGTAAAAGGTGCTGTGGGACCTTAAACTTTGGAAAACTCTCGCCGTCCGGGGGGTTCGCTAGCTGAAGCGGCTTGAGCCGGCCCTGGGTCTGAACGCAGGGAGGGTTGCTGGTCGCTGCAGCCCGGGAAAGAGCCCGTCCGAATTTCCTAGTCGGCCCTGGGCGACAAGCGTGGCGGGAGGGCGCCAGCGGCAGCGGCCCGCCCGAGAGAGTGCACGTTCCCCGGGAGTCACGGGTTTGGAAGGGGCCTCCCCCACCCGTCACCGTTCTCCGCGGCCTGGGGGTTTCCGATCCAATTCTCTCAGTTGGTCCGGGGGGCTGCGCGTGGTGTGGGCGCCAGCCGCCTTGGTTTCAGGGGACCACCTCTCCAATTCTCCCAGCCGGCCCGGGAAGGGGGAAGGGAGTAACTCCGGCCACTTCCCGCCCCGCCCGGTGAGGCCCGCGCGCCTCGGCGATCTCACCCGAGCTGCTTCTCTCAGCCAGCCAGCCATTCCAGGATGGGGTACGCTGTCTTTTTTATCTCTGTTGTGGCTTTGGGCGCTTTCTGTATTGTTTCTACTTCCCTAGTAGCTGTCCTGGAGAAGAAACTAAGATCCGCGCGTCTTACTAAGCCGCCATCTTCCAGGAAGTCGGGATTAAGTTTTATATGAATAAACCCCAAGACTGGGGGCTCAGCCTATTGCTTTGGTTGTCTCCACTGCTTGTGGGAATTTCAATAATTTTCCACTTGGGGAAGTTGAATTTTCCTCCTTTCTCACCATTTCCCCAAGGGGACTTTGCAAATACATTTTTATTCACTGTTCAAATCACTCTGGGATTTATTGGGGCATTACTCTGGACAAACCTACAAAATCTCGTGCCCTACTCAAGGTTCCATGTACTATGGTATTCAATTAAGCTGTCCACTTAAGTTATGTTAGGAAATGCACTAAAATATGAATTTTGAACCAAATAAACATTTTTTGCTTTAGTCTCACACATAAGTTAAAGTTTTAAAATATTAATTACCATCTATTTTCAGCACCCTGCAGTTTTGATATTCCTGTGTTCTTCCTCATGTAAAAACATTTTTAAATTCGTACACTTAGTCACTATCATTATACACTCTATGCATTCCCAGATTATACCATTTCAGTCTTTATCATCTATCTTTCCTTCTGATTTCATTTGTGCCCCCAGGCCTCCACCCTCTATCATTTTCACATTCAGCTTCATTCAGTATTCTAACATTATTGTATTACGGTTAGTAGTGTTATGCTATCCATGTCTGAATTTTTACAGTCAGTCCTGTTGCACAATCTGTATCACTTCAGCTCCAATTACCCAATATCTACCCTATTTCTATCTCCTTATGGTCTCTGTTACCAACTGAAGTTTTCCAAGTTCATTCACTAATGTCAGTACATATCAGTGAGACCATACAGTATTTGTCCTTTTGTTTCTGGCTAATCGCACTCAGCATAATGTCCTTAAGGTCCATCCATATTGTTACATACTTCATAACTTTATTCTGTCTTACAGCTGCACAATATTCCATCATATTTATATACCATAGCTTGTTTGCATACTTTTGAGTTAACGGAATGCTTTTTAGTATTCCATTATATGTCTACTATTATATTTCCTATACCACTTTGTTCTTTTAGAGGTTGCTCTGTGGTTTAAAATATGTGTATATAATTTATCACAGTCTATATTCATTCAGTACTATATTACTTCATTTTAATAAAAGAACTTGGTAACAGTATACTTCCATTTATCATTTCCTCCTCTTGACCTTACTTCTTCACTCATCTTAATTCAGCATATATTATAAATGCCACAATTCACTATAATTGTTTTTTCTTTAAGTAGTCAACTATCTTTTAAAGAAATTGAAAAATGAGAAAAAATTATTTTAAATATATTAAATTAAGCATATTGCCTTTTTTTTTTGTACCCTCATTCATTTGTATAGATCTCAGTTTTTGTCTGGTATTATTTCCTCCAACATAAATAATTTGTTTCATCCTTTTTTGAAGTGCACAACTTCACTTCAAAATGGCTAGAATGCCATTTTCTCAGCTTTTGTTTATCTGAAAATGACTTTATTTTATCTCAGTTTTCAAAAGATATTTTGAGTAGATATAGAATTCTAGCTCAACACTTTTTCTTCCAGCACTTTAAGGATGCCATTCCATTGTTTCCTTTTTGGAATTGTTTCTTGCTAGAAATTGGTAGTTTAATTACAATTTTTCTTTGGGGGTTTCTTTGTGTTTTTCTGCTTATTGTACCTGAATGTTTTAGTTTTCATCATATTTGGAAATTTTCTAGCCAAATTCTGCTAGAAAAGTTTTCTGATCCTTTCCTTCCATTACGTTTATGTTAGACCATGTGACATTGTTATACAAATCTCTGAGCCTACACTCTTTGATTTCTCAGCCTTTTTATAACTCTGTGCTTCAGATTGAATACTTCTAGGATTCTATTTTCAAATTCACTAATCTTTTTTCTGTAGTGTCTAATCTGTCCCTATACTGAATATTTAACTTAGATATTGTGTTTTTCTGTTCTACAAGTTCCATTTAAAAGAAATAGCTTCATTTATTTCCTCATTATGTTTATGCATTTCTTTAAGGTCTTTAACTGCTTTAAAGTTTTTGATTGCTAATTCCAACATCCCACTCATTTATAGGCCTACACCTATTGACTGATTTTTCTTCTGACTGTGTTAAAATATGCTGGTTCTTCATACATCTTTAGTGTTAAGATTTTGTTATTTTCTTTAACAATTGTTTTCTTTTGGAAGTAAGTTAATTTGTGAAGTAGATTAATCTATTTGTGAGTCTAGAGAGGCCTTACTTTAGGGCTAATTTAGCCTTATTTTTAATGCATAACCTTTCTGTGGTCTCTTCTTAATGCTTGAGATATTCAACATGCTCTCTCCACTTGGTTTTTGAGAACTCGAAAGTCTTGGAAATTGAGCTCTAGAAATTGTACAACTTCTGGAATGTTGTTCTTTCCTTGGCCTTATGGAGTTTTACCTGCAAATACACAGTTTTGTATTCAGATAAGGATACAAAGAAACTTGTAGTCAGACTACAGAGCTCTTTTTCATCATAGCTCCCTCCTCTCTGGTACTTTATTATGCCTCTTCCAGCTGCCTCACCCTCTGTGCTGGTTTGAAACTATTATGTACTCCAGAAAAGTCATGCTTTAATTCCGATCCAATTTTGTGGGGCCTATTGTTTAGGGTGGTGTCCTAGTTTACTAGCTGCTGGAATGCAATATACCAGAAATGAAATGACTTTTTAAAAAGGGAAATTTAATGAGTTGCTAGTTTACAGTTTAAAGGCTGAGAAAGTCCCAATTAAAGCAAGTCTATAAACATGTCCAAATAAAGGCACCAATTATAGGTTACCTTCACTCGAAAAAGTAATCAGGACCCACCTGGAATCGGTGGAGTCACATGTCCCTCTATTGGAAAATTCATACCCACAATTGGACGAGTCACATTTCTGTGGAGATAACCTAATCAAGTTTCCAATATACAGTGCTGAATGGGGTTTAAGAGAAACCATTGCTCCAAGATTGGATCAAGATTAAAACACGTTTTTCCTAGGATACCTAAATCCTTTCAAACTGGCATGGGTTTGAAACTTTGGATTGTTTCCGTGGAGATGTGAAACACCCAATCGTAGGTGTGGCCTTTTGATTAGATGGAGATGTGATTCCACCTATTTACGGTGGGTCTTGATTAGTTTACTAGTGTCCTTTAAAAGCTGAAACATTTTGGAGAAACCTCAGATGCAGACACTTGGAGAGCAGAAGTGACAGAGCTGATAGGGCCAACATGAGATCCAGACATTTGGAGATCCATGGCCCAGCACACGTCACCCTATGACTTCCCATGAGATGCTAAGCAACCCAGAACCTGGAGAGAGCCAAGGGAAGCCAGGGATGAAACCAAGCCCTGGAGAAGCTAAGTGAAGAGCCCTCACTGGAAACACAGGCTGAAAGGAATGGAGCCAGGAGCAAGGGACCAGCAGATGCCAGATAGCTGCTTTCCCAGCTGCCAGGGCTATTGCAGTTGGCATTAGTGTTTCTTGAGTGAAGGCAACCCTTTTTTGGTGCCTGAATTTGGATATTTTTGTGGCCTTAGAACTGTAAACGTCTAAAACCCCTTGCCGCCCTTTTTTTTTCTTTTCGATGCATGGTCGGTGAATTGAACCCCGGTCTCCCACATGGAAGGTGGGCATTCTACCACTGAACCACCCGTGCACCCTATAAATCACCTAATTAAAAGCAGTTCCATTTCTGGTATATTACATTCCACCGGCTTTAGCAAACCAGAATACCCTCCCTTACTCAACTTGAGTTAATCCTTCCTGCAAACTTGATCTATAATCTTCAGGCAGAAAGCTGAGCCAATGGAAGGAGCCACCTCATTTGTTTTACTTCTTTCAGAGATCATACTCTTGCACTGCTGTTATCCTGGGTCTTAAAACAGTTTTGCCTTGCATTTTGTTCATTTATCTAATTGTTATGGCATAAGGACAAGCAGTATTTCCAAAAGCAAAAGTCAGGAGTAAAATTTTTCTTCAGCCATTTTGGCCTTTTTTTTTTTTTTTTCAGTTCTTCAATAAAAACCAAGTTAGTATTTGCTTTAAGGCCTTTGCAATATTCCTGTACTTAGAAAGTTCTTTCCTTGATCCTCTACAAGCTACCTCCTTCTCAATCTTTTTTTTTTTACATGGGCAGGCACCGGGAATTGAACCCGGGTTTCTGGCTTGGCAGGGGAGAACGCTGCCACTGCGCCACCATCGCCTGCCCTCCTTCTCAATCTTTATCTTCTTTCCAGAGAAATCATTTCTAATCACACTATTAGCAGGCTTTCCATGCCTCCAAAGTCTCTATCACATTTCTTCTTTCTTCTGTAGAACACATCACAATCTGTAATTATTTTTATTATTTTTACAAGCATAATATACCCCCTACTGCCTTGAAGCTCCCTAAGAAGAGGAAACTGAATTTACTCCTATATTTCTTAACCACTTGAATAATGCTGGCACAGTAGGTTGGAGTCAGTAGATATTTACTTAGTGAAAGCACAAATAAAGTGCTTTGATCAAGGCTATATGCTCTGAAATTGTAAGGTAAAGGTGAACCAAGCAACATAGCACTGAAGGCCTATTCACTAGAGTAGGTTATGGCTTTTGTGTTCCTGAGAACCTTTTTTTTTGTATGCTGAATGGTAGGGGTCGCATTTCATTCTTTTTCCATGTGATTCTCCCATTAATGCAGCATCATTTGTTGATTTTTTGGGGGGGAGGGGGAGTGCACAGGCCAGAAATCGAACCTGGGTCTCCCACCTGGCAGGTGAGATTCTACCGCTAAACTGCCCTTACACCCCCTCCTGGGAACCTTTTTCATGAAAAGTAGAGATTTGACTCCCTTATGTTGACAAGAAAAAAATATGTCTTTAAATTCAAGATTAGCTATGTTTGGTCTTACTCTGAACTTTTCCATATGTGGTCTAAACATAGTATACTCTTATTGGTGGCGTTATATAGACTCTGTGGCAGTTCTGTTAAAATAGAGATCCTTTGATAGATTCTCAACATTAACCTGTTTCAGTGAAATATATTGTTATCGTGAGCTAGATCATTTTTGTATAATGGTGTATATCAACATTATATACCAATTTTAACTTTGGTTGACAATTAAGCAGCTGGCCCTAATGAACATTGTATTCATGTTATCTGATTTTAATTCAAAGTAGATTGAAGAATAGCTGACCTAAATAGTCCTGCTGTACTTAGTTTTACATTCTCTTAGGTATATTGTTTTATTAATCATCCACTTCACTAAAATGTAGGTCTGCGTTTTTCTGCTTGTGTTTTTTTTTTTTTTTTTGAAATATACCTGTTCAAGATCTTGGGATTTGATGTACTCTTAGTATTATTGGCCTATATGATAGAGGTCTAATTACTTCCCCAGTTGGGGATTGGTATTTGGGAACATAGAGTACTTTGTGACAGAATTTGATCCGTTCTTAACTATGGGAGCCCTTTTGGAATCTGTAGGATTGTTTTTTTTTTTTAATTTCCCCAGAGCATTGTTACTGGGACTGTTTTTATAGACTATTATTGTTCTTTTGTATAAGTATTAGAAGCTTTTAGTATTTGATTTATAATAATGAGCATATTTTTTACGAGTTCCAAAAACTTATGCAATTAAAAAAAACTTATGTCTCATGATAATAGTATCACTTTTACATAAATTCAAATTCACCTGTGCTATAGAGTCACAATTTACCATGCAACTATGAACTTAAATACAATTTAAATGTATACAGTTATGTAAATCAATGATTAATGTTATATATAATATACAAATTTTTTGATACATTTCAAAATATTTTGGCATGATTTCTCTGCCTAGGAGATAGCAGTCCAATGTGAATATGGAAGGTGAAAAAAAATCCTTGTGTTATGGTGAGAGGCAGATATTTATTTATTTAATATACTTTGCTAATAATTTTTCAGATGTAAAAGAAAAAGATTGGGTTTATCATCAAAATTTCCTGGGCATAATCACTTTCAGGCTCTTCCATGAATCCGAACAAGGTGGAAATGGATGCCACTGCTAGTTTTTTGTTTGTTTGGAAATGTTTTTTTTTTGTCTTCAGTCTTGAAGGACATTTTCACTGAGTTTAGATTCTATATTAGCAGTTATGTTGATAGCTCTTTAACATTTCTTTTTGTTTTGTTTTTTGCTTTTTAACTTTTTTATTGTATAGTATAACATATATACAAAGCAAAGAAAGAAAAAAGCAACAGTTTTAAAAGCATTCTTCAACAAGTAGTTATGGGACAGAGTTCAGAGTTTGTCATGGGCTACCATACCATCATCTTAGATTTTTCCTTCTAGCTGCTCCAGAATATAGGGGGCTAGAGGGCTTAAATATTTTTTTTTTATCATCACAATCACCTTATTTTGTGAAAAATAACATATATACAAAAAAGCTATAAATTTCAAAGCACAGCATCACAATTAGTTGTAGAACATATTTCAGAGCGTGACATGGGTTACAATCACAATTTTAGGTATTTACTTTTAGCTGCTCTAAAATACTGAAGACTAAAAGAAATTATCAATGTAATGATTTAGCATCCATATTCATTTGTTAAATCCCATCTTCTCTGTATAACTCCACCATCACCTTTGATCTTTCCATCTCTCTCTTTAGGGACACTGCTAGTTTTTATATGGCAGTACGAATGGTTTCCAGGATCACATATAATTTATTTCTATGACTCTAATTTATCTCGCCCCACTTAGCTGTCCACCTCATTGAGAACTCCTGCCGACAAGCCAACTTTCCCCAGAGTCCTCAGATCTCTGATAAATTAATTTCAAGCCCCATGAAATAAGTGGGGCTTGGAATTAATTTTGTTTTCTTAAGTATGATGTCTAGTGTATCAGATGCTTTACTCTTCGAGAGTCGGTGGATCCCTGTCTAGCTCATCCTCCCGCTTGAGTTCGCTAATAGATTAAGATCTTGATCTGTTGTTGAATTATTCTCGACTTTCAGATTGTTTGGGCTAACACCCCCTTTTTCTTGCTAAAAGATGAGAGAAACAATACCCGTTTGGGGGAGAAAATAAAATTTGCAAGATTGAGCAGAAAACTATTAATACAGTTTGAATATTTTACTCTGAAACCATTGCCAATGCACTGTTTCTAATCTTCCTTTCGGTATCCCCTCCCTTCTGGAGAGCTGTCTTCCATAAATATTTGTTGAATAAATGAATGCACTAGTGAATAACTCAACTATAACAAGATATATTTAAAATTCTCATAAGAAATGGGAGCGTTTTTTTAGATAGATCCCAAACTCAGAAGAATTAGATACTTAAACCTCTTTCTTCATTAGTATATTTGCTAGTAAATATTTAATAAGTAATACAAACTGCTTTTTTTTTTTTGTGATTAATGTGGTATACCCAAACCAATGAATAACTAATGGATTCACCTTCTGTTCAATAGTTACTGCAACGGGAGTAGGAAAATCTCTTGGTGAGAGGTACCTATGTAATTATGTATTAAAAATAGTAACATTTTTGTCTTATTCTCCAGCTTTTAAAATAGCAAAGGTCAATGTGTTCCAAACTTATGAAGTTTAGAAGTGGGATACAAAGTTGCTGATAATAAGGCACTTTTTCAGAAGTGCTGCCATACTACTTGAACTTTTTCTAAGATGTCCTACTTCTTAGAAAACATTCACTTTAGCCCAGAGTTTCAAGTTCACCAGTTGCTGTGTGTACTGTTTCTTTTTTTCTCCCATGAGATTAAGATGCTTTTCCAAGAAGGAAAAGTATATCAATCAGTTCTTCAGCGCTGCTAAAATTATCAGTGAACATCTTGTCAGACTCTGATGTGTGAATCTGTTTTGTATGCCTCTATCCCAGGCCAGGTTTGTTGATGGAAGGAAACACTTTCTCTTTTTTAAGCCTGAATCCCATCCTGTGTGGAACACATTAATGTAATGCAGAGTCTGTGGGGGTAGGCAACATTCGAATTTGTTTTCTAGCTTTCTTATTTGTCCACATTTCCTTGAACATTAAGTTTAAAACAATGAGCTCTTCTATTTTCTCTCAGTGTTTGTTGGATGCTTTTAGAGATCCTTTATTTCAAGCAGAATTGCACCCTGGTTCTAAGAACCTCTGATTTAGGGGTTGGAATCGTCTTTGTTATGTTCTTTAATGTCCTTTGATCCTGGTCCTGCACGCCTCAGCTATTGCAGCTATCCCCAAACCATTTACTTCTCCACTAACGTCAATGATGAAAGGGGAAATAAACCAGGTTTGTATAAATATGGGATCCTAATGTGGCCACTAACATAAAGTCACTAATGCGACCTTCTCATTAGTATTACTTTCAATTAGGTGTTCTCAAACAATTAGCTTTTGAGCTATATAATCTTATTTATAGCATATGCATTCCCTGATGAGAGAAGAAATTACTTCTGGGAAAGCTTTGCCTCAAACTTTTAATTTAGATACTAAATTCAGATACATTACCTCAGTTGGACTTTCTTCTCATGGAATTACTAAGCTCAGTTCTCTTGATCATGTGATCCTTTAGGTGTCATGAGCCTCTTATCAAAACAGCCAGTGAAATCCATGGATGCTTAGGGCACACAGGGAGATAAATGTAGCAGAAACCTGCTCTTCAAAAATAGCTTTTAAAGTTCTCAGATTTTCAAACCATTCTCAGAAAAACACCTCATGTTAATATTATCTTATTAATTATTATGATTACATTATTAATAATATTAATCATATTAGTATTATTTAAGGCCATATATTCATGGGCACCTATTCTTAGATACAGATTTGTCAAAAGTTTCTGTGGTTGTGTCTTTGACTACCATGAAAACTGGTATCTGGAGTCACTTCAAATACTGGTCCTGATAAACTTTTCAGTGTCTGTAAGAAATTTATTGTACTTGTACATATACATGTAATCTCATGGAAAAAATGCAAAATAAAATACAAACATTTATTTTATTTTTGTAAAAAAAAATATTGTATTTGCAATTTATTGTATTGTATTGAAAGTACTAGCTAATGAGAGGATCGCATTAGTGACTTAATGTTAGCGGCTACCTTAGAACCCTGTATTTATACAAACCTGCTACTTACCAGAGTGCTGTATCAAATTCTCTCCAAATAAGACATGACCTTTACCTGCAAAAAGCTTACCACTGAAATGTAAAGTCATACAACAAACACAAATGTATTCATCCATTCTTTAAAGAAATGCATATTGACTACTCAATATTTTCTGGGCTCTGAAGAGGCAGTCAGTACATAGGGACAAAGTCTTCCCTTCTATTCTGTTATTTTATGGTATGACAAGAGAGGTGGATTGGTGTGGGAGGGGAACAGAGAACAGCAAGAAAGGCAATAAACAAGGAAATTACAGATTGTGATAAGACCATGTTAAAAATAAGCAGGGTGATGAGTTTAAGTGTTAGGGGAAAAATTTTACTTTCGAGTGGGTGGTCAGGGAAGGGCTCTCAGTAGAGGTGAGATGTGATCTGAGATCTGAAGGATGGGATGGAGTTAGCGATGGAAGAGCAGACCAGGCAGAAACCGAGAGCAAGTACAAAAACCTGAGGGCCAAACTTGGTTTTCTAAAGAACAAAGAGAAGGTTACTGTGACTGGAGCACATGAATGAATGAGAGAGGTAAGGGGATGAAGTCGGTAGGAGAAGCAAGAGTTAGACAGTGGAGTCCAGGTTGGATTTTATTTTAAAGGCTGTGGGAAGTCATTGAAGTGTTTTAAGAAGGGGAATGTCTTGTTAGACGTTGAAAAGATACTTCTAGTTGTTCTATGGAGACTAGATTGTAAAGACAAGAGTAGAAATGGAGAAACACATTAAAGACCAATTTCTGTCATCTACATAAGAGGTGAAGTTAGATTGGACTAGAATGAGTCAGTAGGGATGGAGAGTAATAGGCAGATTAAATATATATTTTGAAGGTAGAATCAACAGAATGGAATGATGGGCTGGATATAGGGGATAAAGCTAGTGGAGGTGTGAGGATGATTCATTGATTTTTGACTTGAACAACTGGGTATCATTTGCTGGTAAACAAGGAATTCTTGAAATAGATAAACTGAAAGACCATGAAAGACCAAAAACAAACTTGGAATAAATCACAGGGCTATGGTAGTTATGTTTTCTTTGTTTATGTGTTTTGGATATGCTTATTAAAATATGATTACGGTGAAGTTCTGTTTTAAGTGTTGTAAACAAGGATAAAATAGACATGATTTTTTAAATCAGTCAGTCAATAACATTTTATTGTGTGACTATCATGTTCCAAGCCTACTGGTAAGTCTGTCATATTATTAATTGTCTCCAGGTGGAAAAAAATCAACCTGCCAAAAGAAATTAAGATATGATGTTATGAGAACTATGGGAACAGAGAGGGAGAGGAGAGGCATACTCCCCCTGGAATGTGGAGCAATCTTACTGGGAAGCAATGATAGTTCAGAAACTTCTCAACATGAGTTGCTGAAAACTTGCTGTGTGGTTGGGCTTAGGGCAGAGGGCTCAGCAAGCTTGTTCTGATGCTAGATTTGAGAGCAAATTTGTGGTTGACTGTGGGGAGCTGAAGTTCTCGTGGCACTGTCACTGCCTCAAAGTTGACATCTACGCTGGATGTGCAAAGCAAGACAGGGATTTCGCCAGGTAGATGTGGGAAAATGGCTTTGTAGCTAGAAGAAAGAGAATGGTACCCAGGTACAGAGGGGTGGAATGACAAGAAATGAAGGTGGACAAGTAGAGTGGGAATGGTTTGGGAAAACTTTGTGTATTATTCTGGAGTGTCCCCAACTTGCCCTCAAGGATCTTCCTATCCCAGAAGGAAAGCTGTTCTCTCATATGCATACTGATTTTCATAGAAGCCTTACATTTTTGCATGACAGATTAAGAGAATAATAAATTCTCAATGAAGACTTGATGATCAAGAGAATGGTATCATCTTCAGTGGTTTGGAAGTGTGTGTACCCCAGAAAACCATGTTCTTAAAGCTAATCCATTCCTGTAAGTGGGACCTTTTGAATCAGTTACTTCTGTTAAGGCATGCCCAGGGTGGGTCTTAATCTTACTGAAGTCCTTTATAAATGGAATGAAGAGAGAGTAAGAGGGAGGGAGGGGGGAAGGGAGGGAGAGAGAAACCACAGAAGCAAGAAGCTGAAAAACATGAAACTTAGAAGAGAAGAGGGAAACCAGCAGATGCTGCCATATGACTTGCCATATGACAGAGGCGTCCAGGATCGCCAGCAGCTGGTCTTCAGGAAGAAAGCATGGTCTTGATGCCTTGATTTCTACATCTCTATGGCCTCAAAACTGTGAGCTTGAAGCTAATAAATTCCCATTGTTAAAAGCCCATCCTTTTCCTGGTATATTGCTTTCAGCAGCCTAGAAAACTAAAATATTATCTTTGGGGAATTATAATATATTTAGGCATTTAGGATCTATGTTTCTTCTCCCTAAGAAAGGTATTAGTAGCCTCTTGGTAGGAACTGCTAGGGAACAATGATGGACCTAACCATTGAGAAACTTCAAGATTACTTTTAAGGACCAGTTCCTTTTCTCAAGCTCTTGTTTTCTTTGCTATTATAGGCTTCAAGAAGTGAGCCCACCATCCCTTCTTCTTTAAAGCTACTATCTTCCATTTTAGATTTTGGATTAGTTCTCTCAGTAAAATGGCTTCTGAGTTGACAGCATTTCTGCCAGCTCCCAGCTCCCAGCTTCTAGAACCCATCTAGGCAATAGAGAGATCAAGAGATTGGGCTTTGTGGCCAAGGTGATCATATTTGAATCTTGACTCTGTCATGTATTAGTGCTGTAAACTTGGACAATTTTCTCAAACCCTCTAAGCTCGGTATTCTTTTAGTCTGTAAGATGAGATAGTGCTAATCACCACCCTGTAGAGTTGATGCAAAGGACAAGTGAGATAATGCATACAAATTTAGGATAGTGCCTGAAATGCACAAAAATTATAAGTTCTCTAAAATGGGTAGCTCTTCCTCAAAGCTTGAAGACAATTCTTTTGCAAGTACTCAATTCATGTTGGCTGCTGTGATCATGAATATTTACCAGGAATCACAAATACAACAATCGCAAAACTTAAGTAAATTTTGTAACCTACGCTTTCCATGGTCATATCAACATAGAAGCAAAGATAAAGTCACTCTCAAAGAAACTAGTTTCTCTGGATCTTCTTCTTTTTACTTGGCGAAAACAGCATTTTTCTTCATTTACTCCCACCTGGCTCAAGAGCACCAAGAAGTAGCTGGCTCTTTTGGTCACTGCAAGGTGTGCACCCCTGTTCTGTCTCACACTGGTGGTAGCTCCTCTTGATGCTTCCATGGTGGCTGCTGCTGTCATTGCTTCTGGTGTCTGAGCACTAGCTGAAGCTTCTTATCCACCCAGACCAGGAGAATGGCACTTGCTCTGGCTCCTGGCTTATTCCGCGGTTTCCATTCTGGCCTCACCCGTGGATCCAAGTGGAGAATCACTCCCTTCACCATCGATGGGACTCTGCGAGATAGACTGCTATGTTGTATGGTGCAGCCTCGTGCTCTCTGTGTGTACTAGAGAGCTCGTCTAACAGCTTTTTGAGCTTTTACTAGTTTGTTTTCTGAAGGCTTTTCTTCCTGAAATTCAGACTGGATTATTTGAGAACTAGTTTGGGAGATATGTTGCGTGTGGAGGGACCGTGATCATTCTCATGCTTTATGGTTCTTGACACTTGCTGGGAAAATTGCTGGAAGCAACACTGTACTTTTGACTTTTTCTTTCATTGCAAAAAATATTTATTTCCTGTGTCTTTCTGAATTCTTTAGGAAGATCATATGCTGACTTTCCCTGGAAAGTATGTGGTAGGTTGAATTATATACCCCAGTGAAAGAGTTACTCTGGGTATAAACTCATACAAATAGGATCTTTTGAAGTTGTTATGTTTGCTTAAGATATGGGGCTTCATCTGTATTACTGGATGTACTAGCTAGGATTCTCTAGAGAAACAGAATCAGCAGGAAATATCTATAGATATAAAATTTATAAGAGTCTAATGTAACTGTGGGAACATAGAGTCCAGAATCTGTAGGGCAGGCTGTGAAGCTGATGACTCCGATACAGAGTCTGAATGAACTCTACAGGAGAGACTCACCGGCTGAAGCAGGAAGAGAAACTGTCTCTTCTGAATCCGCTTTAAAAGCCTTCCAGTGATTAGATTAAGTGTCACTTATTGCAGAGTACACTGTCCTTGGCTGATTACAAATGCAGTCAGCTGTGGATGCAGCTGATGTGATCATGATTTAATTCTGTGAAATGTCCTCATAGGAAAAGACAGGCCAATACTTGCCCAACCAGACAAACGGGTGCCACCACCTGGACAAGTTGACACATGAACCTGACCATGACACTGGAATCATTGATAGGCAGAAGAAATTCAGGTACAATGACTCTGAAAAGGCAACACAGGTGGAAATTGAAAGTCCGTGTAAACTGGAAGAGCAGACACAAGAGAGAGAGATTGCCATATGATGGGAGGCATGGCAGAGGTGCAAGTCAAGGGACCCCAAGGATTGTGCCAAGCCAGTCCTAGGACACCACAGGCTCCTGGGAGAAAGTATGACTTTGCTGACATATTGATATTGGACATGAATCCTTCAAATTCGTGAGATTAGAAGTAGTTGTTCATTAAGTCAACCCATTGTGTGGTACATTTCATAGCAGCCTGGCAAACTAATACAAGGTCTTTTAAAATTTCTGTGGAGCTCTAGGTTAGTATCAGCTTTCCAGATATCAATACTAAGCAAGGAGGATCCCTTTCCCATCGCCAATGATAAATGTAAGGAGGAAAAAAAAGAGAAACGTATATGCATACAGATAAATGTAAAATACAGATTAAAATGACTTTTGTACATTTCCCCAAAGTTTAATTTTCTGGCTTAATCAGTTAGTCTTATTTTGATGATTAAGAAAAAAATAGGAAGAAAGTCAGGGATGCCTAGTGAGATGTACTGAAAAGAGTGAAGAAAGATAAGACAAAAAGGCAAATATATTGAAAAAAAAGTGATGTTTTTGTCTGTTGAGTATTTCACCAGGTCCTTTGTAGCTGATTAAAAGAAGTCATGCCTTGTGCATGTCAATGGTCCTGCTCTGGCTTCTCTAAAAAGCATTAGAATATATGGTATTTTCTACAAATGGAAAACCGCATCATTTAACAAGAGAAAGACACTATTTACCCTACCTTATTATATGACTTTGTATTTTCTTGGAAGTCTAAGAGAAAGTTTATAAATTTAAGAAAGGCTTTCTTTCAACATGTCAAACTAGCTTTTAGGCAAGATGACCCCATGTTAAATGAGATAAGTGACCAATTCTTTATTTGCTGTTTGTTCTCAGTACCACCCTAGAAAATATAAGCCAAATATTGAATTTAGGAAAATATATTTAAAGCCAATCAATGAAAGGTGGGCCACAGTTGCTCAGCAGGCAGAGTTCCTGCCTGCCATTCCAGAGATACAGGTTCGATTCTTACTCTTTATTTAAAAGTACTTCTTACTCTTAATCTAAATATCACCATCTTTCATATCATTAAATTCTAAACAGTTGTAGAATCTAAATAATGACAATCCCATTATGAAAAGTTTAAAAGAAAACTTTCATTATGATGTAAAGCAATCACTTTTTCTTTCTTTTTTTGTTCTAATGGCTACTAAAAGCATCACAAATAATGTTTTGAATTAAAACTGACAAATAACTATGTTTGTCACCTTTCTGTTGGCAAGCAACTTGGCACCATATGGGATTCCCTAAATAAATATTCTGGTTTACCATCTCAAAAGAAATTTTTTGTTATTCAAAAAAATCAATAAAATATATGGAAATAAAGCAAAAGGAACCCCTTATGTAATAAAGAGTTAAAAAAAAATATATGCTATCACCAAGTATTGGATTTTGGAAAGGAATCTCAAGAGAGTACTCTTTTATGCCTCCATAGTAGGTCAGAGTGTATATGTGGGCCAGGTTGCAGAAATTGGGGGTACTGGTGAGAAAATACTGTTAGATTCTGCAACTGATTATAGAAGTAGAGGAGATTCTGCAAGCAATATTATAGAAGTAGAGGAGAGCCCAGAAGACAGGACCATGGCTATTCTAACTCAGCTCTGTGTGTTTTTGCAATGGAGTATCCATGACCTTGGTTGAACCACTGGCCTCACAACACAAATGCCCAGATCAGTCCTCCTTTAGGAATCAGTATGGATGGAGGTGTTTAGGGGAGAAGGGTACCACTTTATTTATGTACAAAATATATTAAACTCTACTGTGAAATGTTGCAATAATACTAGGTGGAGGCTGTTCCTTATTGTATCATTAAAACAACAGTGGGTATTAATATTCACTTACTTTTTCTTTTGCTATTTTCACTTATGTATACTTCTGTCAAAACCCCTCCAATTTTGATGATCTTGTCATTTGATTATAGCGAACATTTCCTTCTTTTGACTGCTGTCATATGTAACTTTCCTGATTCACTTTACTTTTTGGGGGGAGGGGAAGCCTTCTTTGATCTTCATGAGCTGAATATGTATGTGCTAGGAGCACATATCTATGTATAACCAACCATGACACTTTTTACATTGTGCGCGGGGCCAGGCAGGTAACATAACTGCCTGAAACAGCTGGGTATAAAAAATAAAGACTACACAGCCTGCATTGCAACAAAGCTTAATTTATGCTTGTAGGAGCTAGATACTTATCCCTTGCTTTTGGTACATTAAACTCTGTGGCTACGGGAAGCATTCCTATCCTTACTTACTCTTGGGTCTCCACTAACAAGTAAGCCCTTTGTAGGTATTTAGTAGGGATGATTAAATGTTTGAATATGAGTTAATGCAATCTGGATTTTTCTCCCATAGCTCCATGAAACTTCTCTCTTTTAGGTTATTGGTGACCTCCAGATTACAGGATCCAACATTATTTATTCAGTCCTTATTATTTGGCCTCTTTCAAGTAAAACAAAACAAAACAAAACACAGTATTCTACATTATTGACTGTGTTTTCCTTATTAGAAAGTTTTCTTACCCTAACTATTTTGATGCCATTTGCTTCCTCTTTCTTTCTACCTCTCTGGCTTCTACTTTCAGGTCTCATTTCTCTGCCTGCCCTTTATGTGGTGATGTACCCAACAATAATGTATTCTTTCCTCCCCTTCATTTTTCTCTTTGATTTGCTTCATCAGTTCCCAGAAGCTTTAAGTACTATTTACCAATTACTCTTAAATCTGTGCTGTCTGACCCAGAACTCCCACCTGAATACCAAAACAGAAAAGATTCTAAAATTCTAAACATAAAATTGCCTTTGAAATTCATCCACAGGGATGTTCTACAGATTTCTTACATGCATATATACCTCCAAACACTCATTCTACTCCAATGTCCCTTCTCTATTCTCTTCTGGGATTCTACCACTTCATATATTTATGGGGTCCTAAAAATAACTGATCTTAAGTACTATGGATAAAGAGTGACAAAAACAGATCGAGTCATTTGACAGTGAGAGATATTGAGTATATACTAATCAAAAATAACCATATCATTTCAGTTGTGTTAAGGCCTCTGAAGCTAAAGATCAGTGTGCCACAGGAAAATATAATGCGATAATGTAACCCAATCTGGAGGCCAGAGCACAGCTTCCTGAGAGAGTGGCATTCAGGTGGAGGGCTGGGGAGACAGGGTTCTATGAGGAAGGATTACTGGGTGTGGAGACCTGGGGCTGGGAAGAAATGGATGCATTGGGAAGGCAGGATGTCATGGAAGAGAAGGTTGGGAATATTTGCAGAAGTTTTATAGGTCACACACAGGAAATTAGGTTATAGCAGTGTAAGTTATTAAAGTGTTTTCAGTGGGGGAGCAGCGTAATAAATTTTGACTAAAAAAGATTGCACGTAATCTGCTCAGTCCCCCAAACCAGCGAGATGAGAGCCCTTCCGGACTCCTCCCTTTTTTTGAGGTCCCACAGCTTTCGAATCAACTAACTCACATTTCTCTAAGTGGTCAGGCTTCTTCTCTCCTCAGTGTCTTTCTACTTGTTCTTCTCCCATCTGAATTCCTCCCACTCTTTCTATGCTTGGGTATTTCTTACCTGACTTTGTAAGTCTACACATCACACAGGAAATCTTTGTGACTTTCTGTCTCTCCTTGTCCCTGTCCCCATTTCCAAGCGAGCTAGTTGATATTCTCATTGTAGTCTATATGTATACCCATTCTAATGCTTATCATTTTTTAAAAGTTTTTTTTTGAGAAATCTTCACACACATACTGTCCATACATGGTGTATAATCAATGGCTCACAGTATCATCACATAATTATATATTCATCACCACGATCATTTTTAGAGCATTTACATCACTCCAGAAAAATAAAAAAGAAAAAACTCATACATTTCCACACCCCTTACCCCTCCCTCTCTTTGACCACCAGTATTTGAATCTACCCAATTTCTTACTCTTTGTCCCCCCCTATTATTTACTTATTTTTTATCCTTATATATATATTTCAATTTATCTGTCCATACCCCAGATAAAAGGAGCATCAGACACCAGGTTTTCACAATCATATAGTCACATTATAAAAGTTATAACATTTTCCAGTGGTATTCAAGAATTAAGGCTACTGAAACACAGTTCAACAGTTTCAGGTATGTCCCTCCAGCCCCTCTAATACATGATAAACTACAAAGAGATATCCCTATAATGCATAAGAACAACCTCCAGGATAACCTCTTGACTGTTTGAAGTATCTCAGCTACTGCAACTTTATTTTGTCTCAATTTTCTCTTCCCCCCTTTTGACCAAGAAGACTTTCTCAACCCCATGATGCCAGGTCCTGGCTCATCCTGGGAGTTCTGTCCCATGTTGCCAGGGAGATTTATATCCCTAGCAGTAATGTCCCATGTAGGGGGGAGGGCAGTGAGTTCCCCGGCTGAGTTGGCTGAGAGAGAGAGGACACATATGAGCAACAAAAGAGGTACTCTGGGCGTGAACTTTAGGCATAATTATAAGTAGGCTTAACTTCTCCTTTGCTGGAATAAGTTTCATTGGGGCGAACCCCAAGATCAAGGACTCAGCCTATTGATTTGGTTGTCCCCACTGCTTCTGAACACATTAAGAATTCTCTAGGTAGGGAATTTGAGTATTTTTTCCCTTCTCTCCAGCCCCCTAGGGGACTTCGCAAATAGCTTTTTATTCACTGCCCAGATTATTCTGGGATATATCAGGGCATCACACTAACCTGTACAAACCAATAAGCTCTCACAGCCCGTTCAAGGTTTCATGTACTTATAGTATTCAAGTAAACTAACCATACAAGTTTAATTAGATAATGTGGTGCCCAAAAATATGAATTTTGCACCAAAAAATATCTCTCCCTTTGGTCTCACACAGAAGCTGAAGTTTTAAAATATGGAGCAAATCATCCTTTACCCGGTATTCTAATTTGCCTTAGTCCTATTCAGATCAGCTTCATTCATATCTCTAATAGAAGTCTGATCACTTTTTCAGCTTTTTTAGCAGTTCCTCTATGGGCTAATGCCAACTTTCATGGCTTCAGAGCTCTAATTCTGAGTCTCAGGTGTCATATAAATACCTGGATTTTCAGGGAACAACCAGGTTGTGTACTAGCAGCTCAATATCTCAGAATTTAGAAATAACAATTACAATTCCTGAATATATGTTATCATGCTGTTTTGAAATTAAAGGTATACTTTCTTTTCTACTTCTCTTGACTGTGAGCTTTTGGGGGTCAAGGATCTCTTTGAGATTCGCTCAATACAATAGTACATGGCTAATAAACAGATGTTGAATAAGTGAAATATCAATAAGCAGGACTTATTTATTTGAGGCAGATATCAATTTTCTGAAAGATTATCTATGTATATTGGGGGCAGCACAGTTTTACAAAAAAGGTATGGGCTCTTCAGTCAAAGAGAACTGGATTTATACTTTAGGTTCTTAACGATGTCTTTTGTAGCAAATTAGTTTACTTCTTTAAGCTTCAGTTTACTTATGAAAATAATAAGTGCTAGTATGGTTTTCTGGATTGAATAAAATAACTTCAACATTATGCTGACTTATTGTAAGCTTCGAATAAATGTAACCCTTTCCCTTCATTACCCTTTCTTCCCCTTCACTCACATTCTCACACTGTCTTTCTTTTCTCCTCCTTTCAGTTAAATACTAACATACTTAAGTTATATAGGTAAATACTCTAATAATGTGGTCTCAGAATTTATGGCAATTGATGAGTTCTTTTGAGAAAGATCATGTGAAATGAACGGTCTACATTTCTGTAGAACTCTGGCACTAGAGTTCAAGAAGGAGCCCCAGATCTTTAGGGATATGAAAAACAGTCTGAAAGATGGGTTTTTAGCCATTATCTCTGTGCATATCACAATTGGTCTTGGATATAATGGAAAAATCATCTTGGTTAAAATATTGAACATGATTTACTTTTTCAGCTTTTTATATTAACCCATGATTTTTAGTAGATTAGGATTTTTGCATCCAATACATCATTCAGTATAAAATTCATTGTTAGCTAAATGATATATAATGCTAATATAATTGATATAGAAGATAACATGTCAATGGTGTTAGGTTAATTTTAAGTATGTATACATTAATAAACTCTTTTTTTATATGATAATATGTTGAACCAAGAAAATTTTAAATATTACCTTTTACCATTGAGGAATCATTATCATTTATTTTAGGACCTTTTTATTATTTCATATTGCTTGCAAGTATAAAAAAATAAAAGTACCAAATAATAATTAGACAGAATGTAATAGGTTTATAAATTGACAATGTCAAAACTTTTTATTAGTTTTCTGATCTGTGATCGACACTGAACACTGAACAGTCATAATCTGTACTCTGTTTTCAAGAACTAAATTACACTGGTAGGTATCGCTTAGATTTACTGGAGATGTGCTCATTTAAAAAAGTTTGGTATGGTGCTCTGTTTTTAAAATGGGCTAACTCTTGGAGACAGCACAGTCACTGGCTACCAATTTAGACTTGACAATCATTATAGATTAGAAGAGGCAAACACTGAGGTAGGTTTAAAAATAGTTGCAAGCCTTTATATGTCTCTGTACTTATATGTATTTGTATATTTATACATACACACAGAGAGAGGCAGATATGTGATATGTATATCATAGGGAATTTTGTTCACAATGTTTTCTCTTTTTTGGTGCATGGGTCAGGAATTGAATTGGGGTTTCCCATATGGCAGGTGAAAATTCTACCACTGAACTACCTGGGCAGAGAGGGTGCATTTTGCTGGAGAGAACTCAGCATCCAGCTAAAAGGAGAAGCCACTGATATTTCAATAAGTAGTTGATGCGAGAGAGGGAAGCAGAAGAGCATAATAAGGAGGATATGGTGACATGTATAAATGTGGGAAGGAATTTGGCATTAGGAAAGTCTGCCTGCAGGTGGCTGATGAGAAAGAGAACATCATTTTGGGGTGGAAGGAGAGTGCTGGTAAGAGTAAATATGGTCCCCATTGAGATTATTTAGCACATTTGCCAAGATAAGGACTCAACTAGAGAGAAATAAAACAAAGTTTTACATGGGCCAAGGTATAAATCAGGCAGAGTTCTCAAGATCAAATTAGACATTCAAACATCAGAGAGGGAACAAAGGTAATTTCTTGTTGAGCCTAAACATGTCAGAGGCTGAATAATGGAACTTAGGCTGGCTTCTTGAGTAAGAGAAGGGCTGCAAGGCCTGATATGCAATGGTTAAGATAAGTTTCTACGTGATTCTGAAAACTGTATGAGTGTGGAACTGCAGCAGCCAAGCCCTAAGAACTGTGGAAGGACTGGGTGTGATTGATGTAGGTGCTGATTCAGGATGAGCCACACATTCAAAGCAGGGTATTCTGAAAATGTCCCTCTGCAAAAATTTGTATAGAGATTGAGAGTTTCCTTGATCAGGCAAATTCATAGTATTATTTAGATTTTGGAATGTCAGTGATCCGTTCTGTACGGGACTCTAGGCCAGGCAGCCTAAGTGACGGTTATGACTTTAGTTGGAGAGAAGTAAATTTAGAATTGGAGTTGGCAGGGAATGTGAAGAATAAGAGGAGCTTGAGGAAGGAATTAAAAATAAGTGAGGAGGCTGGAGATAAGGACAGCTTAGATGGGTAAAGAAATGCCCACGTTAGCTGTAAAAATCGGGGTGCTGTGGAAGAGGAGAGAAGAAGCTTTTGAGTATGGAATACATCTGGGAAATATTTAGGAAAGAAGACTTACTTGGTTTACAAAAAATTGTGGAGAAAAGAAATACTGAGTTGCGATTCAGCGATGGTGAAATCTTTTGCTGGAGCTAAAATTCGAAGGGCTGAGACCTTACAAAGAACAGTATTACTTGAAGGTTGGAGATCAGGTAATGAGGCTGCTGACTTGGAAATGAAAGCTGGATGAATAGACTGTTAAGCCTGACTGTTGTGTCAAACAGCATCACATCAACTTAAATGTCTTTATAACCATCAGTTCTTATAGATGACTCTCTGACCTACAGTTTAAAATATAAAGAACAAAGAAACTTCCCTGCATGAAAGTAAAGTTGTTATGTATTATCTTTGCCTGACTAAAGCTTGAATGGTATTGTTTCAACAATACCTTTTCTAATGTAGCTATTTTCTAATACAGAAATGTACAACACTATTTGTTGTACAATATGTGAAAATATATTTAGACCTCTTGTAATATGGAATGAGTCTGTATGTCAAGAGGATCATTACATCCCTTTATTATTTCATTATTAAGGCAGCCCTTCATCAGACTTTTGTTTGTAACTGTTACTCTACCAGATGGTGGTTTTGGAGAAATAAAGGACAAACTATCTGCTTTCCAGAAGATTATGTCTAATGGACGACCAAACAAGTAAACAGCTAAATATTATTAGAATTATGATAGAACAAAACACAGAATGCTTCAGAAGCTTCTAAGGAGACATTTAATCCAGACTGGGAAAAATGGGAAAGTGCAAATAAGTCTTCAGTCCAGTTCAATAACTATTTTTCAGGAGGAGGTAATAACCTTTCTATTGAGTTCTGCAGGACAAAATAATTAACCAAGAGAAGAACATCCCAGAAAGAGTGACATGGACAGAGTCAAGTATGCTTACTACACAGCAAGCTGCATTTGACAGATTACAAATAATTCAGCACAGAATACAGGCTATGAGTGCTGGAGAGTTGGAAAGTAGAAGAGGTACAGAGCAAAGTTACTGAGGTATGAAGAAACTAGGTCATGAAAGAGTCTTAGAGGTCAAGTTAAGGACTTTGAATTTATCCTGAAGTCAAGGAGAGCCTGAAATCGTTGCAGAAGTGTTAATACACGAATAGCATTTTCAGGTTTCTCTTTTAAAGTTATTATCATGGAAGTAGTGTAGAGTATGGTTTAGTGGGGAATGAGCCTGGGGGAAAAGATATTGCAGTAATACCAACCAGAAGGTATGAAGTTTTGAACGAAGGTGATGGACATGGAAATGAGGGAGAGGAAGCAGGTTTAGAGGATGTGAGGAGATGGACTTGAAAAGACTTGGTTAACAATGGGAAGTAGTGGGTGAGTGAGAGGGATGATGACAAAGAATAACTCCCATATATCCTAGAAGGTAGAATGGGTGAGATCTAGAGAAAGAGATTATAAAACTGGTGTGAAGGGTATAGATAATGAGGTTTCAGTTTGAACATATCAGAGAGAGTGTAAGTATGGTATCTAAGTGGAAATGCTCAATAGAGTGTGAGAGATACGGGTTGGTGCTCAGATTGGCACAGAGATTTAGATTTGTTAGTAGTCAGCAGTTTAAGTAATAAGAAAGGGTGAAGTAATTCAGGGAGAGTTCATAGGGTTAGAAGGAAAGAAGGCTAAAGATAGAACCCTGAAGAATGATATTACTTAAAAAGAAGAGCTAGACTTGAGAAGGAGCAGCCAAGGGAAAGGAGCCAGGACAGAGAGAGAAATACCGATGTATACAAGGTAAAGAGTGAGTGACTGGAGATTGAGGACCCTAATGGAGGGAGCAAAGGGGTTAAAAATTGTCATGAATTTAGATAAATTAGGGAGAGGGAGAAAAATAAGGTGATTCCTTTGATTGCCCAAGTTCGCTGCCTTTCCAGCCACAATTCTGGGAATGGGAACCCAGGAAGAGTTTAGCAAAGTCCTTGCATTGAGAAGACAAATTTGGGACTTTGGTGTGAGTGTGGGGGCAAGTAGGTAAAGTTTGCCAAGTAGGGTCCTGGAGAAGAGAGTGTTCACAGAGAGAGAGAGAGAGAGAGAGAGCTCTGGAGACCTACAGAGAACCTTCGGTCCTGCAGCTGAGTCCTGCTCATCGAGTACATGCACAGGAAATATCCAAGGCTGGGGAAAGACCCACTGGAGAGGAGTAGAGCAAAAATCACTAGAATTAGGGTCAAGAAGATACCTATTCCCACTGGCCTTACTGGAAAACTTGTACTTCATGGGCATCAGGTAGAGTATTAAAAAGAGTTTTTCTGTAGCAGTGCGACAAACTTTGCCATCAACTTCTTTAATGAGCTTCTCTGGTTTTGCCCATAAAACCAAGCTTCTAGAGAATCAAACTGTTTCAAAGTAACTTAGTTATGACCTAGAACAAAGCTCAAGAATATTTATAGGAATACAAAAATATCCAGCACATAAGAATATTTATAGAACTACAACATATCTGGTATCTAACAAGATAAAATTCTCGGTGTCTTAGCATCCAATAAAAAGTTATCAGGCATGAAAAGAGGCACAGAAATATAACACATAATGCAGAGAAAAATCAATCAATGAGAAACAGGCTCAGAAATGACAGGTTATAGAATTAATAGACAAAGGTATTAGAACAATTATTATAAGTATATTCCATATATTAAAAAAAGTAAAGGAAGGATTGAATATGTTAAATGGAAGACTTGGAAGACATGAAATAATGATTCACACAAACTTGTAGAGATGAAAACTATAATGTCTTCTGTGATGAAAACCATACAAAATTGTATTAATAGCAGGTCAGACACTGCAGAAGAAATGATTAATGAACTTGAATACAAAGCAAAGCAAACCATTTAAAATGATACACAAAGAAACATGACTGGAAAAAAAAGAGAACATAGTATCAATGAGCAGTGGAGCAACCTAAAGCTGTCTCATATATGTGAGACTAGACTTCCTCAAGTGTGGGGGGTGGGGAGCGACAGAAAAAAAATTTGAAGAAATAATGGCTGAAATTTTTCTAAATTTAAGGAAGAATTATAAAACCACAAATCCGAGAATCACAATGAACCCCAAGCACAAGATGCTTGAAGGAAACTTCACCAACCTGCATCTTAATGAAATTCCTTGAAACCAACGATGAAGAAAAATCTGTAAGGATCCACAGAAAAAGGACATATGAGCAGTCAGTGGAACTGCATCTTTAAAATACTGAAGACAAAAAAAACCTGCCAATTAAAACATCTTTCAGGAATAAACTTGACATAAAACCTTTTCTGGACAAATGAAAACTGAAAGAATTAATCACCAGCAGATTTGTATGACAAAAAAGGTTAAAGTTCCTTCAGGTTGAAAGCAAATGATACTAGACAGAAATATGAATTTAAATAGAGCAAAGGAGAGCACCAGAAATGCAGGTTAATATGTGGGTAATAGGATTTTTCTTCTTATTTATAAAACCTTATTGAAAGATAACTGATTGTTTAAAGCAAAAATAATAGCAAAGTAGCATAGGTTTATAACATATGTAGAAATAAAGGGTATGAAACAATAGCGCAACGGCTGCCAAGGCTAAAAAGTGAGTAGAGTTTTGTAAGGTTCGTATACTTTATGTAAAGTTTTGTAATATAAACTGAAGGTAAACTGTGGTGAGTTAACGATGCATACTGTAGACCAAAAGCAACTGACAAAAATAAAAACAGGGCGGTGCGATGGTGGCTCAGTGGTAGAATTCTCGCTTGCCATATTGAGACCCGGGTTCGATTTCCGGTGCCTACTCATGCAAAAAGATAAAAAATACAAACAAAAATGAGGGATAGCTAGTGACTCAATAAAGGGAATAACATATAATCAGAAAAAAGTCCTCCATTAATCCAATAGGCGGGAGAAAAAAGTGAACAAAGAACAGATGAGACAGGCCATATAACAAGATGGTAGATTTCAATTCAACCAGATCAATAATCACATTAAATGTAAATCGTTTAAACATGCCCACAAAGGGTAGACATTGTCACACTGGATAAAAAGGCAAGACCCAACTATAAGCAGGGTTCAAGAAATCCAATTTAAATATAAAGAAACAAATAGGTTAAAAGTAGAAGAATGGAGAAAGATATGCATTAATACTAATCAAAAGAAAGTTGGTGGGAATTTAAAATAATACAACCACTTATGAAAACAGTTTGGCAGTTTTTTTAAAGTTAATGTATATCTACCATGTGATCCATACATTTCATTGCTAGGTATTTACCCCCAGAAAATTGAGAGCATATGTTTGTACAAAGACTTCAACAAAGATATTCATAGCAACTGTACTTGCAATATCTAAAAACTTGAAACAATCCAAACATTCATCAGCAGGTTAATGGATAAACAAATTGTGGTCTAGCCATAAAATGAAATCCTGCTTAGCAATAAAAAGGAATGAACTATTGATACAAATAATGATTGACTTTCATAATTATGTTGAACGAAAGAAGCCAGATGTAAAAGATTGCACAGTGTATGGTACTCTTTCTATAAAGTTCTAGAAAATGTAAAGTAACCTATAATGCAGAAAATCAGATTGGTGATGGCCTAGGGATGGGGAGGGGGTTTAGGGGGGAGGGATGACAAGGGCACATGGAAAACTTTGGGGCTGCTGAGTATGTTCATTATTTTGGTTGTGTTGATGATTTCACAGGTGTGTCCATATGTCAACTCTCATGCAACTGCACACTTTGAAAATGTGCAGTTTATTGTATGTATGTCAATTATACTTAAGGTATCTATTGTGTAAAGTATACTTAAAATATCTATTGTTAACAGATGGAACTATTACCAGGAAGGGTCCAGTTCCCAACTGAGGTGGGAGATAATGAATTTACTGTTGCAATAATTCATATGATGGCATGATTTTCTTCATCAGTGTCAGAAGTTTAGCTATATGAACAGAGAATGTGAAGACTTTATGGGACAGGGTTAATTTCTCCCCAGGGCTCCCATGTCAGTGTCAAAATAGTAACGTCTTCTAATGGGTGGGAGGATTCAAGTCTCTCTGGATGAAAGTTTCATGAGGTGCAGTCACTAATGCACAAGAACTGAAGAAATAATTCGCTCAATGTAACCACGAAAGAGTTAATGTGCATGAAGTGTCAAATTTTCTACCAGTGATTAGGTACCAAAGAGAATCTGACTTAATGTATTTTCAACTATGCTGACAACATGCTGTATTTAATAAATGATTTCCTATATAATATTTGCTCTACTAGCTCATTTCAGAGCTCCCTTGTACTTTTTAATAAACTGGTTATAGATGAGCTTAAAAGTGTTGAATTACAATGGACAGAGAATTGTATATTTAGTTTTTTCCTTGACCTACAGTGCTGGAACATAATGCTGTAAAGATTATAAAGATTCAAAAAAAAAAATTCTGTTTAATTGTTCTTAGTTCTGCTGTTTGCACTGTTCATTGGCATAGCACTTAGTAATCCTGATGTATGGTGCTCTGCAAGGGTGGATTTGCCATGGGTTCTGCCTCTCCCAGCAAAGCTAGGATCGACTATAACTCAAAAATGCCAGATGCCGACCATAATCAAACAATAATGCAACAGATAATTATTCAAGAGTAATGCTGAATTTTTGACTATGATGTTAAGCTTTTGCAAAACTATTTCAGGTTAAGCCCGGGTGATTGAGGCATTGTATCATAGATATTTACAAAACAGAATATTGTGATATTTGAATTATGGGTCCAGCTTTGTCAGTGTTTACTGTTGTAAGAACCCCAGAATGTGATCTCAACTCATCCTTGTAATGTGAGCATGTCTATATGCATAACTGAAAATAAGTTTAGCAGTGTACTTCATTTAAGACTGCAATGAAAGCTTCCCTAGACTTCATTAATGAGGCTGAGACAGATTCTCCTCCTTTGTTCTATCATAGGACATAGCATTATGTTATCTAATGGAATTATCAGTTTACATTTGTCCTCTCTGTGAGCTCTTTGAGTTCAGGAACTGCTTTTTTCTTCATTGTGTCCCCAGCAACATTAATTTGTTTAATTAATGAATGAATAAAACTGGAGTCACAGAATTTCATAATTAGTGTTATCCTCAATGTCCAATGTCTTTAATATTAACTGAATCTCATTAGAGGTGGGTCTAATCAATGTTCAAAAATGCAATTTTATTTACATGGCAGAGTCCAGCTTTTTGTTATTTTGTGTTGAGTGGTGCTAAGCAGGTGGCATTCTTGAAGGCCTATGAAAGTGTTGCTTTTGATTAACAAGTTTCCATGTGCTAAAAGAAAATCGATAACTGGATTTTCTATTATTGACAGCTTATGAAACAAGTGGAACTAAATTTTACACAGTCTTAGAGGTAGCATCTATTTAAGTAATGTGTCCCAGATGGTAATGATTTTTTTTTCTCCTCAAAAACACATGCCCTTGCAATTTTAAAGTTGTTTTCAATGAGTAGAAAGTGTGGCATTACAGATACCTCAGCACCTGCCCTTCCTCTCGCCTGGAAGTCTCTTGAATGCCAAGGGTGTTACTCTCTGGTTCACCTGAGACTTCACTGTCCGTCACTTTAAGCATTTTCTCACCAATATCATTAAGTTTTTGCTGTTTTACTTCCATTGCATTTGCATTTCAAATACCGCCCCCCACTGCAGGCCTGAGTTAAGTATGTACCTTTTCCATACTTACCTCTAAACTGCTTAATACCACTGGGAGAAACTAAATTAGATAGATTAGCACAATCAAAATTTATAAATCTCCACTCTCAGTCATGCCTTTGGCATGCTCTAGTAATCCTGCTTTCCTCAACACTTCTTACCCCCATTCTCCACAAATGTTATTTCAAGTTTTACCATTCTTTAAAACTTTCTAACCCAAACAGTTTTAATTTCCTAGAATTCCTGTAATACTGAGTGGTTTAGAACAAAGCAGAAATGCATTGTCTCAGAGTTTTGGAGGCTAGAAATGTGAAATCAAGGTGTCAGCTGGGCCATCCTACTCTGAAGCCTGTAAGGGTGAGTCCTACCTTGCCTCTTGTAGCTGCATCACTCCAATCTCTGCCTACGTCATCTCATGGTCGTCTTCCCTGTGTCTCTGTGTCCAAATTTCCCTCTTCCTGCAAGGAATCCATTTGTACTGGATCAGGGCCCATTCTAATCCAGTTTGGCCTCACCTTGACTCATCACATTGTTAGTGACCCTATTTCCAGTTAGAATCACAGTTACAGGGTCAGGAGTCAGGACTTGAACCCACCTTTTCGGAGACACAGTTCAACACATGATACCTCCAAACCCCGTTCTCTTCTCTTTTTTTATTCCTTCACTTCCACAGATGAACCCTGGTGCCTGTTACACAGTAAAAATGGAAGCCATTGAACAGGAAAGCACTCAGCTTCTCCTTTTCCACTTCTGATAGTATATAATTCTTAGACTAGTTCTTGGGTCCTTTCCTGCTTCATCAGGGGATCTTGGCACTGTTGACCATGTCTCTCCTCTATCTCCTTTCTCTACTGACTCCTTATCAGCATTTGAACAGATTCAAACTTATATTAAAAGTCTTCCCCTCCTGACTGACTTATCCTGTTCCTATCATAGCTAAACTCCTTTTAAATTTTATGTGCTTCTGTTATTTTTATGTCTTCGTCTGCCTTTCTTTCATTCCTTCATCTGCTGGAGTTTTTTTTTTTTTTGTTCCAGCCTAACTATGCCCTGAAGCTATTTCCAGGAACGTCAGTTTTTATGGAAAAATCCCACAAAAAAATTTTCAGGATTTAGTTTATTAACTTCATGGTGGCTTTTGGAATGGTTAATCACTTCTCTTTTTCCTTGAAAACATTTACCCTAGGCTCCCCTGAGAGTCCTCTTTCCTAAGTGTTGGTGTCCCTCCATGTCCCTGGGTGATCAGTCCAAGTCCCTATTTTGTACTCACTGTCTCGTGTTCTCTGAATGATCTCATTTACTCTTTGGCTTTGAAGACCATCTGTGCTGGTTTGAAAAGGTTTATGTACCCTAGAAAAGCCACATGTTAATCCTAATCCCATTTTGTGGGAGCAACGGTTTCTTCTAATTTCTATTCAGCACTATAGGTTGGAAACTTATATGACTCGATGAATTGTGGATATTAAACTTGATTAGATAGAGACATGCCTCCGTCCATTCTATGTGGGTCTTGATTAGTTTACTGGAATCCTATAAAAGAGGAAACATTTTGGAGAAAGTTGGAGATTCTGAAAGAGCAGAGAACGTCACAGCACCATGAAGCAAAGAGTCTACCAGCCAGTGTCTTTTGGAGTGAAAAAGGAAAACACCCCCCAGGGAGCTGGAGAGGAAGCTAAGCAGATGACACCATGTTCACCATGTGCCCTCCTAGCCGAGAGAGACCGTGTTTGCCATGTGCCTTTCCATTTGAGAGAGAAACTCTGAACTTCATCGGCCTTCTTGAACCAAAGTATCATTCCCTGGATGCCTTAGCTTGGACATTTTTATAGACTTGCTTTAACTGGGACATTTTCTTGGCCTTAGAACTATAAACTAGCAACTTATTAAATTCCCCCTTTTAAAAGGCATTCAATTTCTGGTATATTGCCTTCTGGAAACTAGCAAACTAGAACACCATCTATTCCCTTGTAATTCTCGATCTCTCTTCTGAGCCTTATCTGGTACTCAACGTGGTACTCAAATATCTTATGAAAACCTCCACTTGAGTTTGTCAAATAATCACAAAGCTCTATCTATCCCATAATGAAGCTATTACTTTTCCCTTCCCAATGTCTTCCTCTTCCTGTGCTTTCCCAGCAGTGAGTGGAAGCACCCAGTTGCCCAGCTGTGTGTGTGTCCCTGGGTTCCTCTCTTTTCATTCCCACCTACATATTCAATTATCTGCCCCCCTTCAATGTTGTAGTTATTTGCCTCTAAATATCCCTCAAATCATTCAAATTCTCTCTATGTAGATGATCACTTTCCTACTTCAAAGACCACAATCTCTCACTTGAATTACTAATTAACCAACTGTTTCCCCACCTCCAGGCTGCCTGACTCTAATTCTGTCTCTATGCTGCAGCCAGAATGATCTTTCTCAAAGATCTAATCATGTAACACTCCCACTTAGAATTCTTTCCGTTGATTCCACACTACCTTCGGAATACAGTCCAAGCTCCTTAACACGGCTTACAAATCCTTCATGATTTGTCCTTGCTTATCACCCCCATCTCATCGTAAAAAGAAATTGTTTTAAATTTATTTATAAATTTATATATATATAAATTTATTTGTTTATTCCTTTTAATAGAGAGGTTGTGGGTTCACAGATCAATCAGGCATAAAATACAAGATACCCATATACCGCCGTATTACTAACACCTTGTATTGGTGTGGACCATTTGCTACAACTGATGAAAGCACATCACATCTTTTACCAATCTAAGCTCTCCTAGGCTTACAACTTTCAGCACTGCTTCGAAGTCCTGAAGGTGCCAGACTCTGTCATTTCTGGAACTTCACGTGTGTTGTTTCCTGTGCCTGAAACATGTCTACCAATCTCTCAACCTCAGCTCTTAGGTTTCTGCTTAGACATCATCTTATAAAAAGTCTTTCTTAATAACTTGATCTGGGTTTAGTTGCCACTCCCGGGTGCTTTCATAGCATACTAAACCTTCCCCCATTGTAGCATAGAAATTATCTTTGTTTCCTACACTATAAGCTTTATTAAAGGTGAACCATGATTGTTTTACAGCTATAATTCTAGTAACTGGGGTATTCTGACACTTAATGAAAATTAACTGTAAGGATGCAGGTATGTGTGCATGCATATGTGAATTAAATTTCTCTTTTTCCATTTTATTGCCTAGTTTTATTCATTCATTATTTATGCAATCTATATGTTAGCTAGGATCTTTTATCTCCTTAAGATATATGAAAGATCGACTTGAACCCACACTTCCATGTTTCTGAAATTCAGAGCTCACCTGGAAATTTCTTCAACTTTCAGGTAGATTTTTGCTCTAATAATCCTTGGCTCTTGTGACCATTGTTTCCTTATTGCAACAAATCAACCCAGATCTGAAACTCAGATCCTTTCACAATTCTTAAAGAGACTTACTCATAATAATTGTGAATATGGAAATTTTTGCTGAAACAAGGGGTGTGTGGGTACATGTGGGAGGTGTGGAGGGGTTTTATACACCAGCTCTGCAGTTTCAAATTGAACCCCCTGCCTCCAGGGGTCTCTAACTGGACCATTTCTGTGATTTCTCTTTCACTCCCCTTACGCATTCCTTTCCCCTATTCTTTGCTTCCTCAACTGCTCTTACAAAAAAACAAATTCTTCTTGTTTTGTGCAGACAAATTTAGCCATTTGCTGCCCTTGCTGCTCTGTCAAATCCATGCCTTCAGGTTTCAGTCTGTATCTCAAAAGGCTTTTCAAGATGTTTTGCCAATCAAGGGCAGTTCCTGCCTTCGTAGAACAATGCCTTTTTCATTTCTTTATGATTCATTTATTCATTCCTTCTTTGAACAAACATTTATTTTGTGTTGGACCCTATGCTAGGTGCTGTGAACTGAAAAGTTAGGGGAATAGGTCCTTTATCTTGAAGAACTCAAACTGGTGGGGAAAGGGATGTGCCAGGAGAGGTTTACGGTACTGAGAGAGCATAGAGAGGGGAATGGCCATCAGTGTAGTATTGTAGACTAAAGCCAGTCAAGAGTGTTTGAGGAGTAACTAGACTGGAGAAACAACAGAATGTTTAAACTTCTTTTTAATACTTCATCTATAAAAGGCAGGAGGCAGCTGTGATCCTGCAATGGGATGTGGGCTTGGGATGATATCAGCTTGTTCATTTTGCAGCCAGCTCAGTGGTTTGCTATGGAAGCAGGTAGATAAGTGAGGACACTGGGATTTAATAAGCTTTTTTTTTTCTGGGCCTTTTTGAAGGAGTAAAGGGTGTACAGTGGAAATTCTAGTAGTCTAGATAAGTGGGTACTAAACTTGGCTCCCTTACTAAGTAGAGCATAAGCTTGAACAAGCCATATTTGTCTCTGTTTCTTTGCTTTTTTATTTATTTAATTATTTACTTCTATTTCTTTGCTTTTAAACAAGGGAAAAAGATTATGGATGTATATGCTGTTTAAAAGAAATGTAAGAGAAATACACAAATGTAGGCTATTCATCAGTGTCTGCTGAAATTTGCTACTGAAGTTTCTAGTGAATTTAACTTGTGTAGAAATTAAAAGCTGTAGGGGTTATGAACCCAAAGTTCCAAGCCTTAAAACGGCTCCGTGAATATGGGTATAATGATTCACAAAGTAAATAAATAAATATAAAATCCTTTCTAGCTATCTTTATTTCATATTTGCATGCACTTGGCAACACTTCTAAATTGATAATTTAACAGAAATCTTTCTGTTAGAGCCACAGTAAACCTGACTCTGATTTTTCCCAACTTGAGCAGATTGAAGATGAGACCAGGATGCTTAATACTGACTGTGTTTCCAAGTTTTTGTCCATTCAAACTGATGGTGCATTTTGCTTGGAGAACGTCCTACTTTGCATGTGTGTTTTAATAACAGAAGAAAGCTTTCAATCTGTGAGTCAATTTATGAAACAGCAAACTGTATCATCTCTGAAGGCCGCACATATAATGACCAGAATCTATAGAAATGTTCCTAAGCCATGCTGAAACTGTTTCAAGAAACCAGATGTACAACCTAACTTTAAAACAGAAAAGGCTGCAAGGATAAAAAATGGAAATAAAAAGTACTATGATTAACATAGATCTGCACGTAATTCTTTAAAAAAGCGTTTTATAACAATACATGGAACTTAGCAATTATTTGCTAATAAGCTTCTTTTCTCAAATACAGAATGAATTATTTGATAATTTAATCTTTTGTATAATGAATAAAAGAGCAAAGAAGAACTCTAAGTTTTCCATCATTATCCTTTTAAAATTAAAAACTTTTAACAAAGTTTTTTTTGTTGTTGTTATTTTGTTTTTTGTGTTTTTTTGCATTGGCAGACACCAGGAATCAAACCTGGGTCTCCAGCATGGCAGGCGAGAATTCTGCCTGTTGAGCTACTGGGGTCCCCCCAACAAAGTTTCTTTTTAATGAGGAAAATAATAGGGAAGTAGAATTTAAATATTCCTCTTTTTTCTTATCAAATGTTTTATAGAAGTCTTCTTATAAAGACAATTTAGGAAATAAGTTTGCTTAAAATTGTGATTTATTCACTGTGTTTTGATGTGTCTTACTTAACATTCATTTACTTTATTTAAAGAGAGTCAAAATATAACACATACTGGAATAATTTAGGACAAAATAAATGAATGAAATCAACAATAAACTTGATGTAGTCCTTTACTCAGCACTATATTTTAGAAAGAGACTATGAGACTATTCTTTTATTTTAATTCAAAATGATTTAATTCAAAATGACACAAGAATTGTAGGTACAAAGTGTACTTTAGCTGCCACTTGCAAAAAACAAACATTTAATAGAATTTCAAAATCATTACAAAAATCCTTCAGTAACATCTAGCTTTCTCTGTTTAGAGTTTGGTAAAGTGAACTGATTTTATATAACAATATGATTAATATGTAAAACATGCATTTGATCAGATGAAATTTTAGTTTCTGATTTCATGTAAATAGGAATTAAAATTTTGCATCGTTTTGATTACATTGAACAATAATAAAATATTAGGGCAGCTTAATTCAAGATCGGTGCAATGACGAAATTATTAAGTTTTACGTGGCTTTGATTTCTTGATTTACGTTGACTAAAAGGAAACAGGCCTCCTTATAGACGTTTCTCTCCTCTAAAAGAATATTCTTTGAAAAATTAAATTTTTATAATCAAGTGTTTTATTTTTAGCCTCTAGAAGAGTGAGAATACATTCTAATAGGAATTATACAACGACTCTATATCAATAAGTATTCTCACATAAACACAGAATTCTCAAGGGAGTATGAAAGGAAAGATGTCTTAAAAATTATGGTGATTTAATTTTATTTTGCCCTAGAATGACATTCTCTGGAGTATTTGTGAAAATGAAGATGAATATGCAGGGATACATTCGGTTGATTTTGTGCCAGATGGCCGGTTACAGAGGCTGAACTAAGCTGAACTGATTGATTCGTTTTTGCCATATTGCACGCTGGCGTTTACCAGAGTTCATGTCACTCAAGTACTAACAGATTTGGTAGGCTGTTCCCCATCCCTCCCCACCCCCCCACCCCATATTTTAAATTTTTCTTAGGATGTCCATTTTTAAAATGCAACTTCTTTTTTTTTTCTAAGTTATACCCAAATGTCCAGTTCTGCCAAATAAGTTTCTTAACTTTTTTTAATAGAAGAAATAAATCGTACCCTCAACATTACTACTTTGTGTTCATAAAGGTAAATGATTCATATTGAGTGATAAACATGCAAAGTAAATAAAAATAATTACCAGTTCAAATTTGGGGAAATATCTGCAATGGATAGAATTTATAATTCAAATGACTAATTCCACAATGACTTTGAAGAAATACAGAAGATGTGGTACCTACCTTCGAAGGGTACCTACCTACTAAGGAGGAGGAGACATGTGGCATATGTATTTGCTTAAAGGGAAAGAGAGACAAAGAGAAGCGTGAAATACCCAGAAGCTAGGATGCAGGAATTATACAAACCACGTGTGCACCTCTTCTCTTCTTTCTACTTCTCGGGACCTTTTCCTAAAGGCTACTTCCAGGATCTAGAATGTGCTGTTGTGAATATAAGTTGTTAGATAGTGAATGATCATTTAAGAACAGAACAGCAGCAAAAGCAGTCAGGAAACTCCCGAAGAAGAAAAAATGTCACCGATGGATTATCTACCAGGGGTGAATGATTATTGCAGTGTGTATTTCATTCCCAGGATTTAAACTCAAAGGAGTTATTACATTTTTCCAAATTTTAGTATCATCCCCTTTTATTGTACAGGGCATGGATCACTGTCTAAGAGATATGTTTATAGAGTTATACATTGAGTATATAAAGTCCTTTAATTTTTTCCCAAGAGTATGAGGTTGGTTGACATAATACCAAATAAACCTTAAAAAAAAAAAAAAAAGAACAATTGTGCCTGCTTCGGCAGCACATATACCCAAATTGGAACGATGCAGAGAAGATAAGTGTGGCCTCTGTGCAAGGATGACGTGCAAATTCGTGGCGTGTTCCTTGTTTAAAAAAAAGAGAAAAAAAGGAGCAATCATCATAAACCTAAACAAATCACAATGTTGAATACTCTAAGTATAATAAAGGATTTTGAATCCTGTATTGATAAGAAGTTTCAGCATAGTTGGGGAGAACTATAACCTGAAAAGCACTTTTCAAAGGAAAAAAGAAATGATCTCTTGGCATGAGATAGCAGATTGTGAATTTTTAGTTATTCATCCTCTACAGAAATTTTAGAGAAAATGGTAGGAAAATGAAGGGGGATTATTTCAAGGTGCATAAGGCCAAATTATAATCTATTTTAGTTCTCACTTATATGTTTACCAAGGTTGTGCAATATCTCCCATGAATGATGGGTGGATGAAAAATTTAATAAAGAAACAGATTTTATTGTGACAAGAAGACTAAAAATGGCATTACCTAGAAATGAAATTTGACCTTTATTATTTGAGTTGAGAGGGAAAAACTTGGCAAATGATTCTGCAAAATTAGTTTTTTTCATCTTCTGAAACTTGTGACTGACAGAATATATAAATTTCCACTATGCTAAAAATTCCCATACCTTCCATGTTACCTACAGTAACATGGTGAGTCAAATAGAGCAGGCAGCCCTGTAGACTGTAGGATTGAAAAGGATTAAAATGGGTGAACCTATCGTACTTTATTGACCCAGGTCCCACATTAACCTGATCTGATCCTGTAATTACTATGAATAGAATAGGGCTTACAGTCCTTCCTTAATAACACCCCATGCTTTTTTATTCTATAAAGAGATTTTCTATTCATGTTCTTTACTCCTTTTCAGATTTACAGATTTGTAGCAAGGAAGAATGTGTGTGGCTTGCTGACATGTTAGGAGAGAAAGATACCTTATTCAGGAGCAGTAAGTTACATAGCTCAATACATCCACATTTTTTTAAACCTAACTTACTTTAAAGTTTGTCTCAAATTTCCACTTATCCAATTTCTACCCCTTTTTAGAAGTAACAAAAGTCAATACAGAAAGCTAAGGCAGGAAGGAAGACTAGGCTTTAAACAGAGGGAATTGTTAAAATGCTGTAATTTCATAGTTTTCTTCTGGTTTTAACTTTTGGAGGGCTTACATTGAAAAATTATGTTGAAAACCATTAGCTTCTGTAACCTAGTCAGAATGATACATAGTGAGAAAGATTTTGTGTATGAGTGATGCACAATACTATAATTAATAATTGGCATTTTCTTTCAATTTAGAAAAACAGCTGCAGCTAGCTGATAAGGGGTATTATGAGAATAAAGTAATACCTGACTATTAATAATTATAATTTGGGTGTTCAAAAATAGTGACATCATCATTTTGCTTGTAAAAATGGATTAAAAAGTCCATAAGTAGTTGACCCGAGTTAAGAATTAGGAGGTAAATAGTGGTCATGTTAGAAGATGACAGTTTAGATTATCATGATGTCTTCTAAAATCTTATCAAATGAGAGTTTTACTTCTATAGTAACAGCTTTTAATTTTCACTGTAGTTGTGCAAAAATTCAAAAGCACACCTTTGTCATTAAGAAATGATAAATGTCCTTGTGAGTGAAGTGAGTGAGACTGAGTGAGTCGAAATGATTCTGTATCTATGTAAAAGGAAGAATTAAGATATTAAAGTACTGGCTTTACAACACCTCAAGTAAAAATAATGTTTTGTAAAACTTCTATGATTATTATATTTGTCAAAATAATGATCTTTCTTAAGTGTCAGCATGAGTCAATCTTTTCCAGAAAAATAAATAAAATAAAATAAGCCCATTATGAGATTAGACTTTGTTAGTTAAAATGTTTGAGTAAATATTTTAAAATGAAGTATGTTAAAGAAAAATGTGAGTTGCAAAATGAGATTAGTACTTTGACAGCTACAAGATATTGGATAGATGATATAATTTCATTTCTTTTTAAAGTTCCTGTTTAGAGAAATTAATGCCAGGAGATTGTAGCATTTAATATCAGAACTTTGTTTTAAAATCTTTTATCATAATTTTCTCATCCTCCCAAATAGAGGGATTATTATAAGTCAATTTGATTAGTCTGTCAAAAGCCTCTTTCTTTGCTGCTTTTTCTAAGAGCATGAAAAATCTATAGCATGCTTTTAAGAAGGAAGAATTTGAAATTAGTCAGGTTAGTAGTTGGCCAAACAAATTCAGCTTGTTGCTATTCATTATGAAAAAGGCATTTTGCTTTAGAAGTGTTAGGTGCAAAACCTATTTAATGGTGGAATTCTGTGAGCTCTTTTGGTATTTGAGGTTTTGCTTTTGAGGGAATATTGATAATCTCTCTAATAACATCATGAAAATATTTTAGGCTCATAAAACCAAGTTGGCAATTAGTGACTTTAAAAGAGCATATGTGTATACTTTATTCTTTGTAATAGTGTGTAATTGGTAAGAGATCCACAGTGAAACCCCATCTTTTTGGTAGCTATTTTTACCATTAGAATGAAAAAGCTTTTGGAAACAGTAGGGTAGTTTTCATCTGTAGGATTAAAAGGAATCTGAACAGAAAATGGATTCATATCATCTTCTTTTTGGGTACTAAACATAGAAAAATATATAGCAGTTGATTTATTATAAGTGGGTTGAATTTTCTCTCCTGGTGGGCTTTTCAAATCTTTAGTTGCTGTTCTTATCCTTGCTGTGCGAATATCATTTTTATATCACTTTTTGTTAAAAGGAATTTCCCATGAAAGCCCAGAAAAGTAGCCTGGAATCTGATTATCCTCTTTCCATAAAGATTTTGATGGGTTGGGGTCAGCATTACACCTCTGTTCGGATGACATAATTTATATCAGACTCTATAATATGAAAATTGTTCATGAATAAGAGTGGGCATTATAGCCTTTAGGACTCGAAAGGATTTCTTCTGTAAAACACAAAAGGACCAAAATGACAGGAATAGGAACCCATGCTAGAGAAGAGACTGTGAGATTGTGGTGAATTTTTACGGTTTTAGTAGATGAAAATATAAATATTTTCTCCTTTATGTTGGAAAAATGAAAGTGATAGAGCATAAAAAAGTGTTGTTTTTTTTTAAAAAAAGTTCCCAACTACTTACTGTAGGCTGTTCAATTTTTAAATTTGCTAAATCAGTTGAATTATCTTGGGTCTAAACCTACTTATCTTATTAAGAAAGAAGCTAGTATTTGATTAGGGCTTTTAAGTTGAATGTCTGAATAAACAAGTAATAACGTGTTTAGATGCGACTGCTATTGTGTTTAAATGCCGAAAATGTAGGCCTGCTAGTAATAAATCATATTTTGTGCAATCTCCTACATAGTAAACTACAATAATGTTTGATTGGGATATAGAATGTGTTCCTGTTAAGCTTAACTCAGACCTTACAGGTGATAGTGACTGAAAGCTGAGATTTTGCACTTTTGCATTAGAAAAAAAAAGTGCAGTTTTTAAATGCTTGTTTCCTAACAGCTCTAAATAAATAAATATTTATTTTATTTTGACTTATAACTATAATATGTACCACTCTATTTTTTGCCATAAAATGTAGAAATGTGCTATCATATCTGTATGCTATTGCAAATTGGCTTATTTTCCCATTGTAATAATCACACTAAAATCATTTAATTTAAAAAATTGCACTCTTGGAAGTAACTTTAGCAAACCTGACACTGAAGATTGTAAAAGCAGACTATCAGCTGAGCAATTTTCTTTCCCGATATAAACTGAAGCAGTAATGAGAGTCACAAGTTTATGTCCAGAAAGCTAAATCTTATAGGTAATTTAGCTTTGGATTTCAAAAATCATTTTTAAAAAGACTTGAATATTTTTTTGTATAAGAATATGCTGTAGTTTTTATTATATGCTTGTATTTCGGAGTTGACAGTTTAAGAATTATGAAAATGCAGTCAAAGGCCCACAGACAGTTTCCTTTTTAAATTGCTATTATTTTTATTTATTTATTTTTAGGAAACATTTATTACACAGGGTGGCACTGTGTAAAGTTTATATAATTCACTCAGTGCTGCTGTTTTTATTCATTAAAACATAGATCTGTTGGAAAGGGAAACATTTAAAAACATTTTTTCCTCTTTGGAAGGAATTCTTATGGTTCCCTTTCTAAAAAAGATATATTAAGATAGTTTGGAAGGCAAAAAAATACTTTTCACAATTGTAAATGATGCATATAAAATCTAAAAATTGAACTAAAAATGAGGTTACACAGCCACAAAAACAACAAAAAAATTAAAAAATGAATTCCATAAAGCCCTTCTTAAATATGAGTATTGATTGTTGCCTTGCATCACTTATGCAGAATTAATGGCAGACTTCACCATGTTCTAGATAATTCCCCTCTTTTGGTTCAATAAGCATATTGTGCACACCTGTGTTCTTGCACAAAATTTTTGGCAGTGCAATTTCCATTTTATATTTATTTCATGGGGTCATCAAATGCAGGTCCACCGATATTGAGGAGAACAAAGTATATGGTTATGTATTTTTCCCTGAAGTCAATTATATTCCTTACATCATTGCTGAACTTTAGTTACAGCAACATTTCTCATTATTACTTCTGTCATTGTGTGTGTGTGTTTGTGCATCCATGTATCTAAATTAGCCATGGATTTCCAAAGAGAAAGACCTTTCCTTAAGAAGATTACAGAACAGGTGGTTCAGTGGTAGAATGCTCGTCTGCCATGTGGGAGATTGGGGTTTAATTCCAGACCCATACGCTTCCCCCACCGCAAAAAAAAAGATTACAGTAAATGTATGTGACATACTTATTTAAGCAAATCTAAACTATCCTGAACTGCATAGTACATGAATGTAGGGGTATGATGATAACACAGATAGTATCATCACTGATAGTTATAACTTACTGAGTATCTACTCTGTAACATGTACTTTTCTTTTTTATAAGGGCAGGCACTGGTTTCGAACCTCGGTCTTGGGCATGGCAGGCGAGAACTCTACCACTGAGCCACCGTGGCCTGCTCAGTGTCATGTGCTTTTCATATATTTAATCCTATATGCTAAGTATTCTCCTTATTTTATGTGGAAAATGAAATCTCAGAGAGGTGAAGTGACTCCCCAAACGCACTGCAATCAGTAAATTGTGAGAGATGGAGTTTTTACCCATGTCCACCTTAACCTACCCTGCCTCTTTACCCTAGCATTTGCATAAAGATTTAAAGTTTACAAAGCACCCTGATGTAAAGGATTCCAAGTACACCAGTTCTAATAAAACATAATCATTTCCAAAAAAGTAAATGCATTTGATGGCATTTGGGGCATCTGCACACTTGATGAGTTGAAGGGATAAATGCACATTATTTTACATTTTATAGAAAGACTTTAAAAAGATGGCAAGGTACACATACTTTATCCAATCTAATAAGTGGCCTATTGGACATAAGGGCTGCAGTAATCTTCTCTTTGCAAATAAGCACCAAGCACAGGATAATGTATGATTGAATGGGATTAGAAAGGCGATGTTAAGCATCCCTCCTTGATTTTTTTGCTCTACAAAAAAAGATAAAACTCTATCCACACATGTAAATTGCCAGGTAGATTGATAATAGGTCTACAGTGGACATTATTCACAGTTTTTGGAGCTCCTTTATTTTCTACCAAATATTTTCCCAATTTTTTCCAATCAATGAAATATATTCATATGGGTTTATTCAATACTGTTTTTAAAATTATTAAAGTTTTTATATGTGAAAAATTGTGTTTAGTCTCTCGATTTTTATGTTCTCAGGAATAGAGTGAGAAAACTGTTTTTAATTTTTGTGACTGATTTTCAGGTTTTGCTTTGTTGTGGGCATTCCAAAGGTAGAATCCATGGTGCTAGCCTTAGTAAAAGGTGCTATGAAATTCCTCAGAAATACACTCTTTATTTCTAGGCTGGCCATTCCATCAGCTGTCAGGAGGTCAGGGGTTGGGGGAAGGGAATTCAATCACAAAGTGTTCAGATACTCCACCTTTTCATTATAAGTCCTCCAAGGAAAATATCTGTGGGATCCAGGTCCAACGAATAATAGACAAAATTATTTTAAAAGAATTGTAAGATTTCATCCTTTCAGTGACAGTAGCAAATGATGGTACTTTCCTGGCAATTCATTCAAATTAGTAACAGAAAATGAACACACCAGGGATAGAGGCTAAACACAGTCCTTTATCATCAGGTAATCTTTCATGGATGGATACAATATTGCCTTTGTAGTGCCCTCGCCAAAAATATATCCACTAAATCTAGTTGTTAAAACAATAAAGAGAAATTTCAATTGTGAGACATTTTAACAATTCGTATGTGCTCTTGAAAAATTTTAATGCACACAAGAGACAATTGCTAAGGAACTGATCTAGATTTAAGGTGGCTAAAGAGAAATAAAAGTAAATGCAATGTGTGATCTATAATCCTTGATTGGGGTCCAGATCTCATCCCCAAAATAAGTTGCAAAGATAAATGGAGAACTTTTAAATATAGACTGTATAATAGGTCATACTGTCACAACAATGTTCTCTTTATTGGGTGTGATAATGGTGGCATGGATTACATAGCAGAAAGCCTTTGCTTTTTGGAGGTACGTGCTGAAGTATTTGGGGGATGAAATGCCATCAGGTTTGCAGTTTAGGTGCAAATGCTTTATCATAAGAAAATAAACTTTAGGTTGAAATATGGTATTGCCAATATTCATCAATTTTTGGCTAAGAGAGAAAATGCTGCAAAAAAGTTAACAGCTGTTGCAGTAAGGTGAAGGATACATGGGTCTTTGTTGCACTCTTTCAAATTGTCTATCGCTTTGAAAATTTTCAAAAAGAATGTGGAATATAATGTTTTGGTCTTAGAGAGCTGTGGAAAAATGACTTAGTCAAAACTAGCATACTATACTCAGTGTACACAACTAATTCCTCTTATTCAAGCCAAATAAAGCATTCTCATTCTCATTTCTGGGGTTTAGAATTCAAATGACCCAAATAATTTCTTCATGGATTCATGTCACTTTTACAGAAAATAACATTCATGACTCTTTCATTCGAAAACCATTTGAAGTGTACTTTGCATCTCTAACTGTATGGACATCCTTTACTGTACTAACTGGAACATATTCTATTATTATATGAAGACTCCATTGCTCTTAGTAGTTTAGTGATAGCAAGTTTAACTCCTGATCTTACAAAGTGCAAACTAAAACTTTTGTTGTTAAAATAAAGTTTTTTTATTCCATAACTCTAAATGTAAAATCTTCATGGTTAATGCTAATGTAAAATGTATTGATGAGTAATCAATATTTACAATAACCCAATAGGACTTCACATTCTTCTTAACCAAATGATCAGCTTTTAGATGCTCGGTAAGTTGGTGTTTGAGTGTGAGTTCTCTGCTCTGCATTTCAGTGAAGCACAAGCTGCAATGAATAGGCCATAAGCACCGGTGTACCGAACTGCAAAAGATTCTCCTGTGTGTGTAAGGTTGGGGATTTGTTTTGTGGTGATCACCCTTTTTGATTTGAAGATTGCATGACAAGGAACCATTAAAGTAAAGGGCAAAGAATTCAGTTTCTTGATACCGCTTTGCTTGGACAGGCTTTAAAAATAGGTCACTTAATGTTATCTGGGTTTGTGTATTACAGCAGCACCTGCTCGTGTGGGTATGCTGAAGGGTCTATCAGCATTTTATTTTCAGGATTTGTAGGCTGTATCTTAGTTCTTTAAACCTAAATGAGTGTCTATTCAATTGGTAGTGAATGAGGTCTGTGACAGGTTACATATTTTTATACTGTACTGCAATTAAAAAAATGAATGCTTGGTTTAAAACATATTAAGAGGTAAAAAAATGAAAACAGCATGAACAGAATCATTCTAACACTGGATAACTTAACATTTGGTTCTTTCAAAGATCCACGAACTGTGCAGTTATGTATCCTCTTTTAGATCCATTACAATGGTAATTATAAGTTTCTGAAATTTTTGTGCGTGTTACATTTTAATCAGGAACATATGGATGTACTACCTTTATGCTATTTTAAATTTCACCTTTCAAATGTGTCTAAGTAGGGATTTTTGGAATGGGCAATTATGCTTTATTATTATCATGAGCTATTCTACTAATTTAAAGATAATGCTGCTAATATTGTGTGTGTGTGTGTGTGTATATATATATATATATATACACACAGATTTTTATATACTATCATTTCATTGAAGAAATATCTTCTCTGACATGTCTGGATATAAGCTGTTAGGTGATACATATTTTTTAAAATGGCATTAATAATTTTATTCATAATATTGAAAGCAGTTAATTGATTTTATCAATTGATACCACCTAGGTCTAAAGGTTTTACAAAAGGCTATTAAAAGTAATATGGCTACCACTTTCACTTTCTATGATATATTTTAATGTATTTATATGTACATTTTAACATTACTGCATTTTAAACCATTTATATAAGTGCAGAAATATGTTTAATTAATCTGTTTTTTGGGGGTTGGTGATTATTTTAAAAACCCAAAAGCTAAAAATTAAAATAAGCTGGCAACCTATATTGTAGAGCCAAAATACTGTGCTGCTACTAGGATTTAATTAAATACAAGAAAAACTGCTTACTTGCTTGTCTGCTAGTGAGTATTATGTCATATAAATTAGAAAGCAAATGATCACATTGCCCTTAGGTAAAATACCAATTTTTAGTGATAATTCTTAGTATTCTGCAAAGAAGCATTGTATCTCTAAGTAAAAAATTGACATATTAGAGTAAGAGTAGTAAATGCTTAATAATTTGGTGACGTTAAACCTGTCTTTGGAAAAGAGGAGCAACTAATACTATATTGTAAATGATTTCTAAGTTAGTAATATTGTGCTTGTGGCTTAGGGATCCTGTCTTTATGGAATAAATTTATCAGATTTCTTGGTATTCAAGGATTCTTACAGTATCCAGGCTCACCAGGGTTAGATTAAAAATTAGTTTGAAAGAATCATCAATGATGATTTTCCTAGCTTCTCTGTTCTTAAGTTTTCTTTTTTACAGACTTTCATATTGGGATCACATGCTCCAGTATCTAAGCTTGATGGGATGAGTTAAGCATAGAGGCTTAAGATGGCTTAACTGGCATTTCTGCTTACATTTTAAAGGCTCAGATCAGCGTGGTCTGAGGTGTCTTTGTGGTCTATCCTGACACAACTGAAAATATTAGAAATACAGATGGGACTTTGGGACAGGAGCCACAATTTGCACGTTAGGGTAATTTATATTTTGGTCAAGTCGCTTATTTTGTGCAAAGGTTTCTATGCACATTGATTATTTCTCCTGTTCATGTTAAATGAGAAAGCAAAAAAAAAATTTTTTTTTCCAGAAAGTCAACCGTTTTCTACGTAAATGGGTTCAGACTTAATTTTAATGGAAGTGGAACATAGTCAATAGAGGCAAATTAAAACCATATAATTTTGTAATCTTAGTTTAGCTATAATTGCAGCAATAAAACAGTGGAAAGAATAATTGTGGAACATATGTTTGTGAGTGACATTATCTAGGTGACTTCCCCTTTACAGCAATGTGCTGTCCTATTTGTTCCCCCTCCCTATGTATTGGAATGACAAACCTGCAAGCCTGGAGTTACTGCTGATTGCAGCAGCTGCTTACACATGGAGTCTCCATAGCAACTGTGAAGGTTGCCATGCAACCATATTCTTTTAGGGACAGTGAAAATGCCCAAAGGCTTACTAAAAATACATGAGGAAAAATCTGAAATTTTCTTACTACTTTTAGTGGTTATAAAGAACTATGATGCAAGTTGAAAGCACAGGTCAAGCAAATAAAAACCCAGCCATGACCTTTCAAAAATTGCCTGCTGTTGCCCGAAATTTCAAGCTTTATTCACAGAGATGACTTTTGATCAATTATAAAATTGGTAGCTTATGCTATGCAGTCCTTGAAGTCGGGAAGATTCAGTACAGTGCTACTGGTATTCCTCCTGGGGTTAAAGGTCAGTAGAAAGTCATCAATGCAATATTGATTGGTGGGGCTGAAAAATGCCCATGTTTACACCTTCTCACTGCTTAGGGTTGCGTACCAAACCTTAAGTAGACTCATGCAGCCTCTGAGCGTGCTCTGGAACAAACCATTCCATCAGCAAATGTGACATCACTTCAGTCAGCTCAGCTGTTTCTGCAGCTTTCTATAAATAGCTGGATAAAAAATTGAAGACTACTTGCAGAGAATTTAGCCAACCAATCTGCGTATCTGAATCATTTTAGATAGAATTCTATTTTTCAAAAAGTCTTCAGTTCTTATCTATGTTTTTCAAAGTAAATTGTTATTTTAATAGCAGGCTATCTTTTTGTATACATATAAAATGTGCACCTTTTAAAAGGGTGATGCACTTAAAAACATGTGAAGGTATCGGTCAGTAACTAATATGCCTTCACATCTGATTGCCCATAGAGGTTTTTTGCATTGTCAAATTTATGATTTTTAAAACAAAACTTAGTGAACATGTAATAATATGTCAGACAAGATGATTATTATCAAATTATAATATCATAAGGTGTTAAAAATGAGCTGAGATGATAACAGAGATTAATATTTGGAAAAGATAAATGGATAAAGGATCTATATATTACATGCATTTTCTTTAACCTTATTTCATATGTATTCAACTTATAGTCTAACATTCTCCTTTCCAATTTTCTCAAAGATAATTATGTGATTGTATTTTGAAATTTCTGTTTCTCTACAAATGCTCTGAAAGTGTAATCTATTGGTATTACACTAATGGTAACATTGCAATGTTTTGTGGTTGAGGCATGTCTCAATTTTCTGTAGATTTTGTACTAGTGAAGATGATAGCAAGTTAGCAGGGTCATAGTCATAGAGAGAGTTTTTGCTTCAAATAGGCAAAATAAACTTCCTTTAATCTTATCATACCCTGTATCTACAGTTTACCAAAATATGTGGTTAGGTCATTCAATTTAGTTAGAATATCATATGAAAACTTTGTTTCTAAGACTTCAAATGTACAGACTGCTCTAAGAAGTGAAAATATATGTGTGTGTGTGTATATATATATATATGTATTTGTGTGTAAATAAGTGTGTGTGTGTGTGTATTCCAAATATATATTTGGAAAATAGAATAAGCCTTCATTGCTTTGGAGTATCCTTATGAACAATAAAAAACAGCATCTAATAGGAAAAGCTCAATCTGCATACCAGCTAATTTCTTACTGTTTTGTTTTCCCCTTTATTCCCAGCAATTTATGTTTCTAAAATATTCTCACCCCTCCTTTTGGAAGGACTCTAGTGGGAATGTGAATTTATCCAAATCCACTCTTTTCTTAAAATAATGAACACAGATATATTAGACTCTTGCTTTTTCTATTTGGTATTCTTCTTTAATTGATAAATTCATAAAGACTGTGCTTATTCACTTAGTGACTGAATTGTGAGAAAAATTCATTTTTAAACAAATATTTACTTTCTTACTTACGTGGCCAATGGCTGAAATCAGACATTAAAATTTTCTATTGTGACTTGAGATGAAATAGATTTTTTGAAAAATCATGATAAAATTGAGCATGTAAACATTTGATAATTATTGGGTTTGATACCAACTTATCTGAACTAATATTTTTGAAAATCTGGAAGGGGTTGAGTTGATATCATTTATGTAAAATTGAAAATGTGTGTATGTAAACTCAGCAATAGGCAATAGAAACAATCCACAGGTTAGGGCTTTAGATTTCTACTATTTCACATGCCACTATTTCTTAAACTGAATAGCTTATGATATAAATGGAAACCTAACATAGCATGCAAGCTTGAAAAAAATTAAATTAGTATTGTCACATTACTATCCTCCTCCCCCATTCTTGTATTTAAAAAGCATGACAGAAGAGTATGCCATTTTTACGATTATGTATTTTCTTTCTAACAGCACTTGCTGTATATTCTTTTACCCTGGTTTGGTTTCAAATTTGAGTCTTTTTCAGGGAGCAGTTTTTACTTTGCATTCCATAATCTATTAACAAATTGAAACTAAGAATATAGGTAGACTGCCATCACTCGACTTGATAGGCAAGCTTCTTTCTGAATATGTGCAGATCCCCAAAATGTCTTGACTTCTACAGTTTATTTTACTTATTTTTTTCAGAGTCATCCTAAAATAGTGAGAAAACTTTTACACTTTTAAATTTGAAAAACGAATAGTGCTTGAATGTATAATTATGGTTATAGTTTTAATTCATCTCAAATATACCCTTACATGCTCATCTATGCTCAAAGGGAACACCAGGGCCAAATTTATGCTTAAGTTTTGAGCATCTGATCTATGTGCTCTCAAAATTCTTTAAAGTAAGCATTTGATAGCTTGGAAAGAGGAATGATTAGCAATGAAAAGATCACTGTTTATTAAAACATGATAAAATGTATTATCATGTAAGTTTTTATTATTATTTTTAAAACATTGTGATGCTATTTTAGGCCCTTATGTCTCAGGGCTTTATCATCACTCTAAAAAAAAATCAGACTGGGAAATAGCTCTCTAAGCTTTTTTTTTTTTTTTTTTTTTACAGTGAGCCATTAAATCTCATGAGTAATGTTGAAAAGAGCGGGATTGTGCATAGATTGCTCTTTACCCAGGATGCACTTCTGTCTGCAAGATTCTGAATAGAGACACACCTGCTAGCTCGCTGATAACACTCTGGGGTCATTTCATTGAAGAAACTGTCAGCCAGAAGGTACTTTAAATAAAGCCACAGACAAAATCATGTCCTGCACTGCAGAGACTAAAAAGGTGTAAGAGCGGTAAGGAAATGTAGATAAATGCGCATGCTTTTGTACCGTAACAAAACTTCTACATGTAAATTCAACTGAATAGGAAAGAATGGGAAAGAATGTTTCCCTCCACAGTAGAAACAAATTAGATTGTTCAGCTGCACATTTGGCTCTCAGCCAGAGGAGTCGTGTGCCATGCTTGTTTGCCTACCAGTGCTGCTTAGATTGGCAAATGCCCATGCAGTTTGAAGAGGGCAGGCGATGACTGGATGCCTGCCAGGAAGTGTGTGGGACCTATGCCAGTGCTGGACTCCATAGCCTGGTAGGAATGAGGAGTACAAAGGCATTCAATAATCTGAATGTCCCTTTGCTTCAAGAGAGTGGTGCCAGGCAGCATTTAATGAGAGATTGCTTTGTTACAAAGTCCTCAACATCAAGTGGGCTGGTGAGCTCATTAACCTGACTGCAGCAAATAAAAAAGGCACACTCAGAAGACTCCCATGATAGCCTACTCAATGGTGTAAGAGCCCTTTCGCTTCCTTTATGGTGATCCATTAGCAAGCAGCAGTGTAAACACCATAAAGCAAGCCAGGTTTCTGGTTGTTCAACTAAAGTCTGTCTCCCCTTGGGGATTATACCACCAGTTGATGTAGGATTTTTCGTCTTAAAGTTTCTCTTTGCTATACACTGACCTTCTTTGCAATGAAGGACTTTGGGAGTTATTCTTAAGAGCAAAGCTCCAGTTAAGGAAACATGAACAGTTCAGGTGTCTGAAAGAAGGTAATGATGTAGGACATACAGAGAAACAAACTACAAAGTGGAGTGATCCCAAGGGGAAATCTTGCCATACACTTCAGAAGCCCAAAATGGGGAGCATGTTACATTACTTTCCTGTGTTCCCTTTATTCTTAGCTCTCATGGCACTTTACATTTATACAGGAGGTTGGCCACCCCTGCAGTCAGGAGATCGTTAGTTCACTGAGCATCTGTCTCTGAGTGCTGCTCTGGCTCCCGAGGGATTGCACTGCTCTGCAGAGGCTCTCCAGCCAGGATTCACTTCTTCTCCATTTGAAGCAAATATGATGGTTGGTTGTGCAAAAATTCAACTAAGAGCATGCAAACAGAATGCTACAGAATAAAAAAAAAATTTTTTTTAACTGTCAGACTAGAAAGGCAAAGGAAGACTAAAAGTAAACACAAAATATTTCAACATTGCATCTCTAGAAATCTAAGGACCATCTGTTGCTTCGTTAGGCATCCAATTTCTAATCTGGGATGTCAGACTAGAGGGAGTGGGTGACTCTAGAGATTGGTTTGGGGAATGGAAAGTAAAAAGCCTGTTACTTCCAGGTCACCAGTTCGAATCCAGGACTAGTTGGATGAGCGCCTGTCATTGTTTTAAAATTGATATTCGGTGGGCAAGATGATATTTGGTGGGTTAGTCATCTTGGTCTTATTTTTAGTTGCCAGTGTCTTCAGTTATCAAAACTACTGCCTACACTCTCAATCTAGTCTGGACATAGAAACAATTATTTTTACTTCCTCCAAGGATCAAGTCTGACTGTGGTGGAATCATGTGTGAGACTGTTCTGGCACTTGTTAATATTTTAAAAATAGAATAAATCAAATAGACCTGTGCCTTTCGGAGTGCCATATAATACCACGACTAGGGACTACATCAAGGGAATTGAATGAAAAGTGAGGAAATACTGAAAATGTCTTACATTTTATTAACATTGAATCCATTCTTCTGAGCATATTAAACAGAAGCCACCGTGTGCCTCATTTTCCCAATTTATATAAAAAATGGATTATTTAAAAGCAGGTTATTATCTTCACGTATGAGTACCAGGAAGAATAACTAGCTTGTGTCTGACCTTTCTCTTTGTACGCGTATGTAACAGATATATAGATATTGGGATGTAGTTAAACATGCTGATAACTTTATTTTGAATTTATTGCCTGTTTAAAGTAAAATGGGAAGCATATAATGAGAAAAGTATCCTTTGTTGGCATATGGGAAACCAAATTTGAAAGGTTTGGTTAGACATATCTTTCTGAGTATCAGAAAGGCTTAATAAATACTTCAGTTGTTTTTTTTTTTCCTAGATGGTGTGCTTTTGGAGGGGAGCCACCATAATTTATCTTTGTCTTGTTCATCTTTGTTTTCCTTGTTCTATTTCTCATAGTGCTTTACACAAATAAATTTTTTAATATCTTTACTTTAGTGGATAGAAATTTCTAAACAAGTGATGGGATTGAGCCATATAAAAAGCAAAGTTGTCTTTGCAGGAAGGGCACCTGGGTTTTAATTTCAGCTTCTTTACTCATGAGCTCTGCATCTTGGGCAGATTACTTGACTTCTCTAAGTCTCAGCTTCCTCACATACAAAATAGACAAGGATGCCTGCCTTGGAGGGGATTAAAGAACTTAAAACCTGGCCTGTAGCAGGCGGCATTATTACTGTCGCTTTGGAATTGTTATTTTAAGCTTGGGACCATTCACCTATCCTGTGTTTACCGAATGCCTACTGTCCTAGGCTCAATTTATTAAGCCATGTCCAGTGACCTCTACATACTATCTTATTTTTCCTGCTGCGATCACTAGTGGTCATAAAGAATGCTTTAGAACTATAAAAAAAATTGTATCTCATTATTCATAAAAACTAACCCTATCATTTGATGCAGAGAGCTTATTGACCAGCCTTTCTTTGGCAATGGTAAATAGCTGAAAATCTAAGTACAAAGCAAACCTTCTTTTGAGCCCCTTAGTCTGTCTCATACAAGGAACCTGACATCAGGGTGCTTTTTATTTTAAATGCACTTCGAAACTGATATTGCCTCCTTTAGCACTGTGAACTACAAAAGCTGATGAAGGGCAGCTATTCCACTAGGAGGCAGCACAGTGTCATCAGAAGGCCCAAGAATTGGCTGTCAGATGGACCTGGGTTCAAATCAGCTCAGTCGTTGACTAGCTGCATGTGACTTCTGCCAGGTTTATTCACTTCCCCGGGGCGAGAGAACAAGAATAATGTTTCCTGTGAACAGTTATTGTGGGGATACGTGAAACTGCAATAAGCAATGCAAGGAGCATCTGAGCATTTTATATATGTTCATTTTGCGCGCAAACAGCTGAGGACTCGGGAGCTGGCAGCACTGAGGGGATGGGATGACATCGTGGTGGACAGCAGTATTCTGCAACAGGTTGGCATAGCGTGGCATGGGGAGAAGAAGAGCTAAAACTGAGTCAAGAGGAAACCACTGGTTTTCTTGTGCAGTGCAACTTCAGTATGCTGATCAAGACAAACAGAATTAGCACAGAACTCTTTTTGAAGGCTAAGGAATAATCTGCCCTAAGAAATCATCTTCTCTTGGTTAGGCTACTGCCTCGAAATCTTTCCTGCTCTCCTTAATCCATTTTTGCTCCTCTTAAATCCCTTCTTTACACTGAAGCGGAAACAATTTTATTTTTCTCAAAACAGTTATCACTGACTTCATTCCCCACCCTTGACTTCCTTACCCTAATTCTCCAGGGTTGGCCCAGACTCCTTAATGGCAAGGGGAATTTTCTAAGGAGGAAATACCACAGTTGCTAATAGTCTAAGCCAGATAAGAAAAACCAGCAAGTTAACGAATTCCACTTTCTCTCTGTCCAGAGTTTCTTGTCTATAGTGAGAATAAACAGGTAAGTGTTCTGCACACACACAAAAAGTTATCGGGATCCCCAGCTAGGTGATTCTCTGTAGTTCTCACTCAATTTATACCCCATATACTCTCACTTTTGGTCCTCTCTCTATTCAAACCCTCTCTCTACTCTGTCCCCCATGTGGATCTCACAAGGCCACATGTTACTCTGCCCCAGATTATTTGTTACTACATTTGCAGGCATGTCTGCTCATTATGCTGGTATTAGTTTGAGCAGGAGATCTTGTAACAGAAATAATCAGGGGTTATGATTGTGCAGTTTCTTTTAGAGGGAACCTTTTCTCCACTAGGAGCTGTCATTTTTGTGAGTGCACGAATACAGAATCTTCACTTTCTGGCTTGTCTTACTAATAATGTCTTCATATAGTTGGGGCACCAAAACATGTTCTCCTAAACATACTGTTATTATCATTCTGCTAGCATTACATAAAAACATTGCTAAGCATAAGATAAAACGTAGGATCGTATCACATTGCAAACTATCCATCCAAATATATATAAGCTCAATTTAATGTCCAATTTAATGATTCATATCTAAGTTGTTTCTTTTTTTTTTTTTTCTTCCAAAAATAAGCTGTATGTGTGCGCACTCACGTATAACACAACGACACACCGTGTAGCACGGGGTCCCGTGCCCGGAGGCCCAGTGTCCGCTGTCAGCCGAGGAGAGCTGGCCCGCCTGCCTGCATCAGATCTGCGCTCACAGCCAATGACAGTCAGTGTACGTGCTGCACTCGCTCCCAGTTTCAGCCTCTCTTTTTGTCATTATTATATGTTTCTGTGAATACTTCTGATCCATGATGGCTGCCGGAAAATTTCTGTCCCCAATCCCCGACAAAGAAACAATATCTTTCCAAACATAAACATCAAATTTTGTGGCTGCAGGAGCTTACTGAAACAGCAGCGGAAGCCGGCTAAAGATCAGCCGGCAATTAAGGACGAGTGCTCTGACTTTACGAAGGGCTTCACGACGCCCAACAATGATATGAACAGTAGTTGCCAGCACAGATGGCTGGAGGTATGTCTTGTCTTGAGGGGATTTGAAGAGTAGGGTGAGCGGCTTGATCCCTCCCTCTATCTGGGTAACGCCGGGGAGCACATAGCTCGGTAGGGAAGATTTCGCTGACTCAGACCTCCTTTTTCTAGAAACGCATCCCTGGTGTCAAAGGCGATACGCGCCTGTTCTTCACGTGCCCGATTTTTCGCCTAGCAGTTTTCTCGGATCCAGGGAAAACGTTTCTTTTCTAGATCAATACGACCCCCACCCCCACCCCCTCAGTGGCTTCCATTGCTCTCAGGATGGACTCAGTGGCCGAGCTTCTGCAGAGTTAGCTCTCAGCTCTCACCCTCACGTTCTGGTCTTTTGAAGGTGCCGGTCCCTCTATCTAGAAGGCTTTTTTCCTCTCACCTCTTTGCTTAGTGAAACTAAATCCTTTGGCTCTTCACCCTAGTAGCCCTCCCCAAGGAGGCCTTCTCTGTATTCTGGTCACTGCTCCCCTGCACCCTAGCTCCCCACTTCTTCATTGCTGGTCACAGTTTACAATTATGGTTTGTTTATGGCCTTGTATTATGATATAGTCCGAGGAGAGCAGGAATTGGGCGAGTAGCTGCGTGCACCATAGATCCCCGGCTCCTACCAGGGGATGCGTAACTCATTGTAGTTGCTCAGTTACTGTCTGTTGAATGACCGGATGGACTCACACTCACTTTTCAGTTTCATTTCCACCAGCATTCCTCTATGCTCCCTATTTTCCTGTTATCTTGATGTCAAAATCATATTTTCCAAACACATAATGTACTTTCCCATTTATCTGCCTACGTTTATGATCTTCCTACAGTTAGAAGTGCATTTTATGCTTATTGAAATTATGCTCATAGCTTAAATGCCTTGTTTCCAGATATTCATTTCCTAATCCCCTACTAAAAATTAGTTGTTTCTTGCTCAGCACGTCTTCGGCATGTTAATTATATCTTTCTTTAGCACTTTTTCTCCTTTTGTTTCCTTTTCCCATATTACATGCTCTTAGAGGCCCGAAATTATGCAAGTGTTCTTTGTTCCCTGCGTGATTTTCCTAGCACCTTAGCCAAGGGCTTGGAACATAGATTCGATGAACTTTATGAATGTTCCTTGTGTTTGAATTAAATTCAATCATACTGTCAAGTTTACTTCCCAGATTTTCAGGAGGCCGATCCGAGGGCAAGAAAAAGCTACACTTTCTTGAGAGCGGTATTGGCAAAAAAAAAAAAAAAAAAAAACATGTAGCAGGAGAACTAGGGTGACGATCCAAAGGATTTAGTTTCACTAAGCAAAGAGGTGAGAGGAAGGGAGAAGAGGCAGACATGAGCTTGTGTGAGCTGTGGGGCAAGGGAGGAGTTTTGAGAGGCAGAAAATTTCGGAGCAATCTTTGTAGGGTCTCTAAGAAGTTGAACTATTAAAGAGACCCAGCATGCTTTGCTTTGCACAGTTCAATGCTTCAGGAAAATCTACCAGAAAAATCTTCATTATTCTTCAAGTTTCTGTAATTGAATATTTGGGGTCTGGATGCAGATTGATGACAGATAGAGGCCTCAAGACAGTTGACTTCTTGTGCGTTATATAATGATCACTGTTGAAAACAAGCGGTAAAATAGAAGTTAGGATGGCACAGAAATCTACTTTTTTTTTTGATAAGCTTCATAGCCATAGGGAGAAAAATGATTTTAATTATTTTTGATAAACAATCCATTTTTCCCCTGACTTCCTTTTCTTATCATACATTTCTACAATGGCCCCCAAATTATTCAGTCATTAAAAACTTTACCATAATATCTGATACAGACACTGATGTGGTAAAGGTCATTTATGGTTTAGGTGAAATTGCATTCTACTAGATGACATATTTAGACCTGAAGGGCTACGCAGAAAAATATACAGATTAAAAACTATACTGGGATTAAGGAGGAGGTATTTAGGTCAGTGGAATGAGATTTGAACTCTCACAGCTTATGGAATCTTATAAATTTGTAGAGAATATGAATGAAGTCAGTCAGTTACGTCAATTGAATAGGGAAATGGAAAGAACAGGGATCAAGTGATTTATTTATATGCTGTATAGGGTTTACAGCTCAGTCCTACTGGAATACAAAATCATGGGATTCTGGGGTTGAAGGGGGCAGGAGAAACAATTTAACTACTACCAGCAAATCCAGATCCACCAAAGTCAGTCCTATGAAGAGAGCTCCGAAGGGAAGAAAATATTATAGCTCTTCACAGTGACCTATTTTTTTTTAACAACACTTACTAGAAAAAAATTTTTTGAGCACAACGTGAGTTAATCATTACTCAGTTACTTTGACCTTGATCTGAGGGATTTCTTGGCAAAAATTAGGGGACACATTTTAAATGCTTTCTAACAATGGAGTTAGGTTGGGCAGTCTAAATATGGAAGAAATAACTCCTTTTTCTCCTCAGAATATTCCAACTGGAGCGACATGGGTTTCTTCAACTGTTCTTGGATCTCAAAGGTAACTTCAATTCAATTCCATCTCCCACACTTACATTTGGGTGACTGAAAATAGGACAGTAAGACTGTTATACTTTTAGCCCATGGTGGCTATGTTTTTTTGTGTATATCTTCCTTTCTCGAAAAATAAATAGGGGCATTGTGGATACACTAGTCCAAAAATTTTGTTTAGTTTTCTCATATACATAGTGAGATGTAGTAAAAAATAAATACAAGCCACATTTCTTTCTCTGTTTAATAAATGTGAGTGTGCAAAAAACTCAGTTATTAAAATTGTCCTCAGAATTTCCCTTTCTAGACTAAAAAAATCTGTGATTTCGAAACCTTTCTTATAGAACTCATTTTGCAATATCAGTAATCAGTCATTCACCATAAAACTTTATTTTTCCCAGGTAATATACTTATTTTGCACATTCTGTGTGGGAGTAGAATGGTAAGCAAGCTGACAAGTGATCTGCACTCCCGATATTTGTTTTACAATAAGAACCTTACTTTGCCATGAATCAATGGGGGACCTGAAAAATGTATGGGACCCAAATCCACTCCTCTGAGAATTTTTATTCTGGAAGAAAAGGAAGGAAAACATAAAATCAATGTTTATTGAACTTATGCATCATGTATGTGCCATGTGCAAAGTAATTTCATTTAATTTCAAATACCCCTTCAGGTCATGTATTATTTTTTTTCATTTTTGTAGTAGATGAAGCTCGGTTTCACTAGTGGCAAACAGAAATGCAAGTTGATATCTTAGACTCCGTTAAGTTTCATTCTTTTGTTTCTGACTCTACAGGATTCAAAACGCTATACTGTTCTTCAAACATTAAGCATTATGCCCAACTTGGGTTATGAATTTAATGAACAGGCTTTTTATTATTTGGATCATTGTCTAGAGATCTGTGGAACTATAGGAAATTAAAAGTTTCCTGAAAGATATTAGAAAAATGTTTCTTGATACCAAAAGAGGATTTATCACCTTTTATTTAAAAGAGGTAGGGATGAGTGTGGAAATTCCACAGATTTTCATGAAGAGTTCTTCCCCAATGGACTTAATACCCATTTCTTCGCCACAAAGGAGCGTGTTGAAGTGACACAACATCACAAATTTAAACAGTGTTATCCTCTGGAAAATATGTAGCTTAATATGCTGCCTCATATATGAAGAAAGGCTTGTCATTTGAAATATTTTTTTGAATAATCTCCTTATAATAAATCTTAACAAGAGTGGTCACCATGACAGTATTAAATATCAATCTGGCATTACCCAGAACAGGCCACTAAGGCATGCTCACCAACTGGGAAATAGAGTTAAAATAATTAGGAATAACTTTTGTCAATTGGCTTCAATTACTTAAAGTGAGCTTTGTGCCTTTGCGAGGCTTGTAATTTTTCTTTTGCTTCCCCCCCTGTAGTGTAAACTAATATATTCAATTGTGGATTCACATTCTTTTTGCTACATAATGTTCATCAAGTTTAACACTTCATTTTAATGTCCCTCTACAATTTTGAATCATATAAATCTAGAATCAAAGTTATCACTTATTTGTCTTTTAAAAGGTTTTTCTTGCTTTTCACATCATTTTACAGTACCACCTGTAGTGTTTTTAATGTTATATTTCCTCTGCTGTGGACTCCAGAACGAGAGCTCCTCAAGGTGAGAGGTGAGAGCAGGTAGCTAGAGGAACGGAAAAGAATCAGTTTTATATGGAATCAGAGGAACAACAACCAGAGAGAGAGAGGCCAGGATGGATGGAAGTTGTAGCTGATGCCAGGGTGGGAAAAACTGGTAGGATAAGCTGTCTTAACCATATTTACTTATCTGCTCATTTGTTACTAAATGAAATTTGGAAACCTGATTTTGTTAATTGTGAGTAGTATATTTAATTTACCTTAGATTGATTTGAATTATGCCAACTTATGATGATATTCTTGTTCTTTGAAGTACGCAAAAAAAGTTAAGGTGAATTTTTAGTTTTTCTGTAGACTCTATTTGCTTGGGTAAATGAAGCTACACTATTAAAGTTGATGAGATTTAAGTCCTAGGTCCAAATGTCTTTTGAACTCCTAACATGTGGTTAAGCCACTCATATAGTCTCCGTGATTCAAACAGCAGTGGTATTTTGAAAAATGCATTGAAATGGAGTTTTGAATGTTGCCATGATGTATTCATGAGGACTAAGGCCATGACTTAACTCTGTACATCTCAATTAAGTCATCTGTAAATTTAGGGCGATGAGCTGACAGAGATTTTACAGACATTTTTCTAGAAAGTTCAAAGCACTTTTTAAAAATTAAAGTCTTATTTGGTGCTCCAAAATGTAGAAAACTGATAAAAGCAAAGCATCTTCTGTTGCAGAGGGGAGGAAGCTCACTCAGAACTCCGTGGTCCAACCTCCCTGTCATCATCCTCAGAGCTCTTCAGGTGCTGCCTTGGCACACAATTTGAAACCAACTGATGACTTCCAAAGCTCTTTCCAAATTTGGGTTTCTAAACACTGGGTGTGGCCCACTCCTCTTGGTCCCTACAACCAGAAAGTGCTAAATATGCGTTGAATTGAACTAAGCTGACTTGACTTGCATTAAGCTAGCACCATCCAGAATCTCCAGTGCTTTTTCTAACTAGCTTCTACAAGATCAGGACTGGAATATTCTTTACTTGCTATGTTCACCTGACTTCTAGCAGTTTGGAAGAATGAAAAGTCATTTCCTTTTTTTGGTCTCATTTATGTTATTTCCATGCTGTTGGAGGGGCACATATTTGAGTCCAGGATGTTAAGTGGTCTAATGTTTATTTGACTTTATTTACACACAAATATTTGATATTAAGTATTTAACAAGAATATATAAATGTGAGTATTAATAAAGTACAGACAGGAGCAAAGGGTTAGCAGATTTAAGGAAAATGGGTTAACAACATACTTAAATAAAACAGACAATGGATCATTAAAATGAGTACTTTCAATTCATTTCCTTTTTTAAAAATAATGCTTCCTAAAGACTTTAATTTTGTGGTTTTAGGAGTTATGTAAGATATCTGGAAATAAAAATGGCTACCAATGTAAACCTTGTTTTCTTGGACCAGATGAGACATCAGTAGGTTAGAATTTTAGTGTTTAGATGAACTAAAATCACATCTACTATGAATGAATGGAAATTTTTAAGTAGAATGTTGGTCATTGAAAAAACAAAGTATTTCTCTGGAGGGAAAAATAAGTTTTCTCACTTTATTTTGAGATTAGACCTGCTGAAATGTTATATTTACACAAATACTTATACAGGTTGTGAAAGGGTTATTAATTTTTCTTTAAGTTTAAATGCAAATGTGCCTTTCTCCCCTTCTCCCTCAATAAGAAGAAATGGAAAATCATAAAGAAATACAATAAACTTTGCTTAGCTTCAGTAAATGGGAATAGGAAAATCATGACTAATTAAATTTTACAAGTAATTACCAAGACTCATTTAAAGGCGAATAATTTCAACCTCACCCACCATTGAAATCCAGAGCTACTAACCAGTTGCAGATCCAACCGGGCTTAATTTCATTTCCGTTATTTTTCTTGCACACCCTCTGAAGCAGTGCTCCATAAAAAGAGAATAATAATAAGAAAGTCTGTGAAAGAGAAGTGGAAGAGTGAAAGAGTGACTAATGAAGAAGTGATTCTATGGGCTAAGAGAAAACGTGGCTGAGGTGGACTTGATCTCCTACAGTAATTAATTTGACTGGATTGTCCTAAGTGAATTTTTGTTGATTTGTTTCCCTGGATTTCCTTAATGGGTATAACCTTTTCTGAGTCCTGTCTCTCAGAAGGAAATGGCAAATATTAGGTTTCGACTTGAAACTCAGAGTATCCCAACCCTTTTATTGGTGGAATCCATGCTCAAGCTTCCTTTTTCCTTCAGCTACCAGTTGTGATGGTTGGTATCATGGAGGAGCTCAGCAGTTACGATGACCACTGAAGCACTTTTACAGTGGCCAAAGCAGATGATATTGTCAGGACATTAGAAATAGCTCCAATGTTTTACCATCGCAAATATATTAATATTAACTTGTATTGAAAACATCTATTTTAAATGAATGCCCTTAATATTCATTAATATCAGCCATATACATGTTACTTTTCCTTAGACTTCAGAGTGGAACATAAGCACATAGTAGTGGTACATATAGTTGCGGGATGCAATGAGGTGGTCTTTACAATCTTTAGAATGAAGAAATATTATTTGACCTTTGAGAGTCTCTGCCAGACATTCCACAATGCCTCCCTCCAGCCCAGCAAAGGACCGGCTCTTTAAAAATTCTATTTGAGTTTGAACAATGGCTCATACAGAGACATCTTCATTTTGGTAACCAATGAAATATGCTCCTCTGAATTCAGGTCTACTCTGGGACCAATGAGCCAAGAAAAGCAAATAGACCCATGATAGGAAATGAGTACAGCTTGGCTATAGGAGCGCCACATTGTATGAAGTGATTAGAGGTTAATATGGATGCATATTAGCTTTACTATCTCTCTTCCTTTTTTTCCATTTCCAAATTGCTGGGTTTTTTTTTTAATCCCTCATCTGCTCCTACTATTTATTTATTTTTTATCCTTATTTTTAACTTATTTGTCCACACCCTGGATAAAAGGAGAAATAGACACAAAGTTTCATAATCACATGGTTGCATCGTAAAAGTATATTGTTATACAAACGTCTTTAAGAATCAAGGCTACTGGAACACAGCTCAACAGTTTCAGGTACTTCCCTCCAATCACTCTAATACACCATAAACTAAAAAAGGATATTATATATAATGCATGAGAATAACCTCTAGACTTTGTTTGAAATCTTTCAGCCACTGAAACTTTATTTTGTCTCATTTCTCTCTTCCTGCTTTTGATCAAGAAGGCTTTCTCAGTCCCCTGATGCCGGGTCCTGGCCCAATGCGGGAGTTCTATCCTCCATTGTCAGGGAGATTTATACCCCTGGGAGTCAAGTTCCATGTTGGGGCGGAATGAGTTCTCCTGTTGAGTTGGCTTAGAGAGAGAGACCACATGTGAGCAACACAGAGGTTCTCTGTTGGTGACTCTTAGGGGTTATTATAAGTAGGCTTAGCCTACTTTTGTGGATTAAGTTTCATTGGGGTGAACCCCAAGATTGAGGGCTCAGCCTATTGAATTGTTTGTCCCCACTTCCTGAGAACACATCAAGAGTTCCCCAGATGGGGGATATTTCCTCCTTTCTCCCAAGTCCCCCAAGGGACTTTGCAAAAACTTTTTTATTCTCTGTCCAAGTTACTCTGGGATGTATTGGGGCACCACACTAATCTGGACAAACCAACAAGATCTCACGCCCTATTCAAGATTCCATGTACTAATGGTGTTCAAATAAACTGACCATACAAGTTAAATTAGGTAATGTGGTACCCAAAATATAAGTTTTTTACCAAATAAATGTCTCCCTTTTGGTCTCACACAGAAGTTGAAGTTTAAAATATGAACAATAACATCTTTTACTCTGTATTCTGATTTACGTTAGTCCTATCCAGATCGTCTCATTCATAGCTCCAGTCAAAGTCTGAGTCCTTTTTCAACTTTTTAAACATTGCTGAATGAGGTAATGCTGATTTTCATGGCAGAGCTCTAACTCTGCATCTCAGGTGTCACATAAATACCCAAATTTTTTGGAGAATGACCAGATTATACACAAATAGCTCAGTATCATAGAATTTAGAAATAACAGTTACAACTCCTGAATATATGTGACTGCTGTAAGACCTTATAACCTAGGACTCTAACAAAAGGCCCCCATCTGATTACCCATGCTCTCAACTTCGATTCTCTGAGTTTATATATTATACTTAGTCCATAAGAGTGAGGCATGATAATATTTCTTTCTGTTTCTGACATTTCATTCAACATACCGTCCTTAAGTTTCATTCACCTAGTTGCATGCCTCACAACTTCATTCCTTCTTGTAGCTGCTCAGTAGTCCAATGTATGTATACACCACAGTTTCCCCTTCCATTCCTCAGTTGTTGTATCCTTAGGCCACCTCCATCCATTGCAAATCATGAACACTGCTGCCATAAACACCAGGGTGCAAATGTCCATTCATGTCCCCACTCTCAGTTCCTCCAGGAATATCCGTAGCAACAAGGTTGCACATATCCTAGTTTTTACTACTTTAAACACCTCTCTTTGCTACCTACCTCTCTAAGCTATTAAGTTGAGGACTATCAATGGTAGGAGACTTTATACTGATTTATCATTTGTTTCATAACATAAGAAAGCAAATTTAGACCTTGCTGAGATTGTAGAATTTGGTGTGGAAGTATCCACAAAAACATGGGCTATATTTTGTTGCCATTTAAGTGGCCAAAGGTACACTTATTCACCACCATAAGTTGATATGAATGAAGTGGCCATCCTGCAGTATAGTTAGGTTATGGAAGACCAGTGCTAGGAACACAGTAATGCTAAGAAAATTATTAAGTTTGTGATATAAATCTTAATTATCTCATTGTCTTATTTTTCTTCTTACAATAAGAGTTGTATTCTTGACTGATTTTTTTTTCCTGCTAAATTCCCTGGAGCCAAAAAGTGTCTGGCACATAATATGTGCTTTGTAAATATTGGCTGAATTGTATCTATTTCGTCTTTAGCCTTGTTCCAAGCACAAGTGAGAAATTTAAATGTACTTATTGCTGGTAGTTGGATAGGGGACAGACCTTAGTTATAAGATCCCTCCTACAATTTCTTTCCTAAGTAGCAGGAAGAGAGAGGTGGACTTTCTGAGGACCCTTCCATCATGAGTGACCACCACAGGGTTTCCCTGGATCTGTCATCTCTGCCCTTTCTTAAATGGGTTTTCTGAGGGATGGAAATGAGCCTTGGTGAGTTTCACCTTCACTGCATATAGAAAAGAGAAGACCATGGTTACTTCTAGGCTAGAGCTTGCCTGACCCTTCACATGTTAAAGCCCTGGCTTCAGTTTTGATCATCTATTTATAGATATCAACAGTTACCTCCTACCATCACTTTTGTTGAAACAGCATAATAAAAATATATAATCGAAGTATCTCAAGCAAGTCTTATATTATCTTCATTCTTATTTGCATCTCAAAATATAGATAATCAGCACATTTAATTATGAAACTTTTGGGATCACAAATGCTTTTGCTGAATCAGGGATTTATCATTGTTTTAGGCACTAATTAATTGCCTTGGTGAAAGTAGAGTTCTCAGAGTTGCTTGTATTTTAGAAATCTTTATATCTGCTTCTAAAGATAGAATAACTTCATTATTTCTTCATTTAGTCAGTAAATACTATGGTGGGAGGTTCTTCTAGGAAACAGGTACTCTGTTAGGAGCTGTGGCTATAAAGTCTAATGAAACATCTTTCTTGTCCTGAGGAGATTTCAAGAAAGGAAGTACGGAATCACTGTACATGGCATATTATGATAAAAGTATCTCCAAAGTGCTCTAGAAGCACAGAGAAAGGGCAATGAAATAAAGCATGGGAGGGACATCCAGGAGGACTTCTGAAGTGAATTTATATTAGAGACGCTCTAGGTTTACAGAAAAATAAAGAATTAAATAGAGTTTCCATATACTACCTGTTTTAGTTTGTAAAAGCTGCTGGTTGCAATATACCAGAAATGGAATAACTATTAAAAAGGGGAATTTCTTAAGTTACAAGTTTACAGTTCTAAGGCCATGAAAATAAACTAAGGCATCCAGGGAAAGTATGTTAACTCCAAAGAAAGGGCAGATGAAGTTTGGGGTGTCTCTCTTAGCTGGGAAGTCGCAAGGTGCTGTTTGCTAGCATTTTCTCCTCATTTCATAAGGCTTCCATGGGGGTGTTTTCCTTCTGCATCTCCAAAGATCTCTGGCTCTGTTGGCTTTGTCTGCACTGAGCTTTTTCCAAAATGGTTTCCTCTTAAACAGCTCCAGTAAGTAACCCCACCTTGATTGGGTGGAGACACAGCTCTATGGAAACCATCTAATCAAAAGTTACCACCCATAATTGGGTGTATCACATCTCCATGGAAACAATAAAAATGATCCCACCCACCATTATTGAATGAGGATTAAAGGACATGGTTTTTCTGAGGTACATAATAACTTCAAACTGGCATACCACCCTATTATTAACACCTTGCTTTAGTGTGGTATATTTGTTACAATTGATGAGAGAATATTACTTCATTTGTAGTGTTAACTATAGTCTATGGTTTACATTAAGGTTCACTGTTGGTGTTGTACAGTCCTATGTTGTTGTTTTATTTAATTTTTATTCTAATAACACATATACAACCTAAGGTTTTCTTTTTGATGACATTCAAATGTACAATTCGGTGCTGTTATTTACATTCATGATGTGCTACCATTATCACCATTCATCACCCTAAATAGAAACTCTCTATAATTTAAACATCAATTTCCCATTCCCTACCCCACCCTGGCCCCTGGTAACTTATGTTCTAAATCTAACTCTATGCATTGCATTTTCTAATTATTTCATAGCTGTGAGATCATATAATATTTGTCTTTTTTGCGACTGGCTTATTTCACTCAACATGATGTCTTCAAGGTTCATCCATGTCATTGCATGTATCAGAACTTCACTCCTTTTTACAGTTGAATTCTATTCCATTATATGCATATGCCATATTTTGTTTATCCACTCCTTTGTGGACGGACACTTAGATTGCTTCCATCTTTTGACAGTTGTGTAAATAATGCTGTTATGAACATCCATGGACAAATAAATATCTTTCTATGTCTCTGGTTTTAATTATTTGGGATATATACCTATATATGGGATTGCTGAGTATCATGGCAATTTTGTACCTATTCTGAGTACAGTTTCTTTTAAGGAACCACCAAACTGTCTTCCACAGAGGTTTCACAATTTTATGTTCCCACCAGCAACGAATGAGTGTTCTTATTTTTCCAAATCTTCTCCAACACTTGTAATTTTCCATTTTTCAATAGTACCTGTTCTAGTGGGTATGAAATGGTAACTCAATGTGTTTTGAATTGCATTTCCCTAATGGCTCATGATGTTGAGCATCTTTTCATGTGCTATTTGGCCATTTGCTTATCTCCCTAGGAGAGATAAGCAATGTCTATGCAAGTCTTTTGTCCAATTTTTAATTGGGTCATTTGTCTTTTTGTTGTTGAGTTGTAGGATTTCTTTAAATTTTGGATATTAAGCCCTTATTAGATACACAGTTTCCAAATATTTCTTCCCGATTTGTAAGTTGTCTTATTGTTTCCATGATAAAGCTTTTGAGGCCCAAAAGTTTTTAATTTTGCTAAGGTTCCATTTGGCCAAAGACTGAGAGTTTATTTCTGAGCTCTCAATTCCATTCTATTGGTCGATATGTCTGTCCATGTGCCAGGCCCATGCTCTTTTAATTACTGTGGCATTGTAAAAAGTTTTAGGATAGTGAAGTGTGAACCCTCCAATTTCCTTCTTCTGTTTTCAAAAAGACTGACTATTTGGGGCCTCTCATCCTTCCAGGTAAATTTGGTGATAGATTTTTTAATTTCTGTAAGGGAAGCTGTTGGAATTTTGATTGGGATTGCATTGCTTTAGATAGAATTGACATTTAATAATATCTAGTTTTCTAATCCGTTGAAATGGAACATCTTTCCATTTATTTTGCTCGTCTTTGATTTATTTTAAAAGTGTTTTGTAGTTTTCTGTGTAGGAGTCTTTTACATCTGTAGCTAGATTTATTCCTAGATATTTGATTCTCTTTGTCACTATTATAAATGGAATTTTTTCTTGATTTATAGAGCAGTATGATTTTGATAGAAAACGAAAGTAGAGGAGACATTATAAGTGGAAGAAATCATGTTAATATGGATGTGTTGCTGAAAATGTGATCTCAAATTTGGTATGCACCAAAGCACCTGGAAAAATTATTAAAACACAAGTTGCTGGGTCCCATCCACAGAATTTCTGATTCAGCAGGTCTGTGGTGGATCCCCAGAATTTTCATTTCTCATAAGTGCTCAAGGTGATACCAATGTTGCTGATCTAGGGATCACACTTTGAGAAACACTGATTTAGGGCAGAATTTTAATGGAAATGAATCATACAAAGGGAATAGCAGGAAAGGCAGCTAGAAAAAAAAGTTTAGGGTAAGACTAAAGAAGAAATTAATATTAACTGGTATCTTTTTTGTTCCTTATGAACATTTTGAACAATGATTACTAGTCTAAGAAGGTGTGCCAGTTTGAAGCTATTATGTACCCCAGAAAAGCCATGTCCTTTAATCCTCATTCAATATTGCTGGGTAGGACCTTTCTAATTGTTTCTAGAGAGATGTATCTCCACCCATTCAATGGGGTTGCTTACTGGAGCCATTTAAGAGGGAACCATTTTGAAAAAAAGCTTCAGAGCCCACACAGCCAGAGACCTTTGGAGATGAAGAAGGAAAACACCCCTGGAGGAGCATCATGAAACAAGTAGCCTGGAGAGAAAGCTAACAAATATTGCCATGTTTGCCTTTCCAGTTGAGAGAGAAAGCCTGAAAGTCATCAGCCTTCTTGAATCAAGGTATATTTCCCTGGATGCCTTAGATTGGACATTCCTATTGTCTTACTTTAATTTGGACATTTTCATGGCCTTAGAACATGTAAACTTGCAACGTAATAAATTCCCCTTTTTAAAAGCTGTTCCATTTCTGGTATATTGTGCTCCGGCAGCTTACAAACTAGGACAGAAGGATTCATTCATTCATTCATTCATGAATTCACCATAGATGTATTTATCAATTACTCTGGAGATCACAATACATGGAGCTAAGTAGAAACTCCTAGGAGCTCCTTTTAAGAGGTTATTACATTCGTTTCTTTCTAGGTGCATGCTGATGATAGTGAATGTGGCACTGAAAAATTAAAATGGGATCAAGGGGCATTTCAAAAATAAGTATCTTGGAGATTTATTAGATACGGGGGGATGAATAGAAAATGAATGTAAAGGCTTGTGACTGAGAGAATGCCATTAAGAAAAACACGAACACCAAAAGTAGGAAATGATTTTAAGAATGAGTTCATCCTTTGAACTTTTACATTACATAGAATTTCATTGGTGGTCTGCTGAGTGTGAAGTACTTGTGGGGGACATCCAGAGACTGAAATGCTTCCAAGGTAGTATAAATGGGGGGAAAACTTAAGCCTAGTTAATAGTTGCAGCCACTGAATGGAGATGCTCACCACAAGAGTGGAAAGCTTGAAGTCTTGTGGGTTATGGAAATAAATACCTGAGTTTAAGATTTCACAGGTGCAGCAGTTCTGGTGTTGACATGTTCCAGGATAGGACCAAAGGAGTGGGTGGCTGAAATGGAGGGAAGGATATGACAATTAGATCAAGGAGGTCAAAGAATAAGGATAGTGACAGTTAAATTGAGGGGGTCAAAAAATGTAATCTTGGTTTTTGGGTCATCCACATAGGATCTAAAATTGCCCAGGAAGAGAGCTAAAGAGAAAGACTGAGTGAATTATTATAGAATTCAATGAACTCTGGAAAGTGACCAGGAGACAGGATATGACAGTGATCAAGAGGAGTAGAGTATGATATATTTATAAAAATATGAGCATCAAGCGAGGTAGTGTTTAAGGACACAGTATAATGAATGGGCTGGGGTCAATAAAACAATTCTAACCATTCTATCTTAGGACTAACCCTAACCTTTCATATCCTATGAAACAAAGTGGTGGTGGTGGGGGGGAGTCCACCATTACTCGGAGAGCCATGAAAGGAGCAAGGCTGAGTGTCCTGGGGATGAACCAACAGCCTTGGAAAGCTGGAGGAGGGGCATGAAAATCTATGGTTGGAGGTGAAAGGGAAGTTCCTTGGGCCAGGAGCTCCAGGGAAAGAGCAGTAATGGAAGGGTACATTGGGGAAATAAATAGGATATTAGGAATGAACGGTCAGTTTAGGAGGGGTAAGAAGGGCATGTATTATGAAGGATGGGCGAATATAACCAGTCATGGGACTTCAGACGTGATTTGAAATGTATGTGCCTATTGTTTTTCTGCTAGAGTCACTGTGAAATTTAATTTGTGTGTTTCAAATGATACCAGGTGTTTTAAAAGGTACACATATTTAAATTTTCTTCAAGAATTTGAATTTTGTCTAATGTCCTTGCAAAAAGTTTATGACAGTATAGTGGATTCAGAGTTCTTAATTCTAATTCATGAAATTTAAAGGTGATTTTAAAAATATGAAATACTACTATAATGCAGATGTATAAATACCTATTTTTCTATCATTACGTAAATGTGAGCAATTGGAAAAGGTCCATTTCATTAATGGTTTTCCTGAAAAATATATATGAAAATATATCACCTTCTAGGAGATTTTATACAATTCATTGAAACTATGATAAAAAATTTTCAATTTTTTCTCTTAGTTTATTATCAATATTTCTCTATCAGCCTTACCTGCTTTTCATCCCATCTCCCAGCTCTCTTTTATAGTATGGTTATAACCACAAATTAGGTTTACAAAACTTCACTGGTTTTAAAGGTCAACATGTAAATGAACTAATTAGGTCAATGCAAATCACTATAGCACTTTCTGTTACAAACCTCACACCTTTTAAATTCTTTCTAGATTAAATAATGAGCCATATTGTTAACAGAGAGCTAGCATAACATAAAAAAAGATATTAAATACTTAAGATTCTTAGATAAACAGAAAACCAATTTGCAGATATTTTACAAGGATAAAATAATGCATAAAATTAGAAGTATAAGACTTACCCAGGACAATATTTACAAAATGGTAATGTAACCTTAGCGTTAAGAAGAACAGGAAATTATAAAATGGAATTGAAAGAGATCAAGGAAATGGAACCAGCGCTCAATTTGTCTAAAAAGAATTTATCTTTCAGCTTTCTAAAAAAGCCTATTCATTAAACCAACACATGAACTAACAATAAACTAAACTAAATCAACAAAAAAAAAAAAAAAAGAAAAGAAAAATTTCTAATGTCTTAAGAATCTTGGTTGGGATTTCATTGCATTGGGGACTTTTGCTATTAGTCATTTTGCATGCCATAAAACAGACCATAGCTGAGCTGTCTATTGACATAAGGACAGTTAATATAAAAACAACCCCTCAAACCTTTGGCTGTATTGTAGGTAACTGTTACACTCTGTGACAGGACTTCTTAAATTACTTAAGGACTTAGAACATTTCCAAGGATAGATATTAAATTTAACTATTAAGGACTCGTGGGTCTAATAAATACCAGTTTTAATATTTTTCTACAAAATAGATTTCTTTATGTTGGGGAAGTCATTGGCATCAATAAAATGGTGATGCCAACTTCTATTTCTAGTTCAAACTTAGTAGCTATTGAATAATTCAGCCTGATCCTTGTATCAGAACCAGAAGTAGGAAATCCCTTTTCTTCTCTTTCACTGCTTTGAGCATTTCAAAGATACCAGATGCCTCAATTGTGAAAATAATAAATATTTACATTTTTCATTGTGATATGCAAGTGAATTGATCCCTAAAAAAATAATGTGTTCATAATTTACTCTGTAGAATCTACCAATATACGAATTCTCAGTAGAACTTTCATTTCTTTTAAAATTTTAACTCTTTTTTAACTTAAAAATAGTGTGGCATTTTTAAAAGAATGAAAAATGTGAGAGTAACTTATAACATATTAATTCATGCAACAGCATCTGTCTCTTTTTGCTATTCGAGTGTGCTTATGGTCTCAGTTGGGGTGAGAGAGATCATATTAGCACACTCCTCTTGTGAAAGAGACAGCTGCTGCTGCTGTATTCATATGTCTCAAATGGCTCCAAGAGTAAACAAAATGCTATAAATTACTGGAGGGTCCCTTCTGATGTCAGGAAGTTGGAGACCACTGGAATGCTGATGAGACTCTTTTCTTTCTCTATGACATCATTGCAATAAAAGTGGTGGGAAATAGATTGCATCACCTTGCTTTTCTGTGCGGCTTTTTGTTTATTGCCATAAACAGCTCATCCATAATGCTATGTGTGTTTTGAGTGGATTTACAGAAAGGGTATACCACCATATTTAAGTATCTTCAGTTTGTGTATTTTAACCCTTTCATCTTTCTTCTGCTATTACATTCCCTGGCCCTTGATAGGTCCTGACACTGAAATAATCTGTGGGGACCTGTCAGAGTTGGCTTGTCATCTAAGAGAGATGTGGAAGGGAGAGGGCGATTGGTGCACCTTGGGACGACTTTAAGCTAATTTAGCAAGACTTTTCTGTGTGAGGTGAAAGAACGTGGGCTAGTCAAGGCAGGAGCATGTCCTGTTGCTACAATGTCATCATCTCACTTGCATGTTTGGGAAAGTATATCCAAAAGACATGGTGAACTTTTACTGACATTAGTAACTTACATTTGTGTTGTTTTCTGTATGGAATATACTGTTTTTGATAATCTCTGCAAAATTAGGGAAGTATGTTCCTAATATATATATATCCACAGACAATTTAAGAACTTTATGGAAGGCTTGTGAGAGAACATTTCCCATGATTATACCTTTATATTAAGGACAAATACATTAAATCTTAGAAAAACAAAGAAGTATGTAAGTAGTTTGCATTTTCCCTCTATATTTTGATAAACACTTTAAAAATATTTTTATGCTAGTGCTTTCATTTTTAAATTTTACATTGTATCTTAGACATCCTTCAAGTTCAGTACACCTAGAATCTTCTACCCTTCTCTTTAAAAGCTGCAAAGACCCTCTCCATTTACTGGAGGTGGTAGTATAAAGTGCTGAAACTATGACCCACAAATCTCTCTTCCAGGAACTTGTCTTATGAATTTGAGAATGGAAGGTAGACCTAAAATGTCATTGTCACAGAGTCTGTAAAAGAGAATCACTGGAAACAACATATACGTCCATCACCGTCGGAAGTGTAGGCATTATAAATGTTGCTATGGAAGTAGATTTGATGGAAAAATATTTACAACATATTATTAAGTAAAAAAAGTGATTAAAATAGCAGATATATAGAGAAACACCTCTTTCTGAAATCCTTTTCTTCTAGGAATTTTCGAAGGTTATTAATAAAGTAAGTAAGCCTGTTGTTCTATAAAGCGAACACATATATTTGTTAATTGTAAAGTGTTTGTAGAACCACATAATGAGGCTGTTAGTAGTTGACCTCTTTTAGTTAATCAGGATTGGGAATTCTTATTGGCTTAAAGAAAATTTTGTGTCCTGGTAACCTCAGGCCATCCTAGATACAGGAAAGCTTATGGTTCAAGGAGAAACCATTATTACAGATAAAAAGGAGTATCTGATTTGAAATAATTTCTAGATCTCTCTACCATCCATAGTTTTTTTTCTTTTTGTTCTTTCTCTATTTCTTTTTTTCAAAGCAATGAATAGATTAGGAACCATATTTTTGTTCTAAGAGCCTAATTCAAAAAACGTCCTAATAGAATGTCAAAGGTCATATGTTCGGCATTGTAACGCAGATCTGCAAATCTATATCTCCCATAAGTATGGGACTTCCCTGCTAGAGATGTGTGCAAGCCTTTCCCCATTATAGCCTGGGGGAACCAACAAATCCCTCAGCCTAATTTCCTCTTGGAAATGTTATACAGAAGCTTCCTTGCTGCTGCGAACTTACTTGAACTCTCCTAAATTGTGAATATCTTTAGTACATTATCACTTGAGTGTTTTGAAAGATCATTTGAAATGTTATTTTAATTATATATAGAGGCAAATCATCTTATTCATGTGAATCAAGGCCAAATAACAAAAGGAATTGTCTTCAAAGTTGAGACAGACATGTCCTCTAATCAGACAAGGCCTGGTAATAATTTCGTCCAACCTGCTTATTTTGCTTGTGAGAAAACTGAGGCTCAGAAGGGGAAAATAATTTGGTAGAAGATCAATTGTTCTGTTATATTTTTCATTACTATGCAGAACAACTCTTGAAAAGGGGCGCACAACTTGCACTCAGGTACCCTGTATAAGTAAATCAGCAGCCCTAGCCCTAAAAGGAGAATGCATGCTATTACAGAGATATTTTTAATAGATACCAGTTTCTTAACAATATCTTTGTCTAGTAAATGATGCACTAGAAAACTCAATGCTGAAATGTGACCCTACCTCATCTAAAATGAGAATGACTGACAAAACTTGCATTAAGAGATTTTCATAGTCATTTTTATTAGAAAGTAGAAAATACTTACTTTAAAAGGAATATCCATAAGTTAACTTCCTTTGCTGGCTTTGACATTATTTAATTCACTTGGAAGCTTTCCCCCAGGAAGAAAAATAATTAACTTCTTATGAAAAACACACTCCCCCTACCCACCACCAACCCCAGCATCATTTTTGCTTTCTAAATTACATTTCTATTTACTTGGATGTTTTCAGGGCAGGTGGAATGGAGGATGGGACAGTTGGGGCATACTATAGACTCTGTAGAGGTGGTCTAAGGATAGCAGAGCTAGTGTGCATGAATGTGGGTGCATCAACCCCAGAGTGCTTAGACTTTTAAAAGAGAAGCAGAGCTCATGGCTCCTGCTGGTTGGTACTCAGGGTAGGTAGAAAAGTTCTGTCCCACCAAAGAGAGAGGGATTATAAAAACGGATTAAAAAGGATCTCAAGGAAAGGGAGGTATGATCATGGGGAATGCCACTCTACACACACACAAATTATCAAAGGAGAAGAGAGAGCCTGCCAGCTGCCCCTCTCTATTTCAAGAGAGAACGATCTCAACTTTTCTCTGAAGGCTCCAATGAGAATCCCCAAAGCGAGTGCTTTGCTCCCTTCTAAAGGACTCTGGTCACCAACTGCTCACTTCCTGAAGCGGGATAACATTTGGAATAAGAAAAGATGGGCAAGAAGTTATTTCATGTATTTAGCTGGGCTGAGGTGGATTCACCAAGGTGTTTGGGCGAATGAAATGAAATGACAGCTATAAACTTTTGGTCTACTTGGAAACTGTGAACTTTTGGAATGTTATCTGAATCTTGATAATTTCTCATTACTATACCTACTACTATTTCATAAACATAAATATAAAGAAGGCTAAAAAAATAAAAAGATGTATAAATATATCATATTCAAAAATATTCTATTTGAGAATGGAATATTTCCACTGATAGCCCATTTGTCTTGTTGCTCAGAAGTGATGGTGATGTGTTTATAGTTATTCACAGAGTGTAACTAAAACAACCATATCTAGTAATTTCCAGAGAAAAATAATTGATAAGTATGTCCATGGGGAAAAAAAAACAGGAAATAAAAAGGTTTCTTCCTTCTCCCATAAGAGGACATGGAAGGATGATAAAGTTGATTTATTAAGGGTGTATATATGTAGACCACTCTTCTGAGACCACCTATACAGTATGACCCTTTTTATTAATTCTGAGATTATTTATTGTTTCAATTTCTATAGAAACCAATATTAGAAAGTGCTGATCCCATCAGAAGCTGAATACCATTTACCATTATTTTTAATACCTTACATTTAAAGTTGCTTCTATTGTGTATTTTAATCTTCAAAAATTCTATTTCTAGGAGTGATAAAAGTTTTCAGAAACGATTACCTTAATGATCAAAGAGTGGTAAATATATACTATTGGTAGTTTAACTGTATAAAATACATAGTAGGCTTAATTTGGATTAGAGGAACAAAGCAGCTTTGCCCAACTATTTCTATTCTAAGGAATAGCAAGTCCTTACCTTTGAGCCGAATTTAAAAAATGATGCCCTTATACAATATTTAGGTATTTTTATTTTGCTTTTTGTACCTTGTATTTCTCCTTGTGGCTGTTGCAGGCATTTATAGAATTTCATACAGAAAAGCTTCCCTGTATTACATAGTGAAGATTTGAAGGTCCAAATTTTTCATTTGGCAATTCTCATTTCATAGCTGGGAAAACTGCAGCACCCAAATGTTAAGTGACTCCATCCAAGACATTCAATTACTGAACTTGGTACAGGAGGCCAAGTCTTTAACTCTCAGCAGAATTCAGTAATCTATCCTTGACAATCCTCAGAGGATTCTTTTCCTTACTCTAGGAAAATCAGTTATATATCCTTACTGAAGTTACCCAACTGTGACTTTGAGTGAGCTTTGAGTTTGGATAACTATGGTTGGCTTAGAAATATACCCTGTTAGTTCTCTAAAAGACTTATGGGTGAATTTGTTGATGAGCAGTTTGGTGTAGTAGGAAAATGATGGGATTTTGAATTAGGTATAGCTGGCTTAGTTGGGATCCTGGTTCCACCTTCTATTGCTTTTGCCATTGAGGGCAAGCTACTGAAACCCCCTAGTTTGTTTTCTCATCCATAAAAATAGGGTAGCCATGTCTCACTCATACCATAAAAGGTATATGATCAACCTACTAATGGTAGATGCTTAAATGATGTTTCTTTCCTTCCACAGTAAACACTCAGTCAATCCATAGGCATTTTCCTAAGTGGAAGCTTTTTTGGGTGCCACAAGAGAGCATGTCTAACCTTAACGCCAGAGAAATGCCATATTGTGATTTCATCTTAGGCTTGACTCAACCAGCCTAGTTGACCCTATGAACTCTTAAATCCCCTCCTGGAGCATTAACAATTGATATTTGATGGTTAAAAACAGAATCATAATCTACTTTTCTGCCTGGGCTATTTCAACCCCCAAAGAGCAGTTAGAAAATCAGTTCCATGACATGAAGAATGTGGTGGTGAAAATCAGGAGAGAATTTTGAGGAGAATTTTGCTTGGGCTATAAGGCATACTAGCTGTTTTTGCTCAATTAATTGATACTTACGTGATTAATAAAATGCAGTCAATTTATATATAGCATTTTGTTCCAGTAGATACTAAAAGGACAATTACAATTATGTGGGAGGGGATCCTCAATTCTGTTGTTATAAATAGTTTCTTTTGTTGTCAAAGTATGGGATCCATGGTGCAGTGTAGTTTTGGCCTAGGATTGAAGAGAGACAGTTTTGGGTCCTCCCCGTTGCTACTAATAAACCATGTGACCTTTATCAACTTGCTTTTCCTTCCTGTACTTTATTTTCCTCATTACAGGAAAAAACAAGTAAAAGCTTTTTATTTGTGCCATTAGTATTTATAGAATATGAGAATATTTTGTGGAGTCTATAAGTAAATTGTAAAAAATGGTCTTGCTAAAGTACAGAGGCATTTTTGATTTGGGATTGAAAAAAAGCAAGCAAGTTAAATGCTTTTTGAAAAATAACTTGTGTTATTTTTCCTTTAATTATTACTTTAAGGAAATCCTAGTGTTTTATACCTAATTGTAAAAGTAATAACTTTAATTTAAACTGATTTTTCATGTCTCAATCCCTAACCTTGCACAGGGACCCTTTGCTTTTTTCCGTATGGACCAGGCCATGAATAGATAGGCTAGACTTAGTCAATGGAATCTCTCAACAAAAAATCACTTGTTCACATTAATATGCGTGCAATAAATATAGTTTCTAACTTCTCTACTTGGAGGTCTTTGGGGATAAATATAAACATTGTAATCGAACTATTGTTGTTTAGAATTCACAGTGCTGCAGCAATAGGTGCTGAATTTTGAGAAAGTATTACCACTCAGGCAACCAGATCCTTATTTCTTAAATAGTCTCATGTGCTCCCAGCTATTTACGCATATCAACTCAATGAACTCACAACAGCCCACGTGGGGTAGGTATTGTTATTATTTCCATTATACAGATGAGAAAACTTTAGCACAGACAGGTTAGTAATTTGGCTAAAGGCAGCCGGGGTTTAATTTGGTTTCATTGCAGATTCTGTGCTTTTACATGCTTAATTATATTATTGGATGCTTAGGTCAGTTAGTGGGGACTCCAGATGCACTGGTGGCAAAAGCCACCGTTCCCAAGGTAACCTGGCTGAAGAATGGAAGACTTGAGAGTCTAACCAATTTCTGAGTCCAATTAAGTCTCTCTCTGTGTGTTTTTAAATAATAGATTTATTGAGATGTCATTCAACACAATGAAATGCACCCTTGTATGAATATTCACAGAACTGTGCAATCACCACAACTATCTAATTTTAGACTTTTTTCTTTATTAGAGAAGTTGTGGGTTTATAGAACCATCATGCACAAAATACAAGATTCCCATACACCACCCTATTATTAACAGCTTGCATTGATGTGGAATGTTTGTTACAATTGATGAAGGTATATTTTTATAATTATGCTATTAACAATGGTCCATGGTTTAATTTAAAGTTTACTCTTTGTGTAGTGCAGTTCCATGGATTTAAAAAAAAAACTTTTTAGTCTGTTACCATATATAGAGCGTAACATTTCTCCTTTTAAGCTCATCCAGATAAATATTTCAGTGCTTTTCATTACTTTCACAATATCCTGTTACCATCACCACCATCCATTACCAAAATATTTCCATTGTTCCAAATAGGAACCCTGCATTTTCATGCCTAACACAAGGTTCTAAAGATGCTTCCCTACATTTTCTTTTAGGATTTTGATAGCTCTGGCTCTTATATTTAGGTCTTTGATCCATTTTGAGTTGATTTTTCTTTAAGATATAAGGTAGAGGTCCTCATTTTTTTTTTTTTTTTAAATGTAGATCCAAATTTCCCAGTACCATTGTTGAAGAGACTATTCCTTCCTAATTGACTGGTCTTTGCCCCCTTGTCAAATTCATTTGGCCATAAATGTGAGGATTGATTTCTAAGTTCTCAATTTGATTCCATTAGTCTGTATGTCTGTCCTTGTGCCAATCCCATGTTCTTTTTTTTCTTTTTATTGAGAAATCACCATACACATATATTCCGTACATGGTGTACAATCAGTCACTCACAATATCATCACATGTTTGTGTATTTACCATCATGATCATTTTTTTAGAACATTTGCATTGCTCAAGAAAAAGAAATAAAAGAAATAAAAAGTAAAAACTCATACTTACCATACTCCTTACCCCTCCCTTTCATTGACCATCATTTCCATCTACCCAATTTATTTTACCTTTTGTCCCTCCTAAAATTTATTTATTTATTATCCATATTTTTTTTTACTCATCTGTCCATACCCTGGCTAACAGTAGCATCAGACACAAAGTTTTCACAATCACATGTCCACATTGTAAAAGATATATTGTCTTCAAGAATCAAAGTTACGGGAACACAGCTCAACAGTTTCAGATACTTCCCTCCAGTCATTCCAATACACCATAAACTAAAAACAGATATCTAGATAATGCATAAGAATAACCTCCAGGATAAGCTCTAGACTCTGTTTAAAATCTCTCAGCCACTGAAATTTTGTTTTGTCTTAATTCTCTCTTTCTCCTTTTGGTCAAAAAGACTTTCTCGATAACTTGATGCCAGGTCTCAGCTTATCCTGGGATTTCTGTCCCATGTTGCCAGGGAGATTTACACCTCTGGGAATCATATTCCATGTAGGGGGGAGGGTAGTGAGTTCACCTGTTGAATTGGGTTAGAGAAAGAGGCCACATCTGAGCAACAAAAGAGGTTCTCTGAGGTTGACTCTTAAGCCTAATTATAAGTAGGCTTAGCTTCTCCATTGCAGGAATAAGATTCATAGGGGTGAGCCCCAAGACTGAGTACTTGGCCTATTGATATGGCTGTCCCCACTGCTTGCAAGAATATCAGAAATTCCCCAAATGGGGAAGCTGAATATTTCCTCCTTTCTCCCTACGTTCCCAAAGGACCTTTGCAAATACTTCTTTATTCACTGCCCAAATTACTCTAGTCCTATGCTCTTTTGATTACTGTGGCTTTGTGGTAAGTTTTAATATTGGGAAGTATGAGTCCTCCAACTTTGTGCTTCTTTTTCAAGATGACTTTTACTATTCAGGACTACTTTCCCTTCCATGTAAATTTGAAGATTGGCTTTTCCGTATCAGTAAAGAAGGTTTTTGGAATTATTATTATAATTGCATTGATTCTATAAATTGTTTTGGATAGGATTGACATCATAACAATATTTAGTCTTCCAATCCGTGTACCTGAACATGGAATACCCTTCCATTTATTTAGATCTTCTCTGATTTCTTTTAACAAAATTTTATAGTTTTCTCTGCACACGCCCTTTACATCCTTGGTGTCCTAGTTTGCTAGCTGCCAGAATGCAATATACCAGAAACAGAATGGCTTTTAAAAAGGGGAATTTAATAAGTTGCTAGTTCACAGTTCTAAGGCCAAGAAAGTGTACCAATTAAAAGACGTCTATAGAAATGTCCAATCTAAGGAATTCAGGGAAAGATACCTTGGTTCAAAAGGCAGGTGGTGTTCAGCATTTCTCTCCTAGCTGAAAGGGCACATGGCAAGCATGGTGGCATCTTCTGGCTTTCTCTCCAGGCCTCTTGCTTCATGCAGCTCCCTGGGAGGCATTTTTCTTCTTCATCTCCAAATCTGCTGGCTGGTGGGCTTTGTGCTTCCTGGTTCTGCAACATTCTGAAGCTTTCTCCAAAATGCTTCTTCTTTTAAAGGACACCAGTAAACTAATCAAGACCCATGTAGGATGGGTGGAGACACGTCTCCATTTAATCAAGTCGAATACCCACAACTGATTGAGTCCCATTTCTGTGGAGATGCCTAATCAAGTTTCCAACCTATAGTACTGAATAAAGATTAGAAGAGATGGTTGCTCCCAAAAGACTGATTAGGATTAAAACATGGCTTTTCTAGGGTACATAAATCCTTTCAAACTGGCACACTTGGTATGATTTATTCCTATATATTTGATTCTTTTGGTTGTTATTATAAATAATTTTAGAATATTTTCATAACCCCCCAAAGAAACCCCATACCCATTAGTAGTCAGTCCCCATTTCTCTCTCCTCCCAGCCTCTGGCAACCAACAATCAACTTTCTGTCTGTAAGAATTTTCTTATTGTTGACATTTAATAGAAATGGAATAACACAATATGCATTTTATTTGTGTGTGGGTGTGTATGACTGGCTTCTTTCACTTAGCAAAATATTTTCAATGTCCGTCTATGTTGTAGCATGTATCAGCAATTCATTCCTTTTTTTGTCAAATAATATTCCATCTTATAGACCAAATTCTGTTGATCCATTAATCATTTGGGCTATTTCCACTTTCTGGCTATCATTAATAATGCTGCTATGAAAGTTTGTGTACAAGTTTTTGACAAGTTTGTGTTTTCATTTCTTTTGGCTACATACCTAGAGTTAGCATTTCTGGGTAATATGGCAAATCTTTGTATAACTTTGTTTTTGTAAGTTTTACTGCTGTTTTAGTTTTTAAGCTGCCAGAATGTAATATACCAGATAGGGAATGGCTTTTTATAGTTCTGAGGCCATGAAAATGTCCAAACTAAGGTATCCAGAAAAAAATAGCTTAACTCCAAAGAAAGAGTTGATGAGGTTTGGGATTTCTGTCTCACATGGCGATGTCTGCTAGCTTTCTCTTCTCATTTTGTAAGGTTTCCCCGGGGACATTTTCCTTTTGCATTTCCAAAGGTCTCTGTCTGTGTGATCTTTGTCAACACTAAGTTTTTTCCAAATGGTTCCCTCTTAAAGGACTCCAAGAAACAACCCCACATTGAGTGGGTGGAGACACATCTCCATAGAACTCATCTAATCAAAATTACCACCCCACAGCCCAAACTCCCCCTAAAGAGAGGGATGGAAAGATCAAAGAAGATGGTGCAGTTATACAGTGAAGATAGGATTTAACAAAGGAATATGAATGCTGAATCATTAAATAGATATCTCGTTTAGTCTCCAGTGTTTCAGAGCAGCTAGAAGTAAGAACCTGAAATTGTGGAATTGTAACCCATGTCAAACTCTGAAATATGTTCTACAACTAATTGTGGTTGCAGTGCTTTGAAATTTATTGCTTCTTTGTATATATGTTGTTTTTCACAAAAAAAGAAGGAAAATGTTGATTGTGATGATAAAAAATATTTAAGCCTTCTAGCCTCCTATATTCTGGAGCAGCTGGAAGGAAAAAAAATTCTGAGAGGATTGTATGGTAGCCCATGACAAACTCTGGAATCTGTCCTGTAACTATCTATTGAAGAGTACTTTGAAAACTATTGCTTTTTTATTTCTTTGCTTGGTATGTATGTTATACTATAAAATAAAAAAAGTTAAAAACAAAAAAGCTACTACCCACAACTGGGTGGATCACATCTCCATGGAAATAATAAAAGTATACCACCCAGCAATATTGAATGAGGATTAAAGAGCATGGCTTTTCTGGGGTACACGACAGTTCAAACTGGCATGCCTGTCAGTTTTTCAAGGCAACTTCCCCATTTTAAATTCTTAACAAAAATGTATGAGGGACCCAGTTTTTCTGCATCCTTGCCAACCCTTGTCATTAAACCATCGTTTTGGTTATAGGCAAACTATTGGATGTGAAGTGGTACGTCAGTGTCAATTTGATTTGGATTTTCTTAATAACTAATGATGTTGGACATCTTTTCTTATGTTTATTGGCCATTCATATATCTTCTTTGGAGAAATGTCTCTTCAAATATTTTACCCAAGTTTTAATTGGGTTGTCTTTTTATTGTTGAGTTAGAAGAGTTCTTTATATATTCTGGATATAAGTCCTTTCTCAGATATGTGATTTGTAAATTTTTTCCCCTTTCTATGGGTTGTCTTTTCATTTCCTTCATGGCATATTTTAATGCACATACATTTTTAATATGATCAAGTCCAATTTATTTTTGTTTACATGCTTGTGTTTTTATCAGCATGCCTAAGATACTATTGCCTAACTCAAAGCGGTGAAGATTTACTTCCGTTTTCTTTTTTTTTTTAGTTTTATCTCTTACATTTAAAGTCTATGATTTTTTAACCAGTATTAATTTCTTTTTTACAGAAGCTCAAAATCTTTTCCGTCACTTCCATTCAAAATAATCCAGGGTCAGGGTATTCCTAACAACTCTTTTGTTCTTTATTAAGTTTACAATGCCATTCTTAGTCATTTTAATTTACTCTTGAATGGATCATCAAACTTTTCTGATGTGTAAGTGGTAGTCTATCCCATTTCCTTGTCTAAAATGTAAGAACAAAACTAACCGAAACAAGACCTAAATTTTTGGTTAGCTTATAAGTGTTTCCCATTGTAAGACCTTCTTGTTTGTGCATCTTGGTTTATCTCCATTTACTTTTTTTTCCCATTTCCTTTTAAACATCGAGTGGAATAAACATTCACAGATGTCCCCCTGATGCCTGGTGCTTGCAGTAGCAAGCCACTAATGCCTGGTGTGTCAGACACCTGTGAGGTCTCTCTTCCTAGTCTACATGAGAACACCTGTCACTATGAGTTGAGGCAGATAGAAAAGCTAACAGATCAGAACACTAATCATTTTCTCATATTTAAATTAAATCATTTTGAACATGCCATTTGGAGATGTACTTACCAATGATTAGCTGTAAGGAAGTGTGAATGTTCTAAAAGGTGTTTTTAAGGGGTCAGAATGACCCTGCTGATGTATCCTTGCATTCTCAGCCTTAATTTTTCGTTGTCAACCTTTTAAACACTGCTTTACTCCTTGAACTATGTTTTGATACATATATCACAAATGTATGTATTTTGTTTGTACCTTTGAATGCCAGTTGGATGTGAATTGGGGAAAAGGCATAGGAACCACGTTGGGTACTGGAAAAACTGGTTCTTGGTTGCATCTCTGACTGATTGATTGTTTGCCCCTTGGCACCCATATTTTCCATCTGCCAAATGGTGAAAGTAATCCCTTCTTCTATTTAGGATGTCATTCTATTCAGGATGACATTATAGGGAAAGCATATAAATTGAAAATGAATTTATTTTTAATAATATTTCCAAAGAACAGCTTCTTTCTACAAGCAAACCTTCAAATCCTAGTATTATTCTACTTTGTTCCCACATGAATAATTTTGAATTTCCCACAAAATAGAAAGCATTATTTATTTTTATAGTTTTAAAATGGTGTTAATTTTACTTATAAGTGAGTGTCCTTGTCTGGACCTCTAAAAATGTAATACAGTTAAAATTCAGAAAACTACATTAAATTTAGATATTTTAAAAGTCATAGAATGTCTCAAAATTTGACAAAAAATGGACTTAGTCTTAGGCTCTTTCTCACAGAGTATTGCTGAGACACATTTCTTAACATTTTGTTTAGTCCTGTTTTACACACTTTTCTAATAAGAAGCATTCACCTTCTGAAAGCGAGCATTCTGTAGAATAATAGAAACGGATATCAAGGAATTATACTTATTAAGCCTCACATAGCATTCATAATGCATATTAAAATATACATTTACAGAAAAGGATTTTCATAAGTTTAAAATGTTAGGCCTGAAAGGCAATGATTCTTCTTAATTTCTTCAATTATTTCCAAATTCCTTAAAAATAATAATGACTTTCTTGAGTTAAACAGAAAAATAATGATATATGCAATACCAAATCAAGTAGTTTTCCTCCTCCTCAGCATTTCAGAATAAGATTTCTACTTTTTTTTCCCCATCTAAAGTCAGAAAATTCAAATGAGGTACATACAACTTGGTTGCCTCATAATTTGCAATGGAAAGCAGGATTATCTCAATATATTTTTAACCACGATGGTAGCAGACATATGAATTCCAGTCTAGAAACCTGCTGTATGTTCCACTATAATCAGTCCAGAATGTATAAAAATAAGCCTTTTTTTAGTCACACACACGTACACACACACACACACACAATGGTAATTGCATGTACATAAAGCCTGTCAAAGCTCCAATTTCCAATATTCTAATGAATATCAAAAGAGTCCAGTATTTCTGACTTTGACAAATTGCAGATGAGGTTTTATTCATTAAGAGGGGCTGCTAATGTTTATTTAAATGCAATTTACTGTTGCATTATTGATTAGCTACTGCAAAATTATCTTACAAGGAGCACGTGTGGCAAGAAGATTTCAGGTTGAGAGTGGATTTATCTAGGGAAGGCCTGTAGGCTTGATTTAGGCCCCAGGACATGAGAGTTTTAATTTATCTGGAAAGAAAGGCCTGGTGGAAGGTTTGCTTTGTTTGCATTTAGACAGCAGATGAAAGGGGTTTTGATGTTGAGCTGGGAGAAAATGGCTGCCACTCTTGTTATTCACGCAGAGAATTCAGCAAAAGAAAAAAAATCTATTACTCAGGCAAGATAAAACAAGCTTCTTCTTACCCTCAAATCATTTTTTGAATCAAATATGTGGCTCTTGTTCTCTTCCGAAAAAAAATAAAAATTTTAAAAATGTGGCCTGCTATCTGAAATCTTAAAAAAAATCATATTGCATTTATTACTAAACTTTCCCTTTCTATTGTGATTCTATATACTTTGGTGGGGTCATTGTGTCTGAGGTATCCTAAAATGGGGATGTGACTTAATAAAAGAAAAGAACCAGTGCCAGACTTTAACATTCTAATGAAAAAATGAACAAGCAGACATCTCATATGTACCTTTTAAAAAGGGGTAGTAGGATCAGTGTTTAGGCAGAAAGCCTGTTAAACACATTGGTGATTCTAAGAGGGAGAAAATTTACTCTAAGAAGTCAGGTTTTTTTGTGCTGATTTATTTTAGCTTAATCACTATGAATATGAACATATTAACGGGTAAGACAAAGCTATAACATTGCCCTAGAAAGCTTAATGTAACCAATAGAAACATACTTCTATGCATACACATGAAAGCATCAGAATTGGAACAAAAAGTTAGGTAAAATGAAGAAAATAAGTATCAGGAAAGTTCATGAAGTTTGTAGAGGAAAAATATTTATTTCATAGTTCATGTGAATATTGAGAAAACAACCTAGAGGTCTTACAGTTTCTTGCCGGGATGTTTATTTCCAGTAAGTACTGGAATTGCATGGATTCAACCTTCTCCTTATCAAAGGCAGAGAGAAGGTTTATAAAAATAATTAGGGACTTGTATTTTTTTTTTAAACCACATTACCTGAGAATTATTTATAGGGAGAAAGGCTATTTGAAAATGCTGTATGCTAATGGTCGGTTATCTGTTTGTTATTCCTAAGACCCCAGGATGATTATTTTGAATATATGTTGACCAACCACAAGAATTTGGGAAATGTCTCAACTAATCAGGAAAACCTACGTACTGGATTTCAATATGTAATAATGTGATACCTTAATTAGAATTCTGAAACGATATCATTGAGTGGAACACATTTCAGCTGGCTTATCGTTCTACAAAATATGAATTCATGGGCAACATTCTGCATTGAAAAGGAAGCAGGAAAATGCCTTGTCTTCATGATTCGGGGCTACAAATGAGAGTGACAGCAAGAATTGTGCTTTCCGTTTGGGGTTGATACCACTGGAGACACACTGATGATGACCAAATATCAGTTCTGACAACCTGAAGGTTAATTACTTACTCCATATTTAGGATCTGCCAGAGCAGGGAACTGCTGTGCATTTACTTATAGAAGTCTGGAGTATTTGCTCTTTTCTAACTTTGACTCGTAATAATGCAATGCTAGTGACTCCATAATGTTTTTTTTCCTATGCGATTCTTAGTTTTGATTTCCCTTTTAGTTAATTTTTTTCTTCCATTCTTTCTCAAGGAGGTTCTTACTTTTTTCCTCTTTACCTTCATTTCTTGGCAAACAGCTTAATACTTGAACACTCAACTCAGAAAAAGAGTAATTAAAAAGTAAAGCAAGCTAGATATTATGTAGTCCACTTCCAGATATATTCGTCTCTTGCTCCACTAAAAATATTTAAAAAATTGTGATTTGTCTCTCCAAGATGAAACTTGGTATAGATTTGCTCTATCAAATAAAACCACTGGGAGAAAAAGATCAAGCAAGATAATTCTAAAAGAGAGATTTATTGAACATGTTATTAATGAAACATGATATATTAAATTCTCCTAGTTTTACTTTAAAAGGTGAAATGTTGTGGCATCCAGATTGATATGTAACCATTTAAAGTTCTCTGGAACTTATATACCAAATACTATAAGTGAAAAAAAGTAAAAGAGGCTCCAAAGCAAGAATTAAAGGGGAAACTTTGGCAACTGTAAGAAAATTCTCTTAGTTAATGTGCTCATAACCTAAAATAAATAAAAAGAGGATAAATAAGGATCAGCAGATGAACCTATTGAGAAATAAGATCTATTTGCTTATTCATTTATTGGTTCATTCGTTCAACAAGTATCCACTGAGCTGGTGAATAAATATCAGATACTGGGTTGGAATAGATGATTTCTACAAATCCCTTTCAATTCTGGAAAATGTATGCTCCCCCTTCCCCCTTTCCTCTTGTTTTCTTTCTCTCTCTCTCTCTCTCTTTTGTTTTTTGGCAAGAGCTCAGCCATATTTGCCATAATTTTACCATACATTTTTGCTTGTATCTCATCTTTTAGATTAAGAGAGGCGGGACCCTCTAGGTTTCAGGACTTATCTGGTCCAGGAACCCATCTGGAGGTTGTAGGTTTCTGGAAAGCTACCCTAATGCATGAAACCTTTGTAGAATATTATATATTGCCCTAAGTGTTTTTTAGGATTAGACAGAATGGTTTTGACTAGAGTCTGGCAAGTTACTACAGGTAGCAGTGTCTAACCAAAGCTTGCATTCGAATGACCTCCAGAGAGCCTCTTGACTCTTGGCTTTCACATTCTTAGAATTTGGAGAACCATTTTACAGTATTGCTTTTGCTCATAAAACTCAAGGTTAGAATGGGCTCAGGATGATCAAACAACTGAAATCATTTGAATTTCTTGAGATGCTATCATTGTGGGTGATTTATTCTTTCTGTTATTTGGTATTCCATCATTGTGGTCATTATGCAGTCTGTATTATACAGAACAATTAAACTTCTCTATGTTTCTACATTGAAGTTTCTCCTTTTGGTGTCCACAGTTAGGCCTGTCCCTGAGTGCGCAGAGACTGGGGCAAGAGTACAGTGGAAACCCAGATACCATGTCACTGCATATTAGAAGTTTATACATCAAGCTAAGAGATTCTTTAAAAAATGTTTCTATCCTGCTTAATTTACTTCACAGGAACCCTGGAAAGCCAGGTTTGAATATAGAATTTCCAGGTGTCCTCACAGTCTGGGTGCCCCATAGTCCCCGCAGCTTGCCTCCTGTTTGCTCTCCATGCATTTCACAGTTACACCCCAGCCTAAACCTCCAAACTCTCCTTGCCCACTTTTCGAGCCCCCAGAAACATCCACTCCTTGATCATTCTACTGGCCTAGAAGTGAACATACCCATGGTGGCACGGTTCACCTTGGGAGGACAGATGGGAGACATTGTCAGTGCCAGGAAATAGGAAATAGGATAGGAAATAGGGGCTATTTGTTTGTTTGTTTTTTACTTTTTTGTGGTATACTATAACAACATATATACAAAGCAAAGAAAGAAAAAAGCAATAGTTTTCAAAACACTCTTTAGCAAGCAGTTAACAGGACAGATCCCATTTGTCATGGCCACCATGGGCCACCATAACATCATGTCACATCTTTCCCTCTAGCTGCTCCAGAACATTGGAAGCTAGAAGGAATAAATATCATTTTAGCATCACAATAGATTCTTCTCTTCTTTTTTTTTGTATATGTTTTAACACATATACATAACAGCAATAAATTTCAAAGCACAGCACAACAATTAGTTGCAGAATAGATTTCAGAGTTTAGCATGGGTTTAGGTTTTCACTTATAGCTGCTGTAAGATACTGGAGACTAAAAGGGGTATCAACTTAATGATTCAGCAATCGTATTTGTCTATTAAACCCACCTTCTCTGTATAACTCCACCATCACCCCTGATCCTTCTATCCCACTGCTTAGGGGTATTTGGGCCATGGCCATTCTAACTTTTTCATGTTGGAAGGGGTTGTCAACAATATGGAGTAGGGAGATGGAACTAGCTGATGTTCTGGAGAGGCTGGACCCTCTAGGTTTCAGGACTTATCTGGTCCAGGGACCCATCTGGAGGTTGTAGGTTTCTGGAAAGCTACCCTAGAGCATGGAACCTTTGTAGAATCTTATATAATATTCCCCTAGGTGTGCTTCAGAATTGGCTAGAATGGTTTTGACTAGAGTCTGGCAAGTTATTATAGGTAGCAGCAATCTACCAAAGCTTGTGTCTAACCAAAGCTTACATTAGAACAACCTCCAGAGAGCCTCTTGACTCTATCTGAAATCTCTCAGCCACTGACACTTTATTAGCTACACCGCTTTTCCTTCTTTGGTCAGGACAGAACTGCCGATCCCATGGTGCCAGGGTTAGACCCATCCCCGAGAGTCACCTCCCATGCTGTCAGAGAGACTTTCACCCCTGGATGTCATGTCCCATGCAGGGGGGGAGGGCAACAACCTCACTTACAGAGTTGGGCCTAGAGAGAGTGAGGCCACATCCAAGCAACAGAAGGGGTCCTGCACTAGGCTAAGCTTCTCAGCTAACTATATAAGCTTCACAACAGTGAACTTCAAGATCAAGGGCTTGGCCTACTGATTTGGGTGTTTCTAATGTTTGACACAGTATCTGGGGACTCCCTGGTGGTAAAATTTAATAGTTTTTGTATTTTTTCTCCCATCCCTGAAGGGACTTTGCCCATACTTTTTGAGTATCTGCTTAATATATTCTAGGATATATCCAGGCATTACATTAAGCTATATAGGATTAAAGGCCCTCATTCTTATTCTGGGCTCCCTGTGTTTCAGTTGTTCAAATGAGCTATGCAGACAGGTTGAGTTAGATTATGTGTTACAGAAAATTTAGGTTCTGGACAAAATAAAACTTTCTTCCTTTGATCTCAAAGAGCAGGTGCGGTTCTAAAATATAAACAATGTCTTCCTTAACCCTGTGTTCTGAATTACCTTAATCCCGACCTGATCAGCGTCATTCTTATCTCTAAATACCAGATTAAACATATATAAAATATCCTCTCAAAATCCAGAAATAAAAATTAGCACTCTGGACTAAATGTCTGCTATAAGAGCTTGCAATCTAGGCCCCTGTTTTCTTACGAGCATTTTCTAAAAAAGACCATGCAATAATTGTTCTTTCATTTCTGGCTTATTTTGCCTCACCAGATATTGATAGGGACTATTTTGGAATTACCCCAAGATAACCTGTGGTTGGAGCACAGTCTCTAACTCAGCTTATCCCTTGGATCACATGGACCCACGTGCTGTGCAGGAGTGCCAGATTGAAATACTTGCCCAAAGGAGGAAAGCTGATACTGTGCTGCATCATTTTCTGACCTCTCATTCTTCAACTCTTGAATTTCATTATTTTCCAATTTTTAATTATGTGATATCATAAATTGTATTACAACATGTGTCCTGGTGCTCATGTGCCAGAGTTTCTCAGAGGCTTTTGCCTAAAAAGGTAATTGGTAAAATGTAAGCTATGGACATCTTTGTCTTTATCTTTTCATGCAAAATTGTTTTCCAAAATGGATTTATCGATTCATACCCCCAGCATCACTCCCGTTGTGCCGCAGTCTTGCAAATACGTGTTGTTGTCAGAATTTAATTTTGCCAAACTTATGGGTGGGAGATAGAATTTTGTTTTGGTTTCTCTGATTAATAATGAGCTTAAGCATCTTTTCCTATGTTTATTGTGTTTTCCTCTTCTGTGAAGGGTCTGTTCATGTGTTTTGCCCTTTTTTCTGTTAAGTTGTTTGTATTTTTCTTATTAGTTTATAAGAGATTTTTTGAGATCAGCATATACATGTTGTACACATAAGTGTTCATGTTTTGCACATAAATGCACAAGACAGTGGATGCAAAGGCACTCCATTTGTGTTCTATCCATTTTACAACCCTTTGTGCATGTGTGAAGACAGAGCTAATTCTGGACATGAGGGAGCGCCCACTCCAAAATCTCATGCACAACAATCGGCTAAACATTTGGGAAAGCAAACACACAGGACAGAACCACAGCTCAACTATGTGGGGAAGTCTGGCCTTCTGCAGTCCCTTTTCTCTCCTGCTTCCAGTCTCGGAAGCTCATTTCCCATCCCAGCCTAAATGGTAGCCTCATCTAGGAGGCTAAAAGGGAACATGAAATATATGTGCTGTTGTTATGTGTGCCCCAGAATATGCTAGAAGATAAGGGTGTACATGTGTGTACACGTGTTATTAGAAGAGGGTGTGAGTATGTGGAGATGTGAAGCCAGGGACACTGCATAACGAGGTACAGCTTCCTAGTCAGAGCAGTTCAGTTGTATAAAACTATGCTAAAATTATCGAACAATGATGCCTTTTCTAATTTTCCCAAAGGTGCCGTATAAGTTGCTGGCGGCTGACCAAAGACTTTGAGTGTGCTGCTTTATGTAGTCTTCTTTCAGTTCCTGCCTTTTATTTTCAATTTCTTTATGTTGTCTTAAAGACAGAAGTTCTTAATTTAAATGTAATCAAATTGATCAGTCATTCCTTTTATGGTTTGTGTTTTTGTCCTTGTTTAAGAAAGTTTTCTTTACTGTAAGGTTATAAAATTATTTTCCCATGTTGCTTTCTATAAGTTTTATTGGCTTTTATTTATTACTTTTAAACTTTTAATGCTCTTGAAATTGATTTTTTTTTTTTTAACATGGGCAGGCACCGGGAGTCGAACCCGGGTCTTCTGGCATGGCAGCAGAGCATTTTTGCCTGCTGAGCCAGCGTGGCCTGCCCTGGAATTGACTTTTAACTTTTGAGTTAAAAGTCTATTTTAATGAAAACAATATCAACAAAAATATTGGAAATACCATTGAATTTATAAATTAATTCGGAGAGAATCTTTAGAGCATATAATCTTCCAATCAATGAAATGAACATGGTATATATCACTCTAATGATATGTCTTCTTTAATGTTCCTTGAACATATTTTTGACATTCTCCATAAATGTATTACACTGCTTTTTAGAGTTATTTTCTATACTGATGTTTTTGATACTATTAAAACATATATTTAAAATTTTCTACTGTATGTTTTTGACATAAAGAAATGTAATCAACTTTTATATAGCATTATTTTTAATCTAAGAAGCCTGCTAATCCTTGCTAATTTAAATAGTTATTTGTAACTTCTTTTTTTATTCCTATGTAGACAACCATATTCTGTATATAGCAAAAACACAATTTGTTTCTTCCTTTCAAATCCTTATATATTTCACTTATTTTCTCACCTTAATGTACTTTTAGGTTTACCAGTATGGTGTTGAATAGAAGTGTAGAGTTGGGCGTCTTTTACCTGCTCCTGATTTCCACCACTCAAATTTTGCTATTACGTATGACATTTGGTAAAGATTTTGGGTAGATAAATGTTTATCAAGCTAAGGAAGTTTTCTTCTATTTGCAATTTTCTAGTGTTTTTACCATGAAATGGTGTTGAATTTTATCAGATGCTTTTCCTGCATCTATTAAGATGACCTTATGAATTATCTCCATTGATTCATTCATATGAGTGATATCAATTGATATTTTTAATATTAAACACCTTTGCATTCTTGGAATATACCTAGCATACTTATGTATTATCGTTTTTTGTATGTTGCCAGACTTATGTTTGTTAGCATTTTATTTTGGACTTGTACATTTATGTTAATGAGTTTAATCATTCTTCAACATACCATTCTTATTAGATCTAGCTATCAAGGCTCTAACAACCTTAAGTTAAGTGGAATGCATTCCTTCTCTTTCTCTGGTCTGTTAGAACTTGCATAAGATTGGAAATATGTTCCACCAACATTATTGGTTAAAGCGGAGACTTCAAGCTACTTATTTAATTTCTTTAATGATTTGGGACTCATCAAGTTTTCTATTTCTTCTTGAGTCAGATTTGGTAATCTAGGAATTTGTCCATATTACCAAGTTTAACATTTATTAAGATGATACAGTTTATAACATTCTTTATTTTATAAACGTAATAGATCAATTTAATTTTAGAATAGGTAATGTGTGCATATGGCTCAAGCCCCTTCCCATCTCTGTGTTCTTCTCAGAGTTTCCCAACCCTATAACCACTGTCATTATTTTTTGTTAGCCTTTAGATCTGTGCCACCTAATGTGGTAGCCACTAGCAACATGTGGATTTTAAACTCTTGAATTGTGCCTAGTCCGAATTGTGATATTTTTTATGTATAAAATATACCCTGGACTTTGCAAGCTTAGCATTAAAGAAAGTGTTTTAAATAGCTCATTAATAATTTTCATATTGGTTACATGTTGAAATGGATATACTGGGTTAAAGAAAATATATTATTAAACTTTGTGAAACAAAATTATATAGGAGATTTGTACTTATGGATCACATAAAATTTCTGATAATACTGTTTCAGGCATATATATAATCAAATATAAATATGTATTCTAAATTTCTCTCCATATTATACAATTATTCACTTTTTTTTTACATCAAAATGTACTTGGAATATTGTTCCTGATCCATATGGAAATAGAATGTACCGATTCTTTTTATAGCTAAATTCATTTTCGTTGTGCGGCTGAACCAGTCAGGTTGTTTCCAATCTATTGGCACTATATAAATGCCATAATAAACTACATTTTGCGTGTGTCAAATTTCATGGTTGCAAGTGTATACAAGGATATATTTCTAATAGAGAAATTATTTGCTCAAATGGCATTGATAAATATTGTCAAATTGCATAGAGATTGTACTAAATTACTCTCTCATTAGCGATGTAGGAGTGAGTCTATTTCCTCAGTGCCTCAGTAATTTTTGGATTTTTACCTAAAAAAAAAAGTGTGGCTTTTCTTCTTATACATTTATTTCGCTTTTCTTGTCATGAAAGGGAAGTTGTGCATATTTTCCTTGCTTACAAGATATTTGTTCTTTCCTTATTTGATTTATCTTTTTTGCCCTTATATTGTATTCAATTGTGACTCTTTTCTTTGTGATATAAGGAGAGCTGCATATATTAGCAAAATTCACAATCTTTTTTTTTAACAGACTTTGAATCTCAATTAAATGACCTTCTTTTTTCTCTCAGTTTAGAAGGAATTCATTCATGTTTATTTATTTTTAAAATTATAAATCCTTTATCCATTAAAAAATCATCCTGGTGCATGATACCAGATATGAATCTAACTTTATTCTATCCAGGGGACCACCCACCATAATTTACTGAATATGTCACCTTCTCTTTTTGCTAAATTCCAAAATATGTCAGAGCAATGGATTTTTCTATTCTATTCCTCTGCTGTTTGTCTGTTCACCAATGATTCCAAACTCTTTTAGTTATTGAAGCATTATAACCAATTCTCTCATTGCTATTTTTTCGCTAGAGTTTTGAATGCCATTTTTGTTTACTTTTTACATCAACAATATAATCAGTTTGCTTACTAATAATGGAAATTATAAAGAATATTCTTTGAGTTGACAGAAAGGATCCTGATAGTTGAGTGTGATGCAAGAGAGAATGAAGAGCAAAGAATTTGTAAACGTGTGAATATGTTTAAATTGACATTAACTGTAGAAAATGAAAGTGAAAAGAATTCTAAGGTTAAAAATGATAAAATAAAAACATGGCAATGTTAATAGGTAAGTCAGAAAGGTGGTGATAATAGATAAAGAGTCCAGTATTAACCTTATATAATTTGATAAGAAAATAATGTATGTAAAGATTCTAGGTGAAATCTCTAAAAATATAAATAGAATCATGACGTTTGCTATGACATTGCTGATTTGAAGGTGGCAAAGTAACAAGGAGTGTGGACAGTCTCTAAGCACTGAGTGTAGCTCCTAACTGCCAGCACACAAGGAGAGAAGGACATCAGTCCTACGACCACAAGAAACTGAATTCTGCCAAGAGCAATGGACTTGGAAGCAATGGACTCTTTCAGGGATACTGTTTTGGTTTGCTAATGCTGCCTGGATGCAGTAGACAGAAATGGAACAACTTTTAAAAATGTGATTTATTAAGTTACAAGTTTACAGTTCTAAAGCCATAAAAATGTCCAAACTAAGGCATCCAGATAAACATATCCTGACTTATGTAAAACTGATGTTTGTCACATGGAAAGGTACATGACTGATGTCTGCTGGCCCTTGTTCCCGGCTCCAGCTTCTGACGCCAGTGGTTTCCTCTCTAAACATCTCTGGGTCTTCACTTAGCTCCTCTAGGACACAACTCTGGATTCTGGCTTGCTTAGTATCTCATGAGAACGTATCTGGTGACTTCTGCTGGGCCCTGCATTTCCAAACATTTGTGTATAGGTGTCTGCTCTCTCTGTTGGCACTCAAATACCTGCATCTCTGTTGGCTCTGAAGCAACTGTCATTTTCTCCAAAATGGCTCCCCTTTAAAGGGCTCCGGTAAACGAATGAAGACTCACTTTGAATAAGCAGAGTCACATCTCCATCTAGTCAAAAGGTCACATCAACAACTGTGTCATATATCCATGGAAACAATCCAATCAAAGTTTCTACCCTAAACGAAAGGTCTGCTCCCACAAGATTGGATTAGGGAAGAAAACATGGCTTTTCTGGGGTATGTAACAATTTCAAACCAGCACAGATACCTTTTTCTGTCTAAAAATGTCCATTTTCCCCTTATTTTTTTTGGAGGGGGTGTGGGGGTTGCATGGTCTGGGAATCAAATCTGGGTCTCCTGCATGGAAGGCAAGCATTCTACCACTGAACCACCGCCCACCCTTCCCCCTCATTTTTGAAATATCTATTTTTGGGTGCAGAATTCGATTTTGACCATCACTTTCTCACAGCACATTGAAGTTATCATTTGCATTAGTTTCTATCATTGTGTAACATTATCACAAATTTAATGACTTAAGCAACACCCATTTATTAGTTCACAGTTCTGCAGGTCAGAGTTCTGTCAGGCAGTGGCTAGTTTCTTTGGTCAGGATCAGGAATGTAAAAGGCAGGGAAGAAAAAAAAGACTGATCTGAATTCTCCTCTGTTTTTGTTTTCAGTGACAGGTCATTCAAAGTATTTATTCTGTCTTAGGGTGAGAAGTTCTTCAAGGTATATTCGTATGTATTTGTTTTACTGTTAAAATGTGAGAGAATGGAAAATTTGCAGGGCATCTATTGTGTTTTAAGTGCTAAGAATGCAGTGATTAGTAAACAAAAGACAGATGATCTTATGTTTACAGATTCACTAACTTAAGGCCGGTCCAGTGGGGACAAGAGAATAATCAAACAAATTACTGAGAATTTTCTATCCCCCCCATCCACAGTTGACTATTCTGATAAAGCTTCTATATTATTCAGTGTTATATTTATTTTTCTTTTACATAAACAGTTCTGTTAAGTTTTCAGAACATGGGGCAAATAATATCTTATATCCTAACTACTTCACTTTCTTTCTTAAACAGCCTAAAATGAACATCAAGGGAACTCTGTAAAAGTGAAATAAGTCCAGGAAATAGGCAGTCTTTTGACCACGGGAAACTGAGTCAGGAAAATGGAGAGCCTTGTTTTCCTTCCAGGAGCTGTGTTCATGGGCTGATTTCAAGACCTGTGTTCAGGAAGTGTGACTGGTGGGCCAGGACCGGCTGCTCAAAGCTGGTGTCTGTTCTGATTTATTTTGAGTGCCATTCTAGCTGTTGAGTATTTTGAATGTCACCCCAGCAGTGTGTGTCTGAGATACTTTTGAGGACATCTTACCCCACACCATCCATCTACTTACTCTCAGCAACAGGGAACACACCCCACTCTCTCCTGCCACTGTGGAGCCAGCAGATGTCAAAATTTGAAGTGTGCCTTGGCTATAGCATCTGTCCCCCCACTTTGTTAGAGAACAGGATTCATCTGCAGGCCTGAAACAGATTACGTTCAATGCTTGTGGGGCTTGGGGTCACTGCATCTAGCTTTGCTGCAGGAGACAGGGCAGAGAGCACTGCTGATGAGTGTTCCCTTATGTAAAGCCAGCTCACCTTGGGGCTTCCAAATCTGACTTAAGACTTAGCCTTAGTCTGCTCCTCTCTGTCTTAATTGACACCCTGGGACTGACCCTGTTTTCCTGGGTCCCTCTTCTATAGGACTCTTCTGCTTAACTGTTCTCTTATCCTGAATCTTCAAGATGACAGGCCCTTAATCACTCTCTCTTCATTTCAGACTCATAAAGAATGCTGAGCAGGTGGATTTCTGGACTCAGTTATTGAAATGAGGTGTTCGCCTGGCTCTCTACCTTTGTTTTAATTCCCATGTTCTTATTCAGACTATCTTCTTTCACTCTGCACCAGGTTTAATTGCTGTTTTTATTTCTCTGCATGTATAACAAAAATTGAACTAGAAACATCTCTCTAAGTTAAGAGTGTGTCCAGTTTAAAATTCAAATGGACAGAGGATGTTTTATGACAAAGTTTATCGTTCGGATTTTTTTTCAGTGGAGAAATGCTTCATTTATATAAATTCTCAAAGACTCTAATTACTTAATGAGTATAAGATAAAAAAAAAAAGTCACATCTTTTAAAATATCATCTCCTAGAGGTCAGTGTCCTGACATAATCAAGCTTGTGGGCTTTAGATTTATATCTGTTTAGTTTTTAAAAATTGTCATGGAGCATTTTTAATCTGCTTGTATGATCAAGAAATTGATTTTGGGCATTGAAAGCAGCAGTTGTTTTTCATAATTATTTATTGAACAGGTGCTCATCGTTCATAGGTGGGTTTGCCCCTCCATTGCTAATGATTTTTTAACCTTAGGTAGTTTAAGAATGATCCAACCCTTCACCCCATTTTTTGAGGTATAAAACCAATTTGTGGAAAAACAATAACAATTTATGAAGAAGTAAAGAATAATGTATAAAAAAAACCCACTAGGATTGCTTCAGTATAGGTGGTGAGGATGGAAATGTAATATAGTGTCAACACATGGTGTTTGCTAAAATTACAGAACTACAGAACTCAGTGGCATCTTCTCACACAGCCCTGTTCCTCTATCAGGATTTCCTCTGCATGCCTTTTTGGTTATGCAGCTACTGACCAAGTACAGGGTTGGCTAGATTTCTACTCTTAGGAAGCAGCAATAAGTGCTGTCTCCTATATTGAGTCAAAACCTACCTACTTGTAATTAACCTGCTGATGAACTAACTATCTTCCTTCCATTATAAAATTCACTGAGTACCAACCGTGTGCTGTGTATCCAGAGTTAGGGATACAAAAATGAGGAAGACACAGCCCATCTTCTGGAAAACCTCAAGTCTAGATGGAGAGGCAGACATGTAAACAAATAATTACAGTAGTAGAAGAAGTGCTAATAGAGGCATTCGCAATAGCATTATGTGAGTAGAGTTCTTTGAGCTGTTCATCAGATGATGTGGTTTCCAGGCCCCTTATCATCATAATAAAAGGCTCTTCAAGTAAAGGTTGAAGAGATCTTACAAATTGCCTTCTTAACTGAGCTGACTGTTCTGAGGCATTTAGTCACAGTGAGTACAGCAATTATTAGGACTCAACTACAAGGGGGCTTTAGATAGAAATAAGTAGTAAAGGTTCAATCAATCCTGGATTATCCATGCACAGATCAGAATGCGTGTATGAATGTATAAATGTAATTTGTAAACAGTAATGCATTCATTGGCTCTCAGAAATAAGTTAATGATATTTGTTTTTTCAATAAAGAGGTTGCTGAGTTTTAACTTGTATTAATATTAATTAATGTGTTAGCCATGCTCAATGCTTTAGAATTGTCAAAATGCTTCTAGATACATAGATTACTTTTAATTCTAGTTATTTATGCTCTTGATCTCTGTTTCCTAGTTCAGAAGTTTATAGGGATTTATAAGCCTGTTTTGATAAACGAATCTGGGATAATACTCATTTCATTATTCATTTCATTTTAAGTTGGTGGGGGCATGACTTGGTATTTGGGACATCAATTCAATGTGGCTTTTAAAATGTGACCTGATTTATGGTTTGGAATCCTGTTATCTTATAGACAAAAGAATCAAAGACAGCACTTCCAAGCTGTGCGGGTGATTATCTTTTCACGGAGACATTCATGTCATACAATGTTGTTAACTTGTGTTTTAAAAAAATTTGGGGGGGTGGTGCAATGGTGGCTCAGTGGCAGAATTCTTGCCTGCCATGCCAGAGACCTGGGTTTGTTTCCGGGTGCCTGTCTGTGTAAAAAAAAGAAAAAAAAACTTGGAATTTTCTGTGAAATCTGTCTGTTTATGTGCTAATCATGTGCCTTTTGGGGTGGGGGAAGAGTGTCTAAAAGATTGATCAGACTCTCAAGAGGACAGTGTACTTGTAAAAGTTTGCAAATCCCTACTCTATATGCTTCGTGTTAGACATTCATGCAAGCATACTTAATGGCAGTGTCTGAAAGCCGCGTTGCTGCTTCGTGCCTGAAATCCTTCATTATGCTCTATCATCCTTCCCATAAAAAGCATTATATATTTAAAATGGATTAGGTAATAAAGGTCATGTTTGTGCATCTCTTTACAGTTTTAAAATACTTTCAAATACAATCCATTATTTAATCCTTAAAACATATCCCCATTTTACAGATGGAGGAACAGAGGTTCTTTTTTTATACATAGCTCAAAACTCATGGAATGTGGCCTCAGATCGGCTCTCTTCTAAATTGTATCCTCTTTTCAACATCAAATGTTTATCAAAATGTTCTTTTGATTTGTTTCTATGTTCCTCACTCAAAGAGAGGGGTGGTTAGGCCTTGGGCTTGCACTGGTTCTCGAACTAGCCTATGAACTCAAGGAAACCACGTAACTTCCCTGGACCTCTGTTTTCTCACATGTAAAATGAAATAATAAGCCTAAACCAAAATCCGTAGTAGTCGGGTTTCTCCACATTCCATCTGTTTTCTGCACAGATCAGACAGGTGGATGGCATCAACACCCGGCCATCTTTTGAGTCTTTGCTGGTGGCACTAAATCTCTGCAATTCTTTCAGGAATTCAGTATTGCTTTGGGTTTACTATCTTCCTAAGTAGAGGCAGTTTCTGGTGGCTTCCACCTGGCTTTTTCCACCTGAGTTACCTTCCAGCTCTCACATTTCATGTGTCTCTGTCAAAGTTTGGCCCTCAGCATCTTCCCAAGAGAGCGGTTCCATTCATTCTATCTACACACCAGGCGAGTTGGCCTGTCCCCACCCACCACAGTTGGGATGCCAAGCTCTGCATCAGGGATCCTTAAAGGTTTTCTTCCTGTTGTGGGAACCCCTCCTAGTTAATCTTACAAAGACAGTTTGCTTGGCTGGCTTTCATTTGCTTTCTCTTCACCCATGCCTTACTTAGAGGAATTAACTTAGAGGAATTGTAATAATCATTGCTTCAGTGTTGTTAAACTGGCTATCTTCTAAGATGTTGTTTCAGTTTTCATTGTCTTTTTTTTGACTTTTATGTGACCTTGGATGACATCAAATTTCAGGCCCAAAGAAAGTCTTTTAGGTAACAATATCAGAAATTAACTTGATTAAAATTTTAGGTACTTCGAAGGCTTGAGTTTGAATACTAATATTGCCAGATCTGTTCTGAGAGCTGAAGATTCTGGTGGAAGAATAATTGAATTGGGGATCCACGGACTTGGTTTCCAGTATAGGCTTGTCATCACACAAGTCAGTTGTGTGAGACTTAGCATTGTCATTTGTCAATGAGAAGTTGAACCAGGAGAACTCTAAGAGCTGTGCTAGTAGGAAATGTCCTGCTCTTTGGACAATTTTACTAGTGATCCTCAATAAGCTCTTTTCTTCCCATTCTCCTTCCATTTTGTAGCATGCCTTCAACTTTTGATGATGCCATTTAAAAGCTTTAAGTAAGACCTGGAGTTTTCTCTGATAAATACATTGATATCAAACATGCGTTCCAACCTGATCACCTGCTAGAGATAGTAACATTATATAGGTTTTAAATCATGGAGGCTTAGAGGCTTTTCTCTTGCATCTTGATTTTTAAAAATCCTTCATTGAACTTTTAAAGTGGTTGCTTAAATGGAAACTGAAGCTATATTGAAAGCCTGAGACCCAGCAGATCACTCTCTGTCCATTTGACCCTGAGATGATGTAGTAGGCTGGGTAGTTTTCTTGAGCACCAGGCTTAGTCATGTTTTGATGTAGATCCCTTAGTCATGTTTTGATGTAGATCCCTTTTTGGCCATCCTGGACACTTTGCACCCCCTGATATCATGCCCACTCCAGAGCTGAAATCACAGCCTAGGTCTTTATGATGATGTAACCACCCACTATCAAAATAGGATTTTGCTGTTCCCTTTGCAGCCTGCCATCTGATAAATGCTAGATTATGACTCAGAATAATCAGCACGGAGGTGTTGTGGTAGGCCAAAAAGCTTCCCATTGTCTAATGTTACATTTGCCTTTTGAGGAGAATTCTCAAAGGCAAACAAAATTTGAATGTGTGCCTGTATACTAACAGTTTCTGGAAATGGCAGTGCCTATCCATTTTCTTTTTAAATAAAGGCTTTCTGTAAACGGTTCACATAACCAGTTATTTGGCTTGAAATGGTCTCCCCATGAAAGTGCCTGCTTTAATGTCAAGTCAGGGAATAGTGAAGCTTTGCTGGAGTCCCAGTGTCTAGCAGATATACTCTAAATTTAATTTCATGGCAAAGTGAAGTCTATTACAGAAAATCAGAAAGAACTACCTTCTCAGCAAGGCCGTCTCTCTCTTTTTTATTGAGTCCCTTTTTTGTGTGTAGCTTTTCCAAGCTTTGTCTGCACCTGTCAATGAAAAGGGGCTTTTTGTTGGAGGACAATACTGACAAATTAACCAGCAAACGTATTTCCAGGGGTGGCTGGGGGCGGAAGTTCAGGAGAGGGCCATTGCGGGAGTAACTGGGAGTTCCATATGGTTAATAATTTCAATTCTAATATACTTGGAGAGTCCTGGTTGTCTTATATATGCATCTGGGAAGCTGGGGCATTTTTACAAATTTTGCTGCTGTGCAGGTGTAAGCCAAGAAGGGTGAAATGTGAAGTGGATGTTGGAAGCTTGGTGCCTTGGGGAAATCCCAAAAGCTCTGAGAGATAAGTAAAAAGCTTCAGAGCCATACCTAAGGGGTTCCTTAACTGGGGTTGACTGGTTATTGTTATGTGGTTTAACACATTAATTAAAGATGTTCTGGTATCCTGTAAAGCAGCTGGTGACTTCCAAGTAGCAGGATTGGCCGCCAATCATTCTTATCACAGGGTCATTATAAAGGTGTTTTTGGTATTTATAAGGGAATTACACTCACGTTAACATGCAAGTGAGAAGCTAGTGCTGTAGTATTGAAACCTCTAGAACTGAGGTTTGGGACAATTTGCCTTCAGTTTTGGTTTTTTTTTTAATTACCATGGAGGACATTTCTCTGGTATCTATCGAGGTAAAGTGGACAGTATATTAAATATGAAAAGAGAGAAACAACTCCAGCACCGACAATTTTCCTGCAACCATTCCTAGGTGGATGATTAGGAATCTCACTAGGTGTTACTGCATTGAAGTCTGGTGGTTCAATTTAAACCTGGATCGATTTCTAATAAATTCTTCATAAATGACTATGCTATGAATACTGATGAAGCTACTGTCATCCCTCTAAGTCTTGTGAGGTACAGAAAGAACAAATACAGCCCCGTCCGCAATGACACATGCAGCAGATCTCTGTAGATGGCAGTAGATTGTTTTCAAAGCAGCATAGGAATAATAGTAATCACAAGTAACGCTGCTGAGTGCTCACCAAGTGTCAGGCAGCTGCTGTGGACTGTGCTTTTCATGGGGCATCTCCTATAATCCTTATGACTGTATTTACAGAAGATTTCATCCTGTACACTTTACTGATGGGAACTCTGGTGTTCAGGATGGTTGTGTAACACACCCAAGGTCATGCAATTAGTATTTGCCCTTAGGTCTTTCAAATCTAGGGTCTGTGTGCTTAGTGATCCCTCTGTTCTACTCTGCACAATAGAATGAATACATTCCTTGTGGAATTCTTTAAGATTCTTGTAAATCGTCCCATGTTAGAAACAATAGAAACATCTTATTTCTGTGTTCACATAGCACCTCCCTCCATTCACTGATGTACTCAAGGACTATTTGTTGACTGAATGATTGAGAAGGTGTATTTTTTTTTCCCACATTTTTTGGGGGGTGGTGCATGGTCCAGCAATCGAACTCGGGTCTCCCGCATGGAAGGTGAGCATTCTACCACTGAGCCACCTTGTACCCTGAAAAGGTGCATATTTTGTTTGTTTGGTTTTTTTGAGAGGTGCGTTTTTCATTAATGGAATTATACTAAAATTTCAAACTTAGCAAAATCTCTCCAAATCATTTTCTTACGTGAGGGGCAATAAAACATAATTTTCACATTAATGCTCCATTCACTTTTTTTTCTTACTGATATTTTTAATAGTAAAGTACAGCACAAACTCAGAAAAGAGTACAAAACAGAAATACATGTCTTACTGATTTGTCACAAAGTGAAACCCAGGTAACCACTACCAAGATCGTAATGAAGAACTTAAGAATGTTCTAACTTTTTGATGGTTTTACCAGCAAAGCATACAACCTAAAATTTATGACTTAGTCTTTCCTGTTTCCAAATGTATATAAATGGAAACATACAAATACACTCTTTTTTGTGTCTGCCTTCTTTCTGTCAGATTCACCCATTTTATAAAAGTGGCCATAGTCCATTAGTTTTCACTGCGAAAGAGTGGTCCGTTGGAAAAAGAAATCACAATTTGTTTATCCTTTCCACTTTGGTGGAGAGTTACATTGCATCAGTTTAGGGATCTTATGAATAAAGTTGCTTTGAATTCTTGTGTGTGTATTTGGGACTCATGAGGATGTATTTCTGTTGATTGTGTATATAGGAGTGGAACTGCTGACTCACAGGGCCTATGGATTTCAAAGGTTGTAGATAAGGCCAAACTATTGTCTAAAGTGGAGGTGCACTCCCAACATTAGTTTTTTTTGTATGCTATATGGCGGGGTTACATTTCCTTCTTTTTCCATGTGAGTATCTCATTATTGCAGCACCATTTGTTGAATTTTTGCTTCTTTGGTTTTTGTTTGTTTGTTTGTTTGCTTGTTTGTTTGTTTTCTGGGGAGGGGCACGGTAGGAGAATTGAACCTGGGTCTCCCGAATGGCAGGTCAGAATTCTACCACTGAACTACCCTTGCACCACCACCCCCAACATTAGTTTTTAAGAGTTCCAGTTGCTTCATATCGATATCAAAATTTGGTGTCATCAGTCTTTTTTCTTTTCCTCTGATAAGCGTTTTTTTCTTAGTTAGAGAAATTGTAGGTTTATGAAAAATCAAGAATGAAACAAACTTCCTATATACCACCCTATTATTAACACCTTGCTTTAGTGTGGTATATTTGTTACAATTGATGAAAGAATACATTAATAATTGTACTAATAATTATAGTCTATGATTTACATTAGGGTTCACTGTTAATGTTATACAGTTCTTATGCTTTATCTTTTACAATTTTTATTCTAGCAGCATACATACAACCTAAATTTCCCTTTTTAAGCGCATTCAATGAATAATTCAATACTTTTAATTACCTTCACAATTTTGTGCTACCATCACCACCATTCATTACTGAAACTTTTCCATCAACACAAATAAAATCTAAGCGTTAACTTCCCATTCCTTACTCGGGCTCTGGCCCCTGGCAAACTATAATCTAGTTTCTGACTCTATTCATTCTCTTATTCTAATTATTTCATATCAGTAAGGGCATACAGTATTTGTCCTTTCGTGTCTGGCTTATTTCACTCAACATCACGTCTTCAGGGTTCGTCCGTGTTGTCACATGCCTCAAAACTTCACTCCTTTTTATGGGTGAATAATATTTCATTGTATGTATATACCACATTTTGTTTATCCATTCATTGGTTGATGGACACTTGGGTTGCTTCAATCTTTTGACAATTGTGAATAATGGTGCTATGAATATCCATGGGCAAAAAAATATTTGTCATAGTTCCTATTTTCAGTTCTTTTGCTATATACCTAGAAATGGGATGTTGGATCACATGGTAATTCTATATTTAACTTACTGAGGAACTACCAGACAGTCTTCCACAGTGGTTGCACAGTTTTGCATTCCCATCAGCAATGAATGAATGTTCCTATTTCTCCATATCCTCTCTAATTTCTTTTTTGCATGGGCAGACATCGGGAATCAAACCCGGGTCTCTGGCATGGCAGGTGAGAACTCTGCCTGCTGAGCCACCATGGCCCACCCTCTAATACTTTTAATTTTCCATTTTTTTAATAGTAGCCATTCTAGTGAGTTTGAAATGGTATCTCATTGTGGTTTTGATTTACGTTTTCTTAATGAATGGCCAGTGATGTTGAGCATCTTTTCATGTGCTTTTTGGCCATTTGTATATCTTGGTTGGAAAAATATCTATGCAAGGCTTTTGCCTATTTTCAAATTGATCATTTATCTTTCTGTAGTTGAGTTGTTGGATTTCTTTATATATTCTGGGTATTAGAACCTTATTAGCGATATAGTTTCCAAAGATATTATTCCATTATGTAGGTTGTTTTCTAACTTTCATGATAAAGTCCTTTGAAGTGCAAAAGGTTTTAATTTTGATGAAGTCTTATTTATCTGATTTTTGTTTGGTCACTTGTGTTTTTGGTGTAAAGTCTAAAAAACTATTGCCTAAAAGAAGATGTAAAGATACATCCCTGTGTTTTCCTCCAGGATTTTTATATTTCTGGTTCTTATATTTAGGTTTTTCATCCATTTTGAGTTAGTTGCTGTCTATGGTCTGAGGGAGGGGTCCATCTTCATTCTTTTGCTTACAGCTTTCCAGTATTCCTAGTATCATTTGTTGACGAGACTATTATTTCCCAATTGAATGGGCATGGCATAATATAAGTGCCAGAAGAACTTGTATCCTGAGAATATAAAAAAGGAGGGAACAAATTCATTCTTCATCTGATAAATCAAAGTTAATTCTCAAGCTCGACTTTATTGGAACCATAAACTAATCAGCCAAACTAAGAAGTCACAAACTAAAAAAAACATTTTCCAGCATCAGATAGTGAGTGTTGAACATTTCGGTTATATTTTATAGGAATAGAGAAACTGAGCTCCAAAAAGCTCGAGTGACTAGTTAACCCTTCTTTCACAACACAATTTACCCTCTTATCAATACTTTATAGTAATTCAATATCTTTGTTACAACTGATGAAATTATATCATGATTTAATAGTGAATCAGCATGACTTAATCCTATATGTAGAAGTAAAATCTACAGCTGAAAAAAGATGTGTACAATTTACCAAACGACTGTGTTGGGAACAGATCCTGGATGACTGAAAATGCTTGAAGTCCTTTAAAGGTAGTTTACTCATCCGTGGAATGTGACCCATCTATGATTTCATATCACTTTGTATAAGGATATGATGAGAATTTAGGAGGCCACTGTCCTGTGTAGAGTGTATGTATGTGTTGGACACAAACATTATGGGACACTTATCCAAAATTTTCCCACAAAAACCCTCTTGTAGCACAAAAATGTACCAATGTCATGAGATGGACTTGCTGACATAATTAACAAGGGTGTCTACTTGTAGAACTTTGTTGCTGAAAGGGACCTCAATAATCATCAAGACAATTTCCATCAGCCAGTTATTTTGGGGTGTTAGTGATGGTAACTGAAAAAGTTTGGCAAATTGTGGGATAAATAAAGTTAATTTGTTTTTTTCAAACTGCTGGTCTTTATTGTTAATATACACATGAACACTTTATGTTTGGGAGCATCCTTGGGGACTAATGCCGTAGTAAACATTTTGGGAAATCATGATCTCTTCCAACAACCATGTTCTAAAAGAAGCCATAATAGACCTCCATATCATACCTTTAATAACTTAGATTTATATCTATAATTGCTTTAAACACATGTAGTATTTAATCTAAATTAGAAAGAAATAATTGTTTATCTTGAGATCAAAGTGTATAAATTAAGCAAATAAAATGTCTTTTTTCTTTAGAATTTCAGTTTGGGAGTCTGGCTCAAGTTCACACCTTAATTAATTAGCAGCTAGGCTAAACAAAATATGTGAACGAAAAATGAATTAAACAGTAGGGATATGGTATTATCTATGTAACAGGAAGTCCACAGGTGTGCTGTGGGGTTGCTCAGTTGCTCAGTGATGTCAGGAGGACTCAGTCCTTTAGGTCTTAGACTTTAGGTCTGCCACCACCATTGTGACAGGCATTCCCATCGTGGTGATCGAGATGATTGCAGCAGCTCTAAGCATCACCTCTTTACAACCACATTTGAAAGTAGGGAGTAAAGGCTTTCTCAGAACTCTTCTCTCCACCATCCATCCTTGTTATCTAGAAGATTTCCCTGAAGCTCCTTTCAATGAGGATTGGGTCACAAACCATGACCTTAGTTGACAGTGGGGCTGGAACAATGAGTACCTGGCCTTTCAGCCTCTATCTGAGGTGCTGGCTCAGCCAGGAAGGAGATGGGGAAGAGGATGAGATGGGTAAGAGGGAAGGGAAAAGATGGGAGGGGATGGGGAAAGGGATGGTTGGGCTTGCTCCAAATGTGTGTGCATGTGTGTGCTTAATTAGAGCAGTTATAGGTTTATAGAAAAATCATGCAGAAAGTACAGAGTTCCCATATACCCCTCCTTTCACAACACAGTTTTCCCTCTTATCAAAACTTTACATTAGTGCAGTACCTCTGTTGCAGTTGATGTGTTAATATTATGATAGCTGTACCACTAACTATAGTCCATAGTTCACATTAGGGTTCATTGTTTGGTTATACACTCTTGTGTGGTGTTTGGAATTTTTATTCTGGTAATATATATACAACCTAAAGTTTCTCTCTTTAATGACTTTCAAATATGCAATTCACTGGTGTTAATTACATTCACCATGTTTACCACCACCATCCTTGAAAACTCCAAATGTGTTTTTAATATTTATATTTAACTCTTATTTTGCTGTGACTATGTACTAGATTTCTATTGTCTAAAACTTGTTGATTTGATCATTTAAAATGAGAATGAGTGCTGAAATATTTTAAAGCAATCTCATGAATACATATTTATTGCAGAAAATATGTTAAAAAGGAAAGAGTCTCTTGATATGCTTGAGTTTCATTATAGTTAGGGTTTTATTCTAAATCAAAGACTTTCCAGTGAGAATATAGAGCCTAAGTTCAAAGAAAGCTCGTTACAGAAAACAAAAAACAAAACCAAAATCTGAGCATCCTTTCAATGCCCTTTGTTTTTGATGCTCATTGCCCTTGTGTTTTTAGACTTACCTAGGCTCCTAGATTCTGTTTTGCTCATAATAATCCAGAAGGCTGTTGACTTCTTCAACTCTTCCAAATGATGAAAGGTACCTGGAGCTAAGGAAGACTAGCTATAGATTCCACCAGAGATGTGACTATTTTTGTTGTTGCTCTTTTTAATAAAAAAAAGTTCATTTGTTTTTGTTCAATTTCATTTAGTCCTGCTTGAAAATTAACAGGGATAATTTGTAGGTGTAAAATTTGTGCAAAGCAGGAAGAAGCTAGAATATACTCTTCTTCATAACTCTTGGCAGCTATGTCAGAGTAGAAAAGACAGTGGAGCAAGAAGAGAAGCTGAAGTGTAATCTGAGTGTGATCAGGTATGATAACAGGTGCAAGCCATGGGGAATTGCCATGGACTGAATGCCAGGAGAACCCAGATATTTGAGGTGTCATTTGAAGGTGTGTTGATGGTCCCTGCAGACTTAAAACTCAAATTTCGGTATTCTAACAAGAAGGCCTGGAAAGAGTGAGGAAGCATATATGACAGTAGGTTTGTTAGAATACTGTAACACTTTAATGTATGAAATAAATGAAACTTTATTGCAAAAATTCCATTTATTCCACCAACATGTATTGAGTGCATATTTGTGTCAAGTGCTATGCCTAGATGAAACAGATCTAAAATTTCTAATCTCTAGGTCTGTAGTCTAGTGGAGTATTCAGATTTGTAAGCAGAAAAATTATAATAGCATGTGACAAAAGTTATTCACTCAAAAACTTATTGAGCACATACTATGTATTTCTTTGGGCTTTGAAGATAGAGTAGTGACAAACTAACAAAGACCTTGCCCTCACGAAGCTAATATTCAAGTGGGCTATGTCATGAATTTGAACAAAGGCCCAAAGGAGGGAGCGGCTAAGTCTAATTCTGGTGAGCTACCCTTACATAGAAAGGACGTATAATCTGGATATGAAAGAATTTGGAAGATTTTCCTTGAAATGCAAGGGGTCTGTGTATCATTCATCAATTTGTTCAATAACATTAATTGGTACTTACCTTTTCCAAGGAACTGTGAGCTCTGTAATTTGATTAGGGGTTAAAAGTTGAATAAGACCCAATAATTATGTATTATAGAAATGTGAGCAGAGTATCAAGTGGTGATGTTAGCTCTTGCATGACAAAGGAGTTTAAGTTGCATTCTGTAGACATTGGAAAGCTGAAGGAGGACAACCATGCAAAATCAAATTTATCTTTAGACACAATTAATGAACCAAGGATAGAGAAAAATCTGCTCAGGATTCGGGCAGCAGCCTGAGGACAAAGAAGAGGGCTGGAACTAGGGCTGTGGCAGTAGTGATTTCATTCAATTCTTTCTGTTTTTTCTTCACTCAATTAATATTAATCCAAGGATGTAGGTACTGTTCTAGTGCTGAGGATCTAGTGGCCAACAAACACGTTGCTTGCCCTCCAAGAGTTTACATTCTAGTTGGGGGAGACTTGCACGAAGAATTACAAATAAATATATAAATGTATAATTTGTGAAACTGTGATAATTGTTAGGAGAAAAGATATGGCAAAGCAAGAAGTAAAAGGAATTTCAGAGCTGAGGTGGGTTGTTGTTTTATACAGAGTAGAGAGGATAAGCCTCATTGATAAGGTGAATTTCAATGAGAGAATTGGAGGAGGTCATAAAGATATTATGGGAGACTATTCCAAGCAAAGGGGACATAAAGGGCAAAAGCCATGACATGAAGCATGCTTGACGGTTCTGAGGAACAGCAAGTAGGCAACCATGGTAGAGAAAAGTAAGTGATGTGGATGACGATGGGAGTCAAATTCAGAGAGGCAGTGGAGGACCAAATTATATTCAACCTTGTAAACCATTAAAGGACTTTGGCTTTTAGTCAGAGTGAGAAGGGAAGCCATTGGAGATGATTTAGCAGAGGGTTACATGTATTAAAGTCTTCCTGGATGCACAATAGAGAATAGAATGTAGAGTAGGGAAGCAATTAGAAGGGAGTAATCTAGGGGTGATATGGTGGAGGCTTGAAGCAGAGTAGTTGGATTCTGGATATAGTGTTACATGACGAGACATCCAGTAGACATACTATACTGATGGGTTTGATTTGAATGTGAGGGGGAAGAGATGAATTTAAAGATGATTTCAAGGTTTTGGTCTCATGAAATAAGAATTTTTATTAGAAGAATGGAATTTACTTTATGAAGTCTTGTGGAGTTGCAAATTTGGAACAAGATCAATAGTTCTATTGTAGATATGCTAAGTTTGAGATGCCCATTAAATACCCAAGTGAAGATGTTTAAAAAGCAGTCAGAGAAGTCTGGAGGTCAGGAAAGAAGTCTGAGCTAGAAATTGAAATTTGGAAGTTATTAGCATATAGATGGTATTTATAGATAAGCATCACCTAGGTAGTGGTGTAGGTAGGGAAGCAAAAAGACTCAAGGACGAAGAGTCAGAGTAATCACACACACAGAAGTTGGGGAGATACGTAGGAATGAGAAGAGAGATTAAGGAGAGGTCAGAGAGTAAGGTTTCCTAGAAGCCAAGTGCAGGTAGCATTTGAAGAAAGAGGAAGTGGTCTTCTTGAATGGTCATTTCTGTTCATCCAAGCTGTGGTTGGGTTGAAAAGGAAGAGGATGACTGAGAATTGACCATCAGATTTAGCACCATGGAGGTTATTGTGACCTCAAAAAAGAACGATTTTGGTGAAATTGAAGATAAGAAAGCCTGAAAGAGAACCATTTATTTATTCAAGAGAAATTTGAAGGTTGGAGATCAGTGATTCTGGACAATGTTGAAGAATCTTACTCCACAGAAATGTGGAGTAGAAGCTGGCAGGTCGAGGGTGGTGACTTTTGTTTCATAAAGACATGTAATATCCAGAGGAGAGATGAAATAGCGTAGTCAGATTCAAGAGTCATTTTGAAGGTAGATTTAATAGAACTTGATGACCTCTTTGCATGTAGAGGGGAATGAAACAAAAGGAAGGAATTGAAGAGTAAGTTCATACAGGTATACCTCAGAGATATTGTGGGTTCAGTTCCAGACCACTACAATAAAGCACATATCACAATAAAGCAAGTCATGTGAATTTTTTGCTTTCCCAGTGCATATAAAAGTTATGCTTACACTATTTTGTGATCTGTTAAGTGTGCAATATAGCATTATGTCTAAACAATGTACATATCTTAATTAATACTTTATTGCTAAAATATTAACCATGATCTGAATCTTCAGTGAGTTGTAATCTGTTTACTGATCTTGGGTCTTGGGTTGATAGCTGCTGCCTGATCAGGGTGGAGTGGCCATGACAATTTCTTAAAAATTCCTTAAAAACTACAATGAAGTTTGCTGCATTGACTGGTTCTTCCCTTCACAAAGGAAGAATGTGATGCTGTTTGATAGCATTTTACTTGATTAAACTTCTTTCAATCCTCTCAAACCCTGTCACTGCTTTATCAAATAAGTTTATACAATAACCTATATTCTTTGTTGTCATTTCAGCAATATTCACAGCATCTTCACCAGGAGTAGATTCCATCTCAAGAAACCATTTTCTTTGATCATCCATATGAAGAAACCCCTCATCCATTCAAGTTTTATCATGAGATTGTAGCAATTCAGTCACATCCTCTAATTCTAATTCTCTTGCAAATTCCACCACATTTGCTGTTGCTTCTTCCACTGAAGTTTGACCCCCTTAAAGTCATCCGTGAGGGTTTAATCAACATGTTTCAAACTCCTGTTTATACTGCTATTTTGGCCTTCTCCCATGAATCATGAATGTTCTTTATAAAATAGTGAATCCTCTCCAGAAAATTTTCAATTTGTTTGTCTCAGATACATCAGAGTAATCACTATCTATGGCAGCTAAAGCCTTACAAAATATATATCTTAAATAATAAGACCTGAAAGTCAAAATTACTCCTTGGTCCGTGGGTTGCAAAATGAATGTTGTGCTAGCAAGCATGAAAACAACATACCTCATTGTGCATCTCCATCAGAGCGCTTAGGTGACCAGGGGCATTGTCAATGAGTATTAATATTTTGAAAATAATCTTTTTTTTTATGAGCAGTAGGTTCAACAGTGAACTTAAAATACTCAGTAAATCATGTTGTAAACAGATGTGCCGTCATCAAGGCTCTGCTGTCCCATTGAGAGAACACAGGCAGAGCAGATTGAGCATCATTCTTAAGGACTCTAGGATTTCAGAATGGTAAGTGAGCATTGGCTTCCACTTAAAGTCACCAGCTTTCAGCCTATCTCGGCTTTCGACATGCCTCCTCACTAAGCTTAATCATTTCTGGCTTTTGATTTAAAGTGAGAGATGGGACTCTTCCTTTCACTTAAACACTTAGAGGCCATTGTAGGGTTATTAATTAGCCTAATTTCAACATTGCTGCATCTCAGGAAATAGGGAGGCTCACGGATAGGGAGAGATGGCTGGTCTGTGGAGCAGTCAGAAAACACAACATTCCTTGATTCAGTTTGCTGTCTTATATGGGAGCAGTTCATGACTCCCCCAAACAACTACAATAGTGACATCAAAGATCAAAGATCACTATAACAGATATAATAATAACAAAAAAGTTTGAAATATTGCTAGAATTACTAAAATGCAACACAGAGACATTAAGTGAACCCATGCTGTTGGGAAAATGCTGCCAATAGACTTGCTTGATGCAGAGCTGCCACAAATCTTCAGTTTGTAAAAAATACAATATCTGTGAAACAAAATAAAGTGAAATGCAATAAAATGAAGTAAGCCTGTATTTCCAGTTTAATTGACAACATACCAATTAAAAACTTTGCAATTTGAGAGAAGAATTTTTCTGACTTGTCTTGGACTTCAGTTTTTTGACAGAAATTTCTGGTGACAAGAATCAGTGGGAGTCAAAGATGGTAATACAGCAGAAATAATAGTGATAACGTTGTAGTTAATGTATCGAGTAGTTTAATGCAGCGTAGATCTACTATCTAATAATAGAGAATGTATTATTATTACCTCTATTTTAAAGAAGAGGAAACGGAAGCCTAAAATGCTGAAACAAATTGTCCAAAATGTCAAAGCTTGTTTATGTCAAATCCAGGTGTACTAATTGGAAAGTCCAGTTTATGCAAGGAATCCCATTAACACAAGTAAAGTTTGATATAGATAGATTTTTACTGGATGCAGAACCAAGCCTTGGGTCTTAACATTCAATCTAGTTTTCTCCTACATTTATATCTCTATATCTGCATCAGACAAATGTAATTGCCTAATCAACTGAACTATTGTCATCCAAGTTCATTTCTAATTGTCGTTTCAGTTTCCTTGTTTCATTTCAGCTTTTATTGGTACTAAATTGGAGACTCATGGAATGACTTCACCTCTGTACTTTCTTATAGATATTTCCTCTATACTGCTAGTGAGAAGGCATATATATATTTCTAGCTAGAACAAAAAGATAGTGTTAATTTGAGCCTGCATTTTAAAGTGTACCACACAGCTGAAATCTATCAAGCTGAAAATATCTCTAAATGTTTAGGTTTGCCAGCTTCTTACTCATATACTCCCAATTCTCTCCCATAATCCCATATAGACCCCTTCCAGAAAGAAAGTGAACTCAGGTACTTTGCAGATATTTTAAATGTATATTTTCCACTCCTATAGGTACTTCTTAGTTCTTTTGCTGTTTGTAGGTATTATATGCATATTTCTATAGGCAGATGGCATAATTGGATAAATAGGTGGTTCTTCTACATTTTAAAGCATGTTTTACATATGGATTCCTAACTGTCCCTCTCTTCACTTTAGAGAATGGGGCACACACAGTTTGTGCAAGAACTGAGAATAGTGGTAAAAAGCATGGTTGTTGGTTTTAATTCCTACTCCACCACTTATTGTCTGTGTGACTTTGGGCAAGTTATTCAACATTTCATGAGAGGAGGCACATAATTGTAGTATTATTTTCCCAAAGCTGCAGAAATCTTTTGGATGAAAGCTTAAGGATGATACAATATATTTTATCAATCTACTATTTACCCCAGTTATAGTTTAATGTTATTAATATATAAATATATTGTAAACGTGAAATATTCTGCTCTTGTTGGGATGGCATCTGCACTGGCAGGGATTTTTGAATGAGATTAATTGATCCCAATGTAAATCTAGCAGAATAAGTATTTTCTCCTGCATGTTTTATTTGTTTTTTTATTTATTTATTTGTGTGTGTGTGTTTTGTTAAAGTTAACTCTTGAGACTAATTATGTTTTTAATGGACATACAGACTTTCAACTGCATGCAAATATTTGAAAAGGGAAGGAAGGGAGAAAAGCAGGCAGGCACATTTGAAATAACAAGGGCTACGTACCATTTTGGGGGATCACAATTATATGGAAAACAAATGAGAGAAGGTATCAGAAAATACTAAACTATCTAAAAGATATTGAAGCTCACAAATAAGTATATTCATACATATCTATAATTGTAAATGAAAGGAAAATTTCCCCACCCCACCCCATTCCTGTGACATAATCATGTCCAAATTCTCTTTTTGTGATTCTTTCTCCCATCAAGATCAGCCTTGTGGTTCATTTTGACAAAACTCCTTGGCATAAAAAAAGTTAGCCCTTGGGGGGAGGAAGGGGTAAAGAGACCATAGAGTATGATTGGCTTCATGTACTACTTAACAAACCTCTTAGTAAACAGTTACTGTTACCTTGTCCAATTCAGAAGAAATATAGTCATATCTGAAAGTCATATCAAATCTTCTTAAAGGCCAGGGTGACCTAAAACAATGGTCATGGAGCCCTTTTTGCTTTTAATTTTTATCCTTTTGTAGGAATCAGCACTCGTAAGCATGCCTCCTTTTGAAAGTGTCTCCTCCTCCATTATTTCCAAGCTTTTCAGTCCATGCTGTGGGTCCCTCTTCTTCCACTGGACTGTGAATTCCATGTTCCTTGCAGGGCTGTCCCTGACGCTCTGCCCTTGTCATTGTTTATACCTGTTCTGGGTGGCCCTTTTCAGCCTCCACTATGGTGGGATATGTATACAGCCCAAATCTCTCTGTTGAACTAAATTTTATTTTAGTCTACCTGCTTAGTGACCAAAAATTAAAATTCATAGTTTCTCTCCAGAAACCTCTTTTTCCTATATGCCATCTTTTCGTGAATGCCTCCCAACAACCACCCTGTCATCCAAGCCAGAAATCTAGGAGTCATCCTGGGTTTTTACCTCTTCCCAACATCTGGTTACTCACAGCATTCTTTACCTTCTTAATATCTATTGCCTTTTTCTTCTAGGCTCATTGCCACTGCCATGGTTCAGCTCTAAAAATTAATTTCTCATCTAGGTAATTCCAACAGTTTCTGGTCCTTTTGAAAGTGATCTTACTAACATGCAAAATACGATCAGGTTACTCTTTGATTAAATCCTTCATTTGTTTCCTGGACTAGCCAACACCCCACCCCCCAACCCCCACCCCCCAAATTAAACCATCTTGGCTTTGCACACTAGGTCGTGAAAGACCTCTCTTCCTTATGGCTCTGATCCTATTTCCCTCCATTTACCCCACTTCCCTTTGCCCCAGCCACACCTGACTACTGCCTATTCTTTTAAAGTACCTGCCCCATTCTCTCTGCTGGCAATGCTTAGCTGCCTTCCTGCTTACCCAATCCCAGGTCATATTTAAAATCTCTGCTTGTGTCATCTCTTCTTTAAAGCTCAAAATGCTTAAGAGCATTTCTCAAGGTTAGGGAGTAAATTTAGCAAAGAAGATGAGCTTTGGAAGCAAGTTTTTGATAATTCACTAAGCATATATTGAATATCTAGCTGAGTGATGTATGTTTCCTGATTTCAATTTACTGTTCAGTGAAGAAGACAGAAATCAACAAGAGATAGTGTATTCCATTGGTTAAAAGCATAGTTTTGGAGATAGAGTAACTAACATCAATAACTTCCCATGCCTGCTCTTGCTGTGTGAACTCGGGAAAAGCAGTACATCTCTCAAAAACGTTTTACCTATCGGTGCTGTTATCTTAGACAATTTTCTGGAATTCCAAATGATAGTCAACTATGGTGTAAAGATCACCTATGGAATATCCAAATTTAGATAGTACCCAGAAATCCTTGAGCAACATCAAATCAGAAAAGTTTCCACATTCACAATAATTCAAGACATAGCCATTTCACTCACACCTCAGTGGAACTTGTGAATAGAGACAGATAGTAGATTATAAGTTACCAGAGGTTGGTGGGGGGTGTGGGGGGAGCAGGGACTCCTGGCTTAACAGGTGCAGAGTTTCTGTTTGAGGAGATGAGAAAGTTGGGATAATAGATATTGGTGATCATAGCACAACATTGTGAATGTAATTAATACAGCTGCTTTGCACATTTGAAAGCAGTTAAAACGGGATGTTTTGTGTTATGTATATGTTACTGCAATAAAAAGTTAAAAAAATGGAGGTCTTGAGAGAGCTATAACCCAGATATCATCTGGAGGCCTCCTATCTTAGAATTTAATGGTAAAGATCTTTTCAACCACCTTGCCACCATTTTTACCACTGGTGGAAGTCCAAATCCTGCTGTGAGATTTTAGCTGAGTCCCTGATATGGAGGAATGGAGAGGAGTCTTTCCTTCTCCTTAACTCTCCTCCCTATTCAGTTTCCATGACCAAATTTTTCTCAAGCCAAGTGCTCATGAGTTTAATGAGTCTAGTTATTTTAAAAGGGTGCTCTCACTTAGCACTCAGGTCTTACCTGCTTAACCTGGTCCTCTTTTTTCTCTTCTTCACCCCACTGTTTCTCATTCTCTCTATTCTGATTGCTCAGTTAGTGATATGTAAATGTCTCACTTTCTCTTGTAGAGTGCATCAGGTCCCTCAATTTATTAAAAATGGTTTCATCACATACTTGCTGAGCACCTCTCAGGGCCATCCCTTGTGGTATATGCAGAGGCTCTACACTATGCAAAGGATCGAGTGCACCCCTTTGGGTACGTGTGAGGTGAAATCTGAGGGCCAAGTAGATAACAAGGTGAAGGATGGGAGACAGGTAGGAAGCGCTATTCCAGCAGGTGGAACAGTATGTGCACAGGTGTGCTGGTGGGAGGCATTTGTTGAAATTGAAGAACTGAACTCAGGACTAGCCTTCCAAACTGGCATGCCCCTAAATCAAGTTGTTCAGTAAATAGTCATTCCTCAATGCCTAGCTCTGCATCTCTTATCAGAAGGGACAATACCAGTCTCGTCCTCCCCAAGAGTCCCTAGCCTCTTTAGAAAAAACGGTTCACTCTCACCTTTAGGAAGGACTGACTTGGAGATAAGGTACACAAAATTAAAAAAAAAAATAGATCAATAAGTATTTACTAAGTGCCCACCATTCTAGGTGCTGGAGGTATAAGTGAAGAACAAAAAGTAAATCCCTGCCCACATGGAACATACATTCTTCTAGAAAAGAAAGAAACTAAACAAGATAAATAAAATATAGTTTTCTGGAGAGTAGTAAGTGCTAAGGAGAAGAAAATCCAGGGAAGCATGCGTGAAGTTTCAGGGTAGGGGAATAACGTTTCACATTGAGTAGCCAGAGAGTTTCTTAGCAACAGTAAATTTTGAATGAAGACTTGAAAGAAATGATGGCATAAACTCACTATGTGGCTACTTGGGCAGAAAGCATCCTAAGAAGAGGAAGGGAGCAGGTGCACAAGTCTGGTGGTGAGGAGGGACCTGAGGTCTTTGAGAAAGAGAAAACTGCAGGAGGAATCGGGAGAGGGTGGGGAGATGAAGCCAGGAAAGTGAGCTTGGTTCATTGCAGTAAGAACTGAAGCTTGCCTCTGAGAGAGGGGGGGAGCAGATGTAAAATTCTGACCTGGGAGACCTACTCTGAGTTACATTTTAATAGGAACATGTTTTCTTCCTCTTTCTCAAGACCTTGCAGCATATAACTAGAAGGGCCTCTTAAGGTATGTTCCAATGGGATACTCTGTTTCTATCTGAACTGAGAACAACTAGATCTCTTTTCATTAAAATAAGAAGTGAGAAAAAATTTCTGGAGGGCTACTCATTACTTCATAAATGTGGCAGGAATAAGATGGCCTCTCAGAACTCCTTGAGGCAAAAGGTGCTGAGGAATGCAGGAGAGAATACTATTTGTAGTAAACAAGTTTTTCAAGGATTAGTATTACCGGGACTCACAGAAACAACTGGTGAATGAAGGAATGAATAAAAAAAAAAAAAATGAATGAAAATGAAGCATGTGCATCGAGCAGTTTGCCCAAAGTTAAGCAAAATGCCCAACTCACAGTGAGGAAACTGAGAAAGAATAAACTAAGGTCCTGGTTCTCTTTTGATTATTAGTCATGTCACATCTTTGCCTTTTGAATCTGGTGAGCATCTTTCAGTGCATTTGTATGGTTGCTTCTCTAATTGTGCTTCTACAGTAAATAGTAGACAATATTTGTGGATGCAAATTCCAGAAATCATGAAACACTGATATTTCCCCATTTAGCTATAATTTAAACTTAAAGTAACCCTTTCTTTGCTTCTTAGATGGTGACTGTTTGAAGTGCTTCTTGATGAGATATTTAGTGATAGAAAGTTGGCAGAGGTAGTTTAATAGAGGAAAAGGCCTGGCTCAGAAACCAGTTTCACGCTAAGTTTCTACTCTCAAAAGCTCAAGAGCATTCAGTCTTGGGTTCTTCTTGGGTGCCAAATTAAAAGGCAGCCTTGGAATGGTTTCTGATAAATCTTCAAACATTTCAGCAAACTCCATCACAGTGGACCTCCCTTTTGTGCTTTGACTTGGTTCAGTAGAAGGCTTAAAAACCTTTTGTTCTAGTTTTATAATATTTTGGATATGACTGAAAGTAGGGGATTAAATTGAACTCTGAAATTAGATTGAATGTTCAACACAGGGAATTGTCTCCTGAATTATGTATTATATAATGAAGTGCACTCTTGGTATAATTAAAGTTCCTTAATTCACAGATATATGTCACTTTTCACGTCATTGAACACTCGAGGGCCTCTAAATGAACTAAAACTAGAAGGTTGTGATTTTCTTTACAACTCTATTTTCCATGGTCTTTGTGGAAAGCTAGTCTGACAAGGTGTTTGGAGGACTCCTGCAAATGTTAAAACCTGCCTATTGATGATAAAGGAATTTCAGAAATCATACTTGGAATATCATGGGGATAAAAAAGGAAAAATCAGGGTATTAAATCAACATTTAATGAAAATTACCAGTTAATTTGGATCATAAAAGGCATGACCCTCATATTATAGGAGATAGCATTTTTAGTAATCAAATTGTGAATTAGGTAACCAAACTTTAATCTTTGATCAGTCATATAAAACATTGACATATTAATTCCACTATCAAAATGTGTGACCCAACATCACAATTTATGTTTGTTTTTAATCGTGTGGTCTATAAATCAGTTATGTTTGCCCTTTTAATTACAGATTGATTGTTCCTATCTCAGCACAATTGATTTAAGAACCACTGTGAATAATAAGGTGGTTTCATGATAAAAATAAAGGTGTAGTATGGAGATAAGAAAAAGTAATTTATCTCAAAATGATAATTATCCTTTCAAGTATTGTAACCCTCAGAAAGTGACCACTGTGGGGTCTGATAAATATTTGGACCATCAAAGTTCTAACATTCTTATCCAACTCTAAATTTTGCCATGGTATTGGAAAACTCTCTTGACAACATATCTCCATTGTCAAAAGAAAAGCTGAGTGTCGTTATCACCTTCCTCTGAGTTCTGTTTGTGTACAGTAGCGAAGAAAAGATTTTTAAGTGCATATCTTTCTAGAAAAATCTTTCCAATGGTTCTTAGAATCATGCCTGTATTCATTTAAGATTTATTGAACACCTACTATGTGCCAGGGATCAAGGTACCTATGACCCATCCCTGCCCTCAATGACTCACAATCTGGTGGGAGAGACAGACACAAATAACTGCAAAGTGACAGAGGTGATAATAAGAGCGGGAAGACCAGCTCTACCTTGGATAATAGAAGAGTAAATAAAGGCTTCGAGAAGAATCTTAGAGAACCTTTGAGCTGAATCTTTAAGGACATGTACGAATTTACCAGGCAGTCTAGGAGAAGGGTCAAAGATAGCAGGACATTTGGGAATGGGGAAGAACCTGTTGAACTAGGGAAATGGGCTTTCTAACTGGAAAGGACTTCAAAGACCATCAAGTTTAAGTTCACTAGTTCATAGTAGATGGAATTGAGAGTTAATGAGAGACAAAGTGATTTGCCTCAATTCCTTCCCTCCTTTTCCTCCTGACAACTCCTATTCATTCTTCTGGTGTCAGTTTCAATGTCACTTGCTACTTGCAGGTATTCCAGGATACTCTTAAGCTAAGTAATCCTGCTCTTCCTGTCATATAGCATGCGTATCCTTTGCTGTAGTTGATTTCTGATGTGTCTTTCTGCCACTCTGAAAATTCAGTGATAGCAGAAATATTGCTTACCATTGTCTCTCTAGTTGTTTAAGAGATATTTGTCAAATTAATTAATTAATGACTTTAAATCACATACCAGTCTCATTTATCCCAGTCCTCATGCTGTGCTCTTGAGAAGGACCCAGTGGAGGGAAAACTTCTGGTATAGTTAAGCACCAAACTCCTTGGATACTCTTTTTAATTTAGCACTGAAATTAAATACCTGGAAAAGTTGGATTGAGTCACCACTGGGCATGGTTGTGCTTTTAAATATACCACAAAGTATTTAATATTATAACTTATTTAAATGCTGGGAATAATATGCATCATTTAGATGTGATTCTAGGTAAGGCAATTTTCACCAAGTTCTCAAGTTAATACTGAAGACAAAATTCTGATGGTTCACAGACCATTATATAGGTCCCTTTCTCACTCTTACCTCTACAATTCTATTGCAAACTGAGTTTTAATTGTTATGAATGATTCTGCTTTCAATAATCCACGTGGGTGGCAAGAAGAAGCAAGAGCATCAAGAAAATAAATGCAAGATTCCTGGAGTTATGCAAACTGGAAAACTTATCTAGGGCCATTTGGGGACTCATTCTTATAAGAATCAAAGGAAAAATTTTCTGAAAAAAAATTTTTCAATAGTTAAAAAGTTTCATTGACAATAAAAGTAATTTCCAGTAGTTGATTACTACTCATATATATGTTTACATGTTTTTCTCCACTAATATAAATGCAATGTCATAAATGGGCATATAATAAAACCCTAGGCATAGTCTTAGCTGATCATGTTTTATAGCAATTTTATTTTGGTAAAACAGACAAACTTATTTTCTCTTCATGTCCCTACAAGATAAACATTCCCTGATGCTCTAGCCCTAATGTCCTAAGTGAGGTCTCTATTTCTGTTGGAATTATTATCAAATAAGTGTTTTTGGCCTCACTCTCTGAATTTTCCTTGGGTACCTGTTACCTCAGAGGCAGCCAGTTCAATGAAATTAAAATGTTAATACTTTTTCGTTAAATAAATATTTTCCCTTTCCAAGGCAGTTTCTCCTTTTGACTTTTCTACATTTTAAAACAGAATAATCATTCTCATAGTTACTAAATTTTGAATTAATTCTAGAACATTCTCTTCTCCTTTCCTCACTTCACCACATTGCCAAACTTTGCTGATTTTTCTCCAGAAATGCCTCTTGACTTGTTCCTTCCATTTATTCCTCTGACACCATCTGAAGACAAGTGGCACCAGCATTCTGGGCCATTGTTAAAACCTTTCCCATCTCACATAGAAATTTCAAATGAATCCTCTGCCATCACAGTACTCCTTCCTTTGTTCTGAAATCTTCATTTGTTTTCCTTATATGGAGGACATAATAAAATCTCTTAAATACCAACTTTAGGACTTTCACAAACTGGTCACAATCTACTTCAGTAGACTCATTTGCCCCCACTCCCCCATAAGGAGCTTAAATACCAACCAAGCTAGCTTATCCACCATTCTTGAACAGACTGTGGGCAATGGATGCTGCCTGTTTAGCCCTTTCTCTCTTCTAGCCTATCAGGATCCAAATTCATTCAGTTATTCATTGTTTCCTCTGTGACGTCTTTCTCGGCTTTCCCTGCCTATTCCCATAATAATTGCTTTTGACAATGACGTCCCTTTTGTATGGCAGGCTCTGTGCTAAGATATCTTACAGAAATTGTTTTATTTAATTCTCACCATAGTACTGTGATATAAGTACTACTTGCTAATTATATAGTTTGTTTAGTCAATTGGGAAGCATTTGCTGGGTCCCTAATACTGGGCAGTCACAATATTAGGTTAGGAGGAATGGAAAACCTCTGCAATTACGGTATTTGCCATCAAGGAAATGATGGACCAGGAAACTTGGATTTGGAGAGATTGAGGGATGTGGCCAAATCAGGAAAGAGCAGAACTGGAATCTGGATCCAGATCTTGCATGTGCTCCCTTATAAGAAAGGATGGGGTAGGGCCATGTGTGGAGGAGACTCCTTACCACTCAGGATTTCACTGCGGGCTCGACCTATGCAGCAGCCAATTCCAATGCATGGAAAATGGAATTGACCATGTGAGCGTGGTGGAGTGGGAGGGTGTTGGAGGGATGGGGTTAAAAAGAAGCCTCTCAGGTGTTTCTGATATCTTATCCCCCTAGCTGAGAGGCACACTGTTGCAAAACATATAGCAAAGTTCCCACGTTATTCTCTATGTAAGCAGTTTACATATTAACCACATATAATCCTGATTATAATTTGCTTCTCTGAGGAAGAAGGAAAATCACATTGATTGACAATACCAATATGCTTTCCTGACACTTTATGCACATTATCTCCATGTCCTCATAATGATCACCTCAGGAAGGCATTTTTGTCCCAACTTTACACGTAAAGAACTGGAGACCCAGCTGGCAAACGGGCAGAGATGGAATTGGAACCTGGGCTGTCTGCTCCCAGAGCCCTTTCCACAATAGCATGCGACCTCCCTGTCTGTGTCAGAAGGCAGGCTTCCTTAAGCAGAGCCCATTCGTGGTTTTCCTTTTACCTCCTACAGCAATTAACACAATACCTTATACAGATTATGCTTTCGGCACATATTTGCCTAAGGAATGAAGAACTAAAACAGACCAGGAAACATTTCTTTGTTCAGGGCAATCAAATGAGCATCAATGTGTAAAGGCCTTGAAGAATAAATAAGCCATCTGAAATTATAATGTCAGACATATTATTACATTTCACAGTTTTTCACAATTTGCACATCCCTATTGATCCATGAAATAATTTAATTACATAGATTATTGCATTGTGATATATTTTGATATCACCATTTTCCCCAGCATATTGTTGGATGGAGATAAGTTCTTTCTCAGAAAGGAAATGTATTACAGAAGAGTCTAAATAAAGATGAAAGGACTTATTTCAACTCTTGCATCCCCAGAATAGTACAGGTGAGTTTCCTCCAGCCTTTTCATGATTTCGTCCAGAGGAGTTTTAAGTACTCCAAGCGAATGTGCTTCAGTCTTTAATCATTTCTCAAGGAACACTATGGAAAATTGAGATGTTTTAATGGAAAACTGTTCTGGTTCATTTCTTTGTCTTTTGGAACACATCCCGACGGTTGTCGTCATTAGAACTCCGAAGGAAATCAGAACCTTAAACGTATTTTTCTAAATACACTTCATAGTCACCTTTTTGGTAAATATCAATAGTGGAAGAAAATTAGGTTAATCTAATCATTCTCAGCAATTCTTTATCATTATTACAGTTTGGATTCTTTAGACACATACAGTTGCTGTATCTCCTTACTATCAAAATAATACTATTTTGTATAGCTCTTTCTATTTTTAGTATTTAAGTTCATCCTTACTTGAAGGAGGTTTGGACTTTCTGGTCTCAGTTCCAGAAGTGTGATTAGGCGACATCACTTAACAAGGGCTGTAAAGACTCAATAGGGAAAGCAAGCGAAGGAAACCATTTTAACTATTTTGCTGGCAGATGTCACAGAGAAGTTAGATTTCAGAATTGACATAGTTGATTTAATATACTTTTGACAGTTCTATCATAATCGAGGCTTTTTTTTTTCTTCCTTTTTCTTCCAGATGGTTGTGACGGCAGGTGTGGGTGAGGGCTGGTTAGATGTCTCTTCTAGCTAATGTCAGTGTCATGCTGCCCCCCTGGACTTGTTCTCTCTTCTCTGAACTCCAGAGTTCCTGCTGACTCATGTTTTCCACCAATTCATTGTTTGCTTACGGGCTTCTTCCTGTGTTCCTATTAACTTCAGCCTGGGCCATTGCCTGTGTGTTTTTCCATGCCCACAAGTGTTGGAGAAACCTATTCCTGTTGATTTCACTTCAGGAATGAATCACTGACACAGCCGCCCAAGGGTAAAGAAATAGTTTCCAGCTCCTTTCTGCAGGACGGGGTTGGGAATGTGTCTGGCACACAGAGTTATCAGCTCCCCAGACCTACTCTCTCCAGTACAGTTGGATATTATCTAAATATGACACATGTGGAAATGAAATAGCAGAGAAGTTGCATGATTCGCACACATTCACACAGTGACTTGAGGAAAACTCGAATTTAGAGCAGTTTTCCTGAATCTTATATTCAGTGACAATACAATTACTTCACTGAACAAAATTACGCATGCCTGTTTAGCTTGGTTTAATTTAATATCATAAGTGCCTCTGATAAGTTATCTTTCTGCCCTTCAGTTTCTTTACTTGTGAAATGGGAGCTTCCTAGATTGTTTTTAGATTAAATGAGATGCTGCATATAAAGCTGTTAGCACAGTGCTGAGGGGCTAAGCATTTATAGCTATTGTGATTAGACCCTGCAGTTACTGAGATGTTTGAGCATTCACATCTTATAATTCATTTCATTGTTGTTTTTCGAGTCTTGCTAAAGTTGTTCACCAGTCTCATTTTCTCTACTATTTCCCTTTTTACAAATGTTCTCCCATTACTAAAACTTCTTTCCAATTATTCAGCAGTGATGATGATGATAATAGCTAAGATTCATCAGGTACTAATCTCTTAAGCACTTTACTGACATTGTGTTATTGGATTTTTATATCATCCTTTTATTATTCTCACTTACAGGTGAAGAAATTGAGACTCAGAGAGATTATGTGGTCTATGCAGGGTCACAAAACAGAGCAAGAAGTTTTCACTAGGACACTTCCTGGAGACATTTATTATTTCTTTGGCTTTTCTAAGCAACAGAATCTATTCCACAGTAGTCCCAGGACCCATAGCCAGTCAACTATGAAACCTCATCACCATGGGTACAGAGATTGTTCCAAGATACCTCTTGTTCCACGAGGTATCTATCTATCTATCTACCTGGCCCATACCTGTCCAATTAATCTTACTTCTGGATTTTACCCAGAACTGGAAAGCAAACGCCTTACTTCTTTAGCTGCTAAGCCATGAGGATATTGAACCTGAAGGCTGTAGATGGCTTTTTTCCAGACTTGTGGATAAATCAGTCTGAGAATGAACTGACAGTAGAGAAAGTAGAGCACAGAAGGGAAAGACAGTCCTAATGGGTTTATACACTTGGCTTCTGTTGTGCCTAAGACAGTTGCACCCACACTTTCGACTGCTTTGGGGAAGATTACATTAGGTTAGACACAGCAGCCACCATTTTTCAAAAAAATAGTTTAAGTTCTGCTAGTTGCCAACAAAGCATTTTTTACTAATGAAATACTATGCCTGCTAAAATAAAGGGAAGCAGAGTATAAGAATACACAATCTATAAAATGAGAAAATAATTGCAATAAAAATGAAACAGGGCAGGCCACGGTGGTTCAGCAGGCAAGAATGCTTCCCTGCCATACCAGAGGAACCGGGTTTGATTCCCAGTGCCTGCCCATGTAAAACAAACAAACAAACAAACAAAATGAAACAAGCAAAATAATTAAAATTAGAGATGAAGATTCAATGGGAAATTTTAAAATTACAGAGCAGAAAATGATTGCTTTGCAACAATGAATTTTAGGAATTAAATATGATTAATTCTATAACATGGGTATCAATTCATTTCCTCTGGTTATGGCTGCTACTAAATTGCAAATCTTATTCATTCATTCATTTATGCTTGCTTACTTATTCATTTACAGCTACTATTTATAAGCCATAATATTTTGGGTTCCCTGCTAAATAGAATATAAAAATGAATAATGCATAGTCCCTGCCCTCTAGGATCTCACAATCTAGTCAAGGAAACAGATTATTATATCACAGCTTGCTAGTCCTATAGAGAAATTACTATTAAGGGAGCAACAAGGGCAAAACACTTCTATTGGAAATTAAAAGACTATGAGAAGGGAACCCTTTGTAAGCATGGCATGAAAAATAAAAACCATAAAAATAAAGAGGTTAATAAATGTGAGTTTTTTATTTTTTGAAATAAAAAATTCCAAACCAAACATTCTAAAAAGGATGTTTGGTACACAAATGGCTTGCATACATAATATATAAGGGACTCTTACAGACTGATGAAAAACCAACATAAAATGGACATAAGTTCTAAGTAAAGCTGTCCAAAGAAAAGAAATATAAGTGCCAATAAATATGAAAAAAAATAGTGCTATGTATAGTATAAAAACACAAATTAAGACAACAGTTGAATAATTTTTAAATATTAGGTGGACAAATATTAGAACTATTGATAATACCATTTGCTTCTTGGTGAAAACATAGGCATGAAACAAAGTTTTCCATACAGTTGATGTGGCATTGATTCAAAGTTTTTAGAGGCTAATTTGGAAAAATACATCAAAATTAAACCTGTGACTTTGCAAATACTTTGTACTTAACCAGTATATATTTAAATTCAAAGACGACAATTGTAATATATGTAATGGTATAATATTAGAGCCAATTTCAATATCTATTAACAGAACTAATTAATAAATAATTGTAATAAATAGTATACACATGTGTATATATATGAATGTTTGATAGGCATGATTATGCACAAAAATATTATCAGTAGCCTTTTGAGGAGTGGATTAGGGACACAGGCAGAATGGAAAATCCAAATTTTTACTTTGATAAAACAGTCTGTTTTTATTCAATTGTTCAATATAAGTCTGATTTAATCATACTAAAAATACTATAAGAAAAATTGTTTGAATGAAAAAACTATTAAAAAGAGTAGGCAAAATATGGTTTTCTCATGAAGATGTTGTTATTTTAGCTTTCTACTGAGCAAAAGACAAAGTTATTAACCTGAAAACTGGAAAAAATCCTGTAAAGTAAGCACGAAGTTTAAATATATAAGTGGGGAGAAGTTGTAGATTGTCGAGGGAGTGGATGACAGGGGACAAAAACAGCCTGGAAATCCGAGGAGACACAGAAGAACACAAACCCCTTAGCGCCAGCGTATTGAAATTCCAAATAGTGAAATTAGCTGTCTAAGCTTTCATCTTGCAGATCTCTTGTTTTGATGCGTATATATTTTTCTGAAATCTTTCCATTTACGATTGCTTTGTTAATTAAGCAGAGATAGCGCCATTACTATTACTAATAAACGTTGTCGAATCCCACACTGAAATTCTTCTACTTTGAATTTCTATTCTATGAAACAGGATCTTTGGAATTACAGAAAGAATTGATTTATCAGGTCATTCAATCATTCCCTTCTTCCCTCTCTTATACCATTCCTATTATTTGGTGTTCATCTATTTCCTAATGACTTAAACAATGGAGCTCCTCTCTCTTGGGGGACCAAACAACCAGATAATAGACCTAATTTTCTGGAAATGTACGTGATGTCCAGCTATAATGCACCAGTCTCTAATTACAAGCCCTGACTTCATTATACCCTTCGTCATGACTTTTGCGACTTCTCTCACTATAATTTTTTGTATTCTTTGGATACTTTTGAATGCTTATTTCATTTTTCTTCTGCTTTTATCATTTCTTGATTTAACTAATGAAATCTTTCTTGCTAATTGAATTGAAACTTGACAATTATGCCAACTGCAATACATTTTTCTAGAGAAATTAAATGCAAAATTAATTGATCTCATTGTACATAACAACATGAGATAAAAGTGTTTGATTATAAAGCCAGATTTCCAACATTTAGCTTATTTTTTTTTTTTGAACAGAGTAATACCTTGCTTTTGATATGAGGTAGTTGCTGAGAAGGAAGCGGGTTCTCAGCATTTTGACACAGGCTTTAAAATTCACGGTCATTTCTCATACCTTAAAAAGCATTTTGTGGGCTGTATTAAGGGAAAAGGGGGATGGGGCGGCAGTCTCAATAGGTTCTGCATTAGCTCATTAAATACTAAAATACCATTTCTATTTTACATAATTTAACATGGCAAACTATAAAAAAAGGTGAAAACCCCAACCCCTAGGCGTGCGTTTTAAAACATCCTCATTTAGATGCTAATTTTGATTCTAGGTGTATGACTGGCTTAAAAAAAAAGCCATTAACAACGGGGCCAGATTACTTAAAGGGGATTATTAGGCAAATATGTGAGGGTGTTCTGATAGCAAGTGGCCCCTTTTATGACCGAATACAACCGCCGTAAATAAAAAAAAGGGATAAAGATATTTGTTTTAAAAGGAAAGAGAAAATCATACCTTAGATTTGAAAAAAGAGAAAAGTAGATAATAATCACCCCAAACATAAATCATGCAGCTAAAAAATAAGGTTGCCTTTTCTCTAATTCTAAAGGAACATGCATTACTGTAACATCTACAGCTTTTAGAAATTTACGGTGGTGCTAGCTGCTTGGAAACTCATGTAATGGTGAAGTGAGCTAAAAAAAAAAAAAAACTCTGTTTAATAGTAATTTCATACCCTGCCTTTTGTGTTAATAAAATCCACCATGACAGAAAAGAGTGAAGCAAGGAAAATAACAGGCAAAAGGGAGAGTATGTTATCTCCAGCTGAGATTGATCTTGTGACCGGCAAAAATGATGCTATAATGATAATAAAATGAAACCTGTCAGACAAAACAGATATAAGTAAATGCATCATACTGTATAAATTAAGTGAGTGATAGAGGATGGGCTGATGGTTCTGTAAGTGCATTACCAGAGAGGAAGGCTGAACTGGCCTTGAAATAAGGCGCACTGCCAGCCTCATGCAAATTTCTCCCAAAAAGGAGGACAAAGGAAGTTTGACCCTCTGAGCTAAAATATTCAAACCCTAAAGAAACAGTCATATTTCACCTTTGAACTTATTAGGCAATTAATCTTTTCCATGTCATAACTGGCTTTCCTGCTTTCAGTATCTTGCAGCTCACATTTATTCTCCAAGAGGCTGCCAGATTAATTTTTTTAAATGGCTTTGTCCTTGTGCCATTGCTGATTTTTTAATAGTTTTATACATCTTGTAAGAAGGGACAAGAGCTGTTTCTTATTCATTTTCTCCTGTGCCTTGTAGAGGTCCTTGCCCATTACTTCTTAATAAATTCTTATTGGATGGATGGACAGATGCATGGATGGACAGTTTTTGACTGTTCCTCACTGCTTACTGAGTTTAAAATAATACTCACCCTGACTCCCATGATCACTTTTATCTTTCCAACATTATTTTCTATAGCTTCATTCTACACACCATTTCCAGACAACACTGATACTGTTCCCAAATCCACCTCTCCCTTCTCTGTTCAATTCTGAGCCTTGGCCCATGCTGAGAATTTCAGCTGGAATATCTTTTCTATTCTTCTGTATATCTGCCTCTCACAATCCTCCCTGCTTTCAAGTTCCATCATAAACACCAGCTTCTCCATGAAACCTTCCCTCTTGACTGCTCAATTTTTTCATTGTACTTTCATGACGCTGTAATAGTCTGCCTTTTATTATAATTGCTTCCTCATTTAAATCTCAAGTTGATTCTTTTTCTATTATTATTATTATTGCTGTTTTGTTTAATTTTTATTATCTCTTCTGAATCTTTTGTTTGATCTTTGTTTATTTGACCATAAGCTCCTTACAGGCAGGAAATGGAGTAGAATTTATCCCGCTATATCTTCAATATTGTTTTTCTAATGGCAAATTTCAACCCATTAGGGGGGTATAAAATAAAGTTAGTGGGCTGATCATCATTTTAATTAAATCAATTATAATAAAAAATTATTAACTCATCAGTTAGAATATGATAGACAACAGAATGCATCGCGTATTAAGGATAAAAATAATTTCGTGAAACTTAACGATACATAAATATATTTACAAGTATATACTGTCACAATAAAAAATACATTTCTTAATGTTTCTTACAGTCAAAAATTTCCCAAATCACTGCCCTACAGCATTTAGCTCAGTTACTTGTTCATAATAGGCTATCAACAATTTTTTTTAATGAAAGAATGAATTTCTTTGAATTCCCCCATTTACTTTCAAATAAATGGGGCACCATCAGCTATTATACATATTTCTGCAGGTCAGTTTCATTGTCAAAATAACTTGAATGGCCATTGTTTCAGTTCAAGAATGATAGAAAAGTTAACTTTGACGATGCTGATTGAGAAGAGCAGATGGTCAATGCTGCTTAAGTGGAAAATATTGGTATCTTTAGGGGCATTTTAATGTTTAGCTTTTGAGGTTTTTCTGCTTGAATAGTGTGGTCCATTTCCATTCATTCCTAATGCTTGTTGTTTCTTAATTCTAGTCTCATGAAAAGGCTCTAAATAAATGTGGATTTCAATTAAAAGAGGCTAGACTGTTATTTATAATTAACCATCCCAATCGTGTGAGATTGTTTACTAGCCAAATGAAATAGAAATGGTGGCTTTTACAATAAATTCAGGGTTGGAACTTATTGCAGCGCATTTGACTTTCTGTTATGCCAACACAGCTGGAGTCCCGCGGTGGACGAGGTTCCCAGCCGCCTGCCCATGAATAATGGTGGGTGAGAGGGGACCCGCCCGGCGGGAGGCCTGGGGTCTGCCACTTTTAGGAGACACTCGGAAATATCTCTTTTGTTATCTCCGGAACAGAGTAGAGACCCCCTGCGAAAGCGCAGGAAATAGTCGGGGAGCAATGCAATTTGAAATTAGAGTAATTACTTCGCACACAAATACCCGCACGTCCTGAGGAGCTGCGAGTGGGCTGTGAAGTCTGCTCCCCTTTTCCTGGCAGGACTCAGTGGACGCCCCCAACCCCCACCCGCCCCCTTTGGCTGCGATCGGCGATCATAATCTTCCGGCCCCAATATTAATGCTGATCCATCTCCAGTGTTGCATAATGATATTAAGAGGACAAGGACGACAATCTCAAGGCATAATGTTAATGAACTTTTCGAAGCTGATAAGAGGTTTGAAACGTTTGATAGAGGCGGCCACACCGCACGTACATGGCTGGTGGCGGGCTTCCTCTAGACCACCCTTACCCCTGCTCTGTACATTTTCACCCTTCCTGTTCCCGTTTATCAATACATTTTTGTCCTCTCAACCACCTGCCTGCACCGGGCTCATTCTTCAAATGGAATAGATGGGATACTGGGGTGTGGTTGTATCTTGGTCATCTGCAGCCCTGGCTATCCTGTCCCCTGTCTCCCGTAAGGCTGGCACGACAACCAGCTAGGACTGGATACCTGACCTTTACGGAAATGTCAAAATTCGATTTCAGTCAATAGTCATGAAGCTGCTGAAGCACACTGGAATTGGATCAAAATTTTGAATGTACTTTTCACATAGCTCAATGAAAGAGGTGGATAATACCTGTTCCTCTATGTTTTTAGGGTGCTCGTTTAAAAGTTAGAAACCTTGAGAGAGGCTTGAATACTCCCAAATGAACAGTTTCTGTTCTGCCCTTGCATGGTTCGTGCAAGTTTGATTAGACACATTAATCTTGCGCTTGTTTTATACATTGGGTGGAGTTGGAGACAGATTTGGGAGAACATGTTGATTATCTTCAGGGTTTCATCTAAACGAACATTCTTCGTTCCATTTTTTTCCTGGTAAACCAGAGGTAAACTGACCATTTCTGGTCAGAGGAAGTCTGGTGTAATGATACTTTTTTCTAGACAACTCCTCAAACAACTTCTAAATTTCTTCTTCAACCTTGGTGTTCGTATCCTTCTTGCTAAAAAATATATATATATCTTCACCCAATTGTCATATGTATTGCCGTTTTTCCCTCCTTCTAACCTTATCACATAGTGTGCCAACCTTTAAAAATGGGATGCATTTCTCTTCTTCATTAATTTTCGTCACTGGTGCACAAGGCACATTTGTTGATTTCAACAGTCCTGAGACCACACTCTAAGTAGCAAGGCTCCAAAGTCTTATCTTAATTATGTTCTCCACTTGGTTACTTGTATAGTTACATGAATGCCTGAAACATATAATTAAATTTGTCTGGACCCGTGATTGTTCCCCATCACCAAGCACATAATTTCCCCCTCTTCTACATATGCACACACACACACACACACACACACACACACACAATTGCTGAAGGCATGAACATGGATAATTAATCAGCATTTAATCATGATCTTTTTGCCCACAGACCATTCTTTGGAATTTTGGTGGAAGTGATTGGGAATGGAGCTCCAGGGTATATATTTTTTTTGTATGAACTGCCTCCTCCTTCCCTTAGTATATTTTGAAGTAAGTTATTCCATATTTATTTCTCCTCTCTCAAAGTATGGGACTAGGACTGATGCCAGATTTTGGACACTGGAATGGGCTAGTGACTTGAGCAATGGTCTGGAGTTCTTTCAGGTGAGTACACAGCTGATAGTATCATTCTTGCTAGAAGAGCAAACTTCCTCAGTCTGAATCCTGGCTCCACGGCTTACTAGTTCCATGATGTTTATAAGTTATTTAAAGTCTCTGCCCCCATCTCAGTGTTTTTTATTTGCAAGATGAGGTGATAACTATACCTACCCTTCAATATATTGTAAAGTACCCAAAATTGTTCCCGGTATGCTGTGTGCTCATTCAACTTTTGTTGTTGTTCTTTCATTTCCCCAAGATTCTAAGACTATGTTGCTAAACATAGTAAGTGGTTAATACTTGAATGAACAAATGACTGAATGACTGTGTGGTCAGCACATCTGCTTAGAACAAGAGTTCTGTGAGGATGTTGTTCTCCTTCTGCTGAAACAGAAATGTATGGAGAAGTGATATACATGCATCTTGTACTGAGAACCCATTATTGCTATGGCAGAGACCTGTGAAAACCACAGATGAGTAGTCTCTTGCTTTATAAAATTGATCATTTGATTCCATGCTGTCAAATTTACGGATCACTAGATTGTTTACAAAGTAGTATTTTTACATTCATTGAATGACAGAAGTGGGAATTCTCCTGCAAGCAATCTATTTTGTTTCATGTAGAAGAAATAATACTAATGACATGAGTAACAGTAATGTTAGCATTTACTGTATACTGCATCTTCACGTATTTATATAGATTGTCTCATTTAATCCTCACAACATCCCTCTGAGGTGGGAGCTAATAGCTTGCCCACTGTGGTGAAACCAAGGTTTAGAGGAGGAGTTAAATAACTTCCTCAATGTTGCATGGTAAAATGGGTAGCTGGACCCAGATAATCTGAGTGACAAACCATAACATGCTACTACCATATCTCTGAAGGCAGGGCCCTAATTAGCAGTGTTCTGGTAAACCAATTCTCCAAAAGGAAAAGAAGAGAAAAAAATCGTAACTTGTAGCATTTGCTGATTTCCCTGGCAGGAATAATCCTATCATCATCATCCATCAGGGTATTGATGTGACATTGACCTGTTCCTCAAATTCCTGAACATTCACAATCATCTTGAGAAGGTCAGCACAAATTGCCCCCACCACAGTCCAGTCTAGCTGTCAGAGTGGCCCAGTGCCCTACAAAAGATGGCCCCCATTGCAGAAATGTTAATCAGTAGTCAGCATGACATGCACCAGGTAAAATCTCCAATCCAGGAAAGAAAAGAGGGAGACTCTGCACTTAGCAAGGATGCTTATGGTTTGGGAAGAAAGAATTTTAATTTAGGATTTCAGGCAGTGAAGATCCAGGAGCCAGTTACTGAGAAGGATTTGGGCTTGATTTAGGAACTTATGATATTAAAAATCAAATAAACTGCAAAAACCTCCTTGTTACTTAAGTTAAGGATTTGCTGGCAGAAACACTCATTATCTTCCTCAATTGAGAGAGGAAATAGATCAAATAGCAGCCATATTTTCTATTTCTGGGAATTCATAGGAACTTTCCCACAGAAATATGTCTGACTTTTAAGCTTTGTCTGAAGGTAAATTAGACTATGAAAATAAGGAGGAATCCGTTGCTAATTTGGTGACCTTAAGCCATTTCTAGAATAATATCTGATATATATATCTTATATATATTTATAAGTCTATACATGTTTATATGTATTTAGATATATTATATGTATATGCCTATGCTCGTATTGATATGTGGAGATCTGACAAAGCACAATTCCATTTGATATATAGAAACATCTAGGTTTACATGTAACAAATGTCTCGTAGCCCACTCTTTTCCCATCTGGAACATGCAGGTTGCAAAGTGCCTGAAAATTAGCTTTATGTGGGTGCTTGTCAGACACTGAAGGATGCAGTTGGGTGGTAGCAGCTGCTGTTTTCTGGCAGAGACCAAATCATTTGGAATGCCACAGAATGAGGAGCTTCCTGTCAACTGGTGGCACTTGCCACAGGGGAGCAGAACCCTTTTTACACCTGCTTTTAATCTGTGAGCCTAGGAGTCAGATCTGTTGTCTTACTCAGCGATGTCTACTTTTCTCATTCACAATGAGAAAAATCTACACACGGATTGACAGCATTGCTTCTGCAGGTTCTGGGGAACACATGGTTGTGTATAGGTGAATGGGTGGGATTAGATCCTTTATAAGATTTTCCTGTACCCTTGTTTAACCTGAACTGAGTACTTGGTAATAGAAAGAGCAATACGTATTATATATGTATATTATATATATAATATAATTAGCATTTTCCCTCTTATAAGAAAGATTAAATTGCATTATTTGAGAGTAAATGCTGTTAAACTCCAGAATGGTAAAAGACAAGTGAATGTTAAAGAGAAACCATGATTATTTCAATGACTTCGGGCCCTTGTAATGAAAAAGTCCAGAACCTTCTTTGTTGCTCTATAAGCTGAATTGGCTTTAAGCCCTTTTACTCAGTTTGCCACCTTTTTTTTTGTACCATTTCCTCCTTATTGCTTCAGTAAATTCCAGTGCAACTAACTTTTTTTGGTAAAACACATTTTAGCTTTACCAAATATTTTAAGTTTTATTTTAGGCAGCACCCCACTTTCACTACCAATTCTTATTGAGCAGCATAGGCAAGGATTATCTACAATAAGAAGGGAACCCCACATTCTCAGTGGCTTACCACTTAGGGGCTGTTTTCTCATCTTGTGCAGACCAAGTACTGTGGTTCATTGGCTCTCTAGAGCAGCTCCACTCCAAATTATGCCTGAAGGATCCAGGCTACTAGCATATTATAGCACTGTGCCCATTAGCTTCCAGGCTCATGCAGGAAGAGGGGAGTTTAGGGAACTTGCACCAGCTCTTCTGGTCTTGAACTTGGAAAGAATAGGTGTCATTTCATTTCCAGCCCAATGACCAGAGGAAGGCATATGGCTGCCACATAAATGAAACAGAGGATGGAAGATAAGCTCATTCAGTGTGCTTTCGGGGAGATAACAAAATATGAGTTGATGAACAGAAGGTATTGCTTTTAACTGGTTTTTTTTTTTTCCTTTTTCTTCATTTTGGGGGTTGTGGCATTAAATCCTATTGCTTTTTGTTAAGTATTATTATTTTTCTGATATTTTAAATATTTTACTCACAGAAACAAATGTTCAGGACTTCAAAATTTGGAAAGGAAGAAATGAACAACAGACAAGTTCCCTTGCCTTATTGTTCTTTATAATTAAATAAATCACCTTTTATTTTATTGGGTTTAGAGTAATCATGGATGTTGGTTAATAAAAACTTTATCCTTCGGTGTTTTAAAGTGAAATTAGAAACTCCTTATACGTGCTCAGATTTTAGTACTTTTATACCTGTCATTTCCTTTGTTCTTCATAATGACTTGTGACTAGGCAGATGCTGCTTTCTTTTTTTTCGAGCTTTAATTTTTTAAAACTTATTTATTAAACCAAACAATGTACAAACACAAACATTCTTACCATATGATCATTCCATTCTTGATATATAATCAGTAACTCACAGTATCATCACATATTTGTATATTCATCATCATGATCATTTCTTAGAACATTTGAAATGCTGCTTTCCTAATTCATAGAAAAAGAAATCTGTCTCAGAAAGGTTAAGTCATTGCTCAAAGCCACTTGTCATGGAGACCCTAGAGTCATGAACCCAAGTCTCCTAACATGTGTAGGTTTTACAAAACCTATGCACCATCCCAGGAAGCATGTGCCCCTTTACTCTCAAATTCTTCTCAATGAAACATAAAAATGGAAAATTGCTTCTTCATGGGAAACAGTGTATTTTGTAAAATATGGTGAAGTTTTATGTGGAGGTGTCTATATCTCCACAGTTTCACCCACATTAGAGCTTCTGGAAGCGGAGGCTCTGTGTACAAGAGAATCTACATGGGTCTATTGTCTTTGGGTTGCTTTATTTATTCATTTATATAATGTTTCTTCTCTAATCAAGTGATAGTTGAATTCTGTTCTTGGTTTAATCATTAGAGTTAATAAGCTTCCAGAAATATCAGTGCCTATTATTGTCTTTTCAAGAGTGTCAGTGAAGCGGACTCCTGAATTTATTCCATTAGCTTTCAACTTTATCACACAAGCGGGAAGAACTTATCACTCCTGCTGGGTAGTCAGAAGGATGCCTGCATTTGGTCAAACTACTGTTGTGTGTGTGTGTGTGTATGTGTGTGTGTGTTTCTCAACACAGTGACCAGAATGGGGAAGTAGCAGGAAATCAGTCTTGTTAAAGGGAAATAGCACTTCATGGTCTGTAACCAAACAGCTATTTTCCAAGAAGAAGCCATAAAATTCTACTAAATTCAATTACTTTTTATTGAGCACCTATGGGATAGTGTATCACTATACTAGAGATGATCAAACACTTGAAGTCTACAGAATGGAACAAACTATTGTTGTCCTGTTTTAAGTCTTGTTAGTATTTAAAATATAAATAGAAGACAAAAAAATGAAAGAAATCCTCTTTTCACACAACTTGATCATTTCTTCAAATTCCCTTCTTCTGGTTTATCCATGGCTCCTTTAATAAATATTTTAATTGTGAGTTTGCCATTAAAAATAAAAGTATTTAAGGGTGATCACCTTTCCTATATTTCTTTTCCCCTTTCTTTAATAAAATGACCAGTGGCTTTCACAAATGGATTTTTTAAAGATTTAATAGCCTCATAAAATGTGATATGTAAGAAAAGAAAACTGATCCTTTGGATACTATATAAATTAAAAAGTTGCTTGAAAGTTTCACAAGGTGTGAATTTCACAGGGAGTATTTTTGGCATTTGATTTGGTAAAGACTTAAGCATTTTCCATTTTTCCATGCAAATTGTAAATTAAAGAGTGTCATAGACAGGTATGCCATTGGCTTATAAAATGCTCTTGTAAATTGAAAAGGATCAGCAAGGTCAATTTTAAAATAGTTACTTAAAAGAGAGTTGTTTCACATTTTCCTAGTAATTTTTTTGTTATATAAGTAGTATAAACCGTTAAAGAGAGAAATGTGTTCACTTGAGTTGATTTTCAGACAAACTCAAAAGATGATGTACTTCTGATGACCATTTTGTTTGACCCAAGCAAGACAAAAGTGGGAAAAGGAGCTAGAGATGGCCTCATGTCATCACAATCAGAAGTCTGTTTTTTAACAGTATGGGGTCCAAAAATAATGGGCTGGATTCATATCCTACGAGGATTTTCCCATTGTTATATTTGAGGCAGGAATTTGATGCTTTCTTAATAAGGAGGATCTATAGGAAATTTAGACTTTTCAGTTCAAGAGCTCCATGAACTTGTTTTGTTGTACATCAATAATGTGTGTTGATTTTAAGTTTACATTGAAGTTTTAATAAAGAAAAGTTGCCAATGTAATGAAATTATTTTGTTGGGTAATACAGCTCCAGAATCAGTTACTTTTTTTTTTTTACATGTTAGGTTCTCACTTTTACAGAATATTTTCTAAAGAGAATAGTATTTCATTTCAAAAACCTTTCTTTTTGAAGAATAATATCAGGTAACTATATGTTCTTAATAAGCTTTCCTTTAAAAAATGCCCATGGAGTTTTTTTTTTTTCTCCAATTTTATAGGGATATACTCACACACCACACAAATCATCCAAAGCCTACAATCACTGGCTCACAGTAACATCAAATAGTTGTGAAAACATCCCCACGATCAATTTTAGAACATTTTCATTATTCCAGAACAGAAATAAGAATAAAAACTAAAATCCAAATCCTCCCGTACCCCTTATCCCTTCCTATTGCTTATCCATAAAACTGGTTTAGTAAATCTGTTACAGTTGTTGAAAGAATATTAAAATATTGCTGTTAACTATAGTTCATTGTTTGCAATAGCTCTATTTTTTATATACCCCCTATTTTTTTTACACTTGTAGTAGTTCAAGCAAGAACTTGTTTATATGCATGACTTTAAACAACCATTTTCAGTCAAATTCACCTACAATAATTGCTATTTCTTATAATCCCAAGAACAAGCTACCATCACCTTATCCATTCCCAAATATTTACATTCATCCTTGTTAACAATTCTGTATATATTAGGTAACTGCTCCCCCTTCTCTAGCTTCTGTCTACCCCTGAGTACCTTATATTCTACATTTTCTTCCTATGCATGTCTTTATTTTATTACTCCTCTAATCATACATAGGATAAAGGGTATATCCCTTTATCCTATGTATGATTTTTATAATCACATGGTCACAAGTTAAGAGCTCTATAGTTGTACAATCATTATCAAAGATCAAAGCTACTGGGTTATAGTTCAACAATGTGAGGTATTTCCTTTTGGCTGTTCTAATACACTAGAAACTAAGAAGAAATATCTATATAATGATTCACTAGTGATAATCATTTGTTAAATACTAACTTCTCTGCTACAATTCTTCCCTCTAATTTGATCAATAGCTCAATCTTCAGGGGTATTTGGATAATGACCATTCTGAAAATGGGTTTTGACATTATGGGGTAGAGGAATGCAACTGGTTAATGTTCTTGGAAAAACTGGTACCTCTGGGTTTCAGGGCTGTACCTGTTTAAAACTGTTGTAGACCCCAGAAAAACCATATTTTTTAAGCCTCATTTAATATTACTTGGTGTGATCTTTTTTTTGTTTCCATGGAGATGTGACCCACCTAATTGTGCATGGTAACTTCTGATTAGGTGGTTTCCATGGACATGTGTCTCCACCCATTCAAGGTGGGGTTGCTTACTGGAGCCCTTTAAGAGGGAACCATTTTGGAATAAGCTTAAGAGCCCATACAGCCAAAGACCTTTGGAGATGAAGAAAGAAAATGCCCCTGGGAAAGATATTTGAAAAGAGAAGCCAAAGACCCCAGCAGATGTCCACCACATAACTTCTCAGCTGATGGAGATGTTCTGGACCCATCGGCCTTTCTTGAATCAAGATATCTTTCTGGAAGACTTAGTTTGGACATTTTTATAGCCTCAGAACTGTAAACTCGCAACTTAATAAGTTCTCTTTTTAAAAGCCATTCTACTTCTGGTATATTGTATTCCAGCAGCTTTAACAAAGTAAAACAAGGGCTTTTCTACCATAGGAACAATCTGGAGGTTTTAAGTTTCTGAAAAAATAAACTTAGTAAGTACAACGTTTATAGAGTCTTAGATAGAACCCAGGGTTTTCTTTAGGATTTTAGGGTTTGAAGTTCAATATTGTTGGATTTCAGAAAACTTTTTATTCCAACTTTTATAGTTTTAAGTGAAAATATATACACATTTTGTGATTTTAAATGGTATTTGCAATATCCTGTTTCTTATTTAAGAGCAGTTTTATTGAGATATACTCATATTGCATACAATCCATCCAAAGCGTGCAATGCATGGCTTGCAGTATAGTCAGAGAGTTGTATATTCATCATTACAATCAATTTTAGAACATTTCCATTACTCCAAAAATAAAAACCCCATACACCTTATACTACCTTATTATTGACTCTGAGCATTGGTGTTGGTACATTTGTTATAACCAATGAAAGAATATTAAAAATGTACTGTTAACTATAGTCCATAATGTGTATCAGGTTTATTTTCCCGTATACCACTCCATTGTTAACACCTACTATAATAGGTATGTACATTTGTTTTAATTCATGAAAGAGTATCTTATATTTGTTCTATTAAACCATAGTCATTGTCCATAAAAGGTTCACTATGTTATACAGTCCCATGCTTTATCCTGTAGCTTTCCTTCTCTTGATATATGCGGCCCTAAATTATTCCTTTCAACCACATTCATATACATAATTCATTGCTGTTAATCACAATCAGAATAATATGGTATCATTACCTCTATCCATTGCCAAATATTTACAATTAACCTAACTAAAAATTCTGCACAAATTAAACATCTGATTCTCATTCTCTACCCTCATTCTTTCTCTTGGTAGCCTATATTCTTGATTTTACTCTATGAGTTTGCTTTTTGTAGCTTGATCATATTAGTGAGATCATATAATATTTGGCCTTTCATGTCTGGCTTATTTCACTCAACATATTGAGTTGAAATCATCACATGCATCAGAACTTCATTCTTTCCTGCAGCTGAATAATATTCCATCATATGTATATTCTACATTTTGTTTATCCATTGATCAGTTGATGGGTACTGGGGTTTTTTCCATCTTTTGACAATTGTGAATAATGTTGCTATGAACATCAGGAGCAAATGTCTGTTCATGTCCCTGCTTCCAGTTCTTCTGTAGTGGGATTGCCAGATCATATGTCAATCCTATACTTAGCTTCCTGAGGAGCCACCAAATTGTCTTACATAGCGGCTACACCATTATAAAGTCCCATCAGCAGTGAATGAGTGTTCCCACTTCTCCATATCCTCTCCATCACTTGTAAGTTTCTGTCTTATTTAATGGTAGTCATTCTAACGGACATTATGATTTTGATTTGCATGTCCCTAATAGATAGTGATGTTGAGCATCTTTTCATATACTTTTTAGCCATTTGTATTTTCTATTAGGAAAAATGTCTATTTTAGTATTTTGCTTAATTTTAAATGGGTCATTTGTTATTTTATTGTTGAGCTGTAGGACTTCTTTATTAAACCCTTATCATATATGTCATTTCCAAATATTTTCTACCATTGAGTAGGCTATCTTCACTATCTTGGCAAAGTCCTATGAAGCACAAAAGTATTCAATTAAAAAGATTATTGAGATATCTTCACACACATACAGTCCATCCAAAGTATATAATCAGTAGCTTGTAATATCATCACGCAGTTATGTGTTTATCACTATGATCATTTTTAGGACATTTGTGTCACTCCAGAAAAAGAAAAAAAAAAGAAAAAACTCACAACATCCCATATACCTTACCTCTCTGTGGTAGTTAGGTTCAGGTGTCAACTTGGCCAGGTGAAGGTGCCTAGTTTTGTTGCTGTGGACATGAGCCAATGGCATGTGAAACCCATTTGTTGATGATTATATCTGCAGTCGACTAGGAGGCATGCCTGCTTCAATGACTGATGTTTGATTTAATTGACTGGATGCTTAAATGAGAGCGCTCAATGTACATAGCCCAAGCAGCTCAGGATACCTCATCTCAGCACTCACAGCTCAGCCCAGGCCTTTGGAAATGCAGAAAGGAATCACCCCAGAGAAAGTTGTTAGAACTCAGAGGCCTGGAGAGAAGACCAGCAGAGATGGCCCTGTGCTTTCCCATGTAAGAAAGAGCCTCAGTTGAAAATTAGCTGCCTTTCCTCTGATGAACTATATGTTTTTAACTAAATAAATCCCCTTTTGTTAAAAGCCAATCCATCTCTGGTGTGTTGCATTCTGGCAGCTTTGGCAGACTAAAAAACCCCCTCTCTCTCATTGACCATAAGTATTTCAATCTACCCAAATATTTTTTTGACCCTTATTTCCCCTATTATTTATTTTTGTCCTTATTTTCAACTCATCTTCCTATACTCTGGATAAAGGCGGCATCAGACACAAGGCTTTCACAATCACACGGTCACATTGTAAAAGTTATATAGTTATATAATTGTCTACAAGAACCAAAGCTACTGGAATATAGCTCAACAGTTTCAGGTACTTCCCTCCAGCCACTCCAATACACCATAAATAAAAAGGGATATCTATATAATGCATAAGAATAACCTCCAGGATAACCTCTCAACCTCTGAAATCCCTCAGCCACCTAATCATTATTTGGTTTCATTTCTTTTCTCCCTTTTAGTCAAGAAGGCTTTCTTGGTCCCATGATGCTGGGTCCCAGCTCATCCCTGTGGGTCAGGTCCAATTTTGCCAGGGTGATTTAAACCCCTGGGAGTCATGTCCCATGCAGCAAGTTTACTTAGAGAGAAAGATCACAGCTGAACAACGAAAGAGGATCTCTGGAATGACTAAGGCATAATTGTAAGTAGGCTTCACTTCTCTTTTGCATGCATAAGTTTCATAGGGGTGAACCAAAGATCAAGGGCTCAGCCTATTGAATTGGTTGTCTCCGCTGTTTATAAGAATATCAGGAATTCCCTTGATGGGGAAGTTTAATTTTTACTCCTTTCTCCCCAGTTCCCCAAGGGACTTTTTTATTCTCTGACTGAGTTATTCTAGGTTGTATCAGGGTATCACACTAACCTATACAAACCAACAAGATCTCATCCCTTATTCAAGATTCCATATAATTGTGATGTGTGAATAAACTGTCCCATACAAGTTGAATTAAATAATGTACTACACAAAATATAAATTTTGCACCAAATAAATATCTCTTCCTTTGGACTCAAACAGAAATTGAAGTTCTAAAATATGTACCATGTCATCCTTTACTGTGTATTCTGATTTACCTTAGTTCTATTCAGATCAGCTTAATTCGTACTTCTAATTGAAGTCTGATGATTTTTTCAACTTTACTTAAATAGTTGCTGGATGGGGTAATGCCGACTTTCATAGCTTCAGAGCTCTAATTTTGAGTCTCTGGTGTCACATAAATACCTGAAGTTTCATTGAGTGAGAGAGTTATATACAAGTAATTCAGTATCTCAGAATTTAGAAATAATAGTTGCAACTCCGGAATATATATGACTGCTGTAAGAGCTTACAATCTAGGACCCTTTACACTGGGCTCCATCCTGATAACCTGTGCTCTTAGCTTTAATCCATGTTTGTATACTGTAGCTAGTCCATATGATTGAGGCATGATAATATTTGTTTCTTTGTTTGTTGGTTTCTGACATTTCATTCAACATACAGTCCTTAAGGTTCATTCATCTGGTTGCATGCCTCACAACTTCATTCCTTCTTGTAGCTGCTCTTTGTCCATTGTATATATACAACATAGTTCCCCCTTCCATTCTTCAGTCCTGAACTCTTAGGCCACCTCCATTCATTGTGAATCACTAACACTGCCACCATACACTCTGGTGTGCAATGTCCATTCATGTCCCCACTCTCAGTGCCTCCCAGGTATATACCTAGCAAAGGAGTTGCAGGATCGTATGGCAACCAAACCCTTAGCCTCCTGTGGAAACACTACACTGCCCTCCAGAGGGGCTGCACCTCTCATTTCCCTTCAACAGTGAATAGGTACATCTCTTTCTCCACATTTTCTCTAGCACTTGTTTGTCCCTGTTCATTTCTAAAGTTTCATTCCCACATCATACAATCCAACCTAAGTAAAAATCAATGGTTTCTGGTATAATCACAAAACTAAGCCTTCACCACCACAATCTATATGAAGACATTCCATTTCCTTCATGAAGAATTCCATACCCCTCCCCCACACCCCCTGTTTGCTGACATTTAATTTTGGCATTAGCATCATACCTTTGATTCATTCAGTGGAAGCATATTACAATGCTGACTGTTGACTATAGACCACAGCTTGCATCGATTGTACTTTTTGCTCTATACCATCACGTTTTCAACACCTTGCAATGTTGACATTCATTTTTTCTCCCTCATGCAAAAACATTCTTATATTTGTACATTTAATCACCATCATTGTCCACTCTGGGCATTCCTAAGTTATACCATCTCGTTCTTTATCCTTTATCTTTCTTTCTCTTGTCATATGTGCCCCGAGCCCTTCTCCTTTAACCATACTCATATTCAACTTCATTCAATGTATTTATATCATTCTACTGCCATCAGAGTGTATCATGCTATCCATTTCATAATTTTTACAACCAGTCCTCTTGCACATTCTGTATTCCTTCATTACCAAATTCCCAGTCTCTACTCTCTTTCTATCTCCTGATAAGCTGTGCTCTTAACTTTAACTCAGAAAGTTCATTCATTAATGTTAGCTCATATTAATGAGACTGTTCTAGTTTGCTAGCTGCCAGAATGCAGCACACCAGAGATGGACTGGCTTTTGATAAAAGGGGATTTATTTTGTTAGTTCTTCAGAGGAAAGGCAGCTAACTTTCCACTGAGGTTCTTTCTTACGTGGGAAGGCACAGGATGGTCTCTGCTGGCCTTCTCTCCAGGCCCCTGGGTTCCAACAATTTTCCCTGGGGTGACTTCTTTATGCATCTCCAAAGGCCTGGGCTGAGCTGGGAGTGCTGAGATGAGGAATGCCGAGCTGCTTAGGCTGTGCTACGTTGTGCTCTCTCATTTAAGCACCAGCCAATTAAGTCAAACATCATTCATTGCAGCAGACACGCCTCCTAACCAACTGCAGATGTAATTAGCAACAGATGAGGTTCGCGTACAATTGACTCAGGTTCACAGCAACAAAACTAGGTGCCCTCACCTGGCCAAGTTGACAACTGAATCTAACCACCGCAGAGACCATACAGTATTTGTCTTTTCATTTCTTGCTAATTTCACTCAGCATACTGTCCTCAAGTTTCATCCATATTGTTACATCCTTCATGACTTTAGAATCTGTCTTGCAGCTGCATGATATTCCATTGTATTAATATATCACAGCTTGTTTAGCCACTCAAACACTGATGGACATTTGGGCTGTTTCCTTCTTTCAGCAATCATAAATAATGCTTCTATACACATAGGTGTTATTTCTGCTCTGGTCTTCATTCTTTCTTTCCTTTTGTTTGCTTTGGAGTTAGTTTTTGGTTCTTTCTCTAGTTCTTCCAGGTGAACAGTCAATTCCTCAACTTCTGCTCTTTCTTCTTTTTAATATAGGTATTTAGGGCAATAAATTTCCCTCTCAGCACTGCCTCCGCTGCATCCCATACATTTTGATACGTTGTGTTTTCATTTTCATTTGTCTTGAGGTATTTACTGATTTCTCTTGTAATTTCTTCCTTGACCCACTGGTTGTTTAAAGTGTGTTGTTTAGCCTCTATATATTTGTGAATAATCTGGCCATCTGCTGTTATTAATTTCCAACTTCATTCCATTATGATCTGAGAAAATGTTTTGTATAATTTCAGTCTTTTTAAATTTATTGAGATTTGCTTTGTGACCCAGCACATGGTCTTTCCTTGAGAATAATCCATGAGCATTTGAGAAAAATGCATATCCTGCTGTTGTGAGATGTAATGTTCTGTAAATGTCTGCTAAGTCATGTTCATTTATCATATTATTCAAAATTTCTGTTGCCGTGTTGATCTTCTGTCTAGATGTTCTATCCATTCATGAGAGTGGGGAATTGAATTCAATTCACCTCAATGCAGAGGTGACTACTTTCCCTTCAGTGTTGTCAGTGTTTGTCTCATGCATTTTGGATCACTCTGGCTTGGTGCATAAATATTTATGATTGTTATGTCTTCCTGTTGAATTGTTCCTTCTATTAATACATAGTGTCCTTCTTTGTCTCTTCTAATTGTTTTATATTTTAAGTCTAGTATGCAGATATGCGTATAGCTACCTCTGCTTTTTTTCTGGTTGCTGTTTGCATGAAATAATTTTCCAACCTTTTACTTTCAATCTGTCTTTGTCCTTGCATCTAAATTGAGTCTCCTGTAGGCAGCATATAGATGGGTCCTCTTTTTAAAGCCATTCTGTCAGTCTATGCCTTTTGATTGGGGAATTTAATCCATTAACATTTAATGCTATTAGTGTAAAGGCATTATTTTCTTCTACCATCCTGTCTTTTGGATTTTATGTGTCATATCTTATTTTTTCCCTTTTTGCCTTTATTGATAGTCTACAGTTGAACACTTTTCTCCAGATATTTTTCTCCTATTGTGCTAGTCAGGGTTCTCTAGAGAAACAGAACCAACAGGAGAGATCTTTAAATATGAGATTTGTAAAGCTGTCTCATGCAACCTTAGTACTGGAAGAGTCCAAATCCAAAGGGCAGGATGTGAAGCTTGTAGCTCTGATGAAGGGTCTGGACAAACTCCACAGGAGAAACTTGCTGGCTGAAGAAGCAGTGAAAAAGTCTCTCTTCTCCATTAAAAGCCTTCAGCTGGATTATCTCATTGTGTGGGGGGGTGGGGGTTCACCTGAATTAATGGCAGATGTAATCAGCTACATATGCAATCAACTACTGATGATTTAATAAACCAGCCTTCCAGTTTATCAACCAGCCATGAAGTATCCTTGCAGCATCAGTCAGGCCAGTACTTACCTGAACAGACATTTGGGCATGATCATTTGGCCAATTTGACACCAGAACCTAACCTGTTTTTTTCCTATCTGTCTGTAGTGTTCCCTTTAGTATTTCTTATAGAGCTAGTCTCTTAGCCACAAATTCTCTCAGTAACTGTTTGTCTGAGAATATTATATTTTCCTCCTAGTTTCTGAAGAACAGTTTTGCTGGGTATAGAATTCTTGGTTGGAAGTTTTTCTCTTTCAGAATCTTAAATATAACATCTTATATATAACAATATAATCTCCCCGATTTCAGCTGAGAAATCCACACGTAATCTTATCAAGCTTCCCTTGTATGGGATGAATTGCCTTTCTCTTGCTGCTTTCAGAATTCTCTTTGTTTTTGACATTTGACATTCTGATTAGTAAGGGTATTGGAGTATGTCTATTTGAATCTATTTTGTTTCAGGTATGCTGCACTTCTTGGATCTGTAATTTTATGTCTTTCATAAGATATGGGAAATTTTCAGTGATTATTTCCTTCATTAGTCTTTCTGCTCCTTTTCCCTTCTCTTCATTTTTGGTCATATCATATACTCATATCATGTATATTCATGCACTTCATGTTGTCATGCAATTCCCTGAGACCCTGCTCATATTTCTCTATTATTTTCCCTATATTTTCTTTTGTGTGTAGGATTTAAGATATCCTGTCCTCTAGCACTAATCTTTGCTTCTGTCTCTTCAAATCTGCTGTTGCAGGTCTCCATTGTTTGTTCATTTCTTCTACTGTGCCTTTCATTCCCATAAGTTCTGCACATTCTTTTTTCAAACTGTTGAGTTCTTTATGTTCTCTTTATATCATTCATCTCTTTTGCCATATCTTCCCTCAACTGATTGATTTGATATTTGATGAGATTTTTCATTTCTGTTCAAACATCCCAATTTAGTTGTTACAGCTGCTGTATTTCATTTGAAATAGTGGTTCATTCCTTTGACTAGGCCATGTCTTTGATTTTCCTACTATGACGCATTATTTTTTGCTGGCATCTAGGCATTTGACTTCCTTAATTAGTTTACTCTGGAGGTCATTTTTACTTTTTTACCCAAGTTTTTCTTGTTGGATGGCTTTGTTCTCCGTGTGTTCTTTGGCATTCAGTTCAACTTATTTTAAACCTCTAGCATAGGTTCTGTTTAATTGATCAGACTTTTTCAGTTTCTTGCCCTGCCTATGTAGACTTTTTTTTTTGAAGAGAGTCTCCTCAGATATGATTGACCCCAGTCATATTTTTCCAGACTAGACAGGCCCATATCTCAGGAGGAGAGAGTAGCCAGTAGTAAGTTTCCCTGTGGGTGAGACCCAGCAGGTTGTCAGACTTTCCTGTTAATCTTTAGACTCTGTTATTTTTCTGTCCTTCCAGGTATGTGGCACTTGTCTATCCACTACTTCCCACCAGGGTAAAGTGATATGTTGCCTTTAATTTCAGCAGCTTTCCCCAGTTTGTGGTGTGGTTCAGAGTCTGAAGCAGATGGCAGGCTTAGGTTCTTTCTCTTTTCCAGTCCCTGGGACCTGAATTCCCCAAAGGATGACAATTACTTGAGCTGGGCCTCAACCTGTTTCCTGGGGAGGATATACCCTTTAAGGAATTGTGCCCATTCACTTGACTATTTACTTTGTCTCTCAGACATGCCTAAATTCCATCCTTGCCTGGAGCAGTGCTGAAGCCTAAGAGTGCTTGCAGTTCTATCTAATGAGCTGTTAAGAATAATAATTTAAAAAAAGATGAAAGACAAATAAGCCTTTTCAGAGCTTGACCCCAACTCCCCGGGTTTGCCAATCAAGAGCTGGAGTTGGTACATGGCTTTATGTGTTCCCTTTTCTTGGTGTCCAGCTCTTTCCGAGTAATTTGTGCTGTCCAACTAAAAAAACCTCTTTTTTTTTTCCCTTCAGCCATACTCCCTCTCTGCAGGGGTGAAAACTCATGGTTCCTTTAGTGCTTACTCTAGGTTTATCTGTGTTGGGGGCTTATTTTCAGCAGTCAGAATTTGTTAATTGATTTCACAATTGGAGCTTGGTTGAGCTATTTTTCTTGCTACTAGTAAAGTCTGTTTCATTTCCCCTTGGGAACCAGTGTACCTGTCCATGGGGGAAGGGCACTGCCTCTGCGTCTTGGGAGTCTTACAGTTCTGTGTAGGGTCTCAGCCATTCCACCATTCCAGACTGGTGTACAATATGTGTCTGGCCATTGATGTCTCCAGAAGTATTCAATTTTGAGGAGGTCCCATTTATGTATTTTTTTTTCATTGCTTGTGCTTTGGGTGCAAAGTCTGAAAAATCATTGCCTGTGATAAGATCTTGAAGATGCTTCCCTACAATTTTCCTCTAGTTTTATGGTCCTGGCTTTTATATTTATGTCTTTGATCCACTTTGAGCTAGCATTTGTATAAGTTGTGTCATAGTGGTACTCTTCATTCTTTTGCTTATGTATCCTGTTCTTTCAGCATCATTAGTTGACGAGATTGTTCTGTCCCAATTGAGGGGACTTGGCAGGCTTGTCAAAAATCAATGGGCCATTGATGTGAAGGTCAACTTCTGAAGTCTTAATTCAATTTCATTGGTCAATATATCAATCTGTATGCCAGTAACATTCTATTTGGAGCACTGTAACTTTATCATATGCATTAAAGTCAGGAAGTGTGAATCCTCCAACTTTTTTTTTTTTATTTTTTTAAGATGTGTTTGGCTATTTAGGACCCCTTAACCTTCCAAATAAATTTGAAAACTGGCTTTTCCATTTCTGCAAAGTAGGCCATTGAAATTTTATATATATATTCTGTCGGCTATATGATGGGGCCACATTTCATTCTTTTTCCATGTAAGTAGCCTGTTATGACAGCACCATTTGTTGCATTTTTTTATTCGTTTGTTTGATTTTGTTGATTTCTTTGTTTGTTTGCGACGTGCATGGACCAGGAATCAAACCCAGATCTCCCACATGGCATGTGAGAATTCTGCCACTGAACTACCCTCACACCCCCAGGACATCGGAATTTTAATTGGGATTGTGTTGAATCTGTAAATCAATTTGACTAGAATTGACATCTTAACAATATTTAATTTCCAATCCACAAACACTAAATATTCTTCCATTTATTTAGGTCTTTAATTTCTCTTAGCAACATTTTCTAGTATTTACCCAGTTGGTATCCTTGGCTAAAACCCACTTCATCATAGTGCATAATTCATTCAATGTGCTTCTGGATTTGATTTAAAAAAAAAATACTTATTGAGAATTTTTGCATCTATATTCATAAGAGAAATTAATCTCTAATTTTTTTTATTTCTTGTAGTGTCCTTTCTCTGGCTTTGATATTAGGATGATGTTGGCCTCAAAGTATGAGTTAGGTACTGTTCCTGCTTCAATTTTTTTGAAGAGTTTGAGCAGATTTGGCATTGGTTCTTCTTGGAATGATTGGTATTATTAACTTGGTAAGCCATTGGATTGGGTTTTTCTTTGTTGGGAGGTTTTTGATGACTGATTCATCTTTTTATTTGAAATTGGTCTGCTGAGGTTTTATATTTCTCTAAGAGTCAGAGTAGGTTGTTCATGTGTTTTGAGAAATTTGTCTATCATCTAAGTTGTCTATTTTGTTGGCATACCGTTGTTCATAGTATCCTTTTATGGCTCTTCTATTTTTATGGGCTCAGTAGTAATTTCCTTCCTTTCATTTATTATTTTTTTTGTTTACATCTTCTGTCTGTTTTTCCTTGTCAGTTAAACTAACAGTTTGTCAATTTTATTCATTATCTCAAAGAACCAAGTTTTGATTTTGTTGATTCCCTCTATCATTTTTTCAGTCTCAATTTCATTTATATAGTCTCTAATCATTATTATTTATTTCCTTCTGCTTGGTTTGGAATAAGTTTGTTGTTCTTTTACTAGATCCTCTAGGTGTGCAGGTAAGTCTTTTATTTTCATACTTTCTTCCTTTTTAATGAAGGCATTTAGGAATATAAATTTCCTTCTCAAGGCTTCCTTCACTATATCCCATAAGTTTTAATGTGCTCTTGTTTTCCTTCATCTCTAGATATTTACTGATTTTTCTTGCAATTTCTTCTTTGATCTGTTTATTGTTTCTGAATGTGTAATTTAATCTCCATATATTTGTGAATTTTCTGATTTTCCACCTGTTATTCATTTCTGCTTTGGAGTGCAAAGTTCTGTATATGTCTATTAAGCTTAGTTCATTTATCATATTATTCATGTTCTCAATTTCCATATTGATACTTGTGCTAGTTTGAAAGGAAGTATGCACCCTAGAAAATCCATGTTTTAATCAGAATCCCATTTCATAAAGGTAGAATAATCCCTACTCAATACTGTATGTTTGAAACTGTAATCAGATCATCTCCCTGGATGATGTGATTTAGCCAAGAGTGGTTGCTAAACTGAATTAGGTGACGACATGTCTCCACCCATTTGGGTGGATCTTGATTGTTTACTGGAGTCCTATAAAAGAGGAAACATTTTGGAGGATGAGAGATTCAGACAGAGCAGAGAATGCTGCAGCACCATGAAGCAGAGAGTCTACCAGCCAGCGACCTTTGGAGATGAAGGAGGAAAATGCTTCCTGGGGAGCTTCATGAAACAGGAAGCCAGGAGAAGACACTAGCAGATGATGCCATGTTCGCCGTGTGCCCTTCCAGATGAGAGAGAAGCCCTGACTGTGCTTGTCATGTGCCATTCCACTTGAGAGAGAAACCCTGAACTTCATCGGCTTTCTTGAACCAAGGTATCTTTCCCTGGATGGATGCCTTTGATTGGACATTTCTATAGACTTGTTTTAATTGGGACATTTTCTCAGCCTTAGAACAATAAACTAGCAAATTATTAAATTCCTCTTTTTAAAAGCTGTTCTGTTTCTGGTATATTGCATTCTAGCAGCTAGCAAACTAGAACAATACTCTATCTTGATGTTCTGTTTATTGATATGAATGGTATATTGAAATCTCCAAATATTATTGTAGAAATGTTCATTTCTCCCTTCAGTTTTGCATATGTTTGCATAAGGTATTTTGGGCACCCTGATTAGGTGCATAAATATTTATGATTGTTATTTCTTCTGGTTGGATGGCCCCTTTTATTAACGTATAGTGCTCTTCTTTGTCTCATAACAATTGTGCATTTAAAGTCTATTTTGTCTGATATTAACACAGCTACCCCTGATCTTTTTGCTACTGTTTGTGTGGAATATCTTTTTCAATCTTTCATTTTCCACCTTTTTGTGTCTTTGGATTTGAGGTGAAACTTTTGTAGACAGCGCTTAGATGGATCACACTTTTTTAATCCATTCTTTTGATTGGGGAGTTCAATCCATTAACATTCAATGATATTATTGCATAGGCAGTACTTACTTTTTTACTTTGTTCCTTTTATAGGTTGTCTTGGTTTCCTAAAGCTGCCAGAATGCAATATATCAGAAAAGGACCAGCTTTTATACAGGGAATTTATTAGGTTACAAGTTTACAGCTCGAAGGCCATAAAAAGGTCCAAATTAAAGCACCAACAAGAGGTTGCCCTTTTACTCAAGAAGGCTGATGCCATCTGGAATACCTCTGTTAGCTGGGAAGACCTGTGGCTGGCATCTGCTGGTCCTTTGTTCCTGGGCTCCATTGTTATCAACCCGTTTCCTGTGCAGGTTGCTCACTTGGCTTCTCTAGGACTGGGCTTCATCTCTTGGCTTTCCTTGGATCTCTCCAGGTTCTGGATTCCTTAGCATCTCATTGAAAGGCACATGGTGACATCTGCTGGGCCCTGCCCATGTCTAGGCATTTGCTTTCTCTGTTGGCACTCCAAGCATGTCCAAACATCTGTCTCTGTCAGCTCTGAAACAACTATTTTCCAAAGCACTGTGTCTCTAAATCATTCCTACTTCTACCCTCATGAGGGGCATTGTTGAAACAGAGGCTGCCATCTGCTTTTTCTGCTGAGTGGGTTGAAACAGTAGCTGTCCTCAGATCTGGGACCCAGCATACCAACTTTACTAATCAAGACTGTGTTCAGTGCTCAGCTGGGTCTCCCTCTGTTCTTGGGGAAGAGGTCTTTTATTTTCAGTCAGAGGCTGGATCCCAGGGAAGCCTGCTGTGAAGGTGGGGGATTGGCACCAGCCTCCACAGTGTAGAAAGCTTTACTCACTGCTGTTCACCACAGTTTATGAGTCTCTTCCTTCTGTTCCTCCCTGGATGGTGTACACTGCTCTTCTGGTCTCTGGAGACACCCAAAAGTTGTTTCAGATGTTTTCTGGCTGCTCTTGAGGATGAACTGAGTTTTGAAGTGTCCTACTCAGCCATCTTACCTGGAAACCTCTCTTAATTATTTTTTAACTTATACCGCCTATTGAAATCACTCCACAGAAAACTTTTTGTTCTATTAAAACTAGCATTTCCTTAAATTTACATTGGATTTTCCACATTTAAGAAGGGCTTTCACATCTATACTTTAAACATTGCCTGGTAAACCTGAAAATATACATCAATTCATTGTGTCATTTTGCTCTCACAATTATCCTGTGAAATTCATTCTTTTACTACTCCTATATTTCAAAAGAGAAAGCTGAAGTTCAAAGGTTGCATGACTTCTACTGCCAGAACTGTGAGTAAAATCTAAGATAAATATCCTCAATTCATTCCTATTAGAACTACATTTTTATCAATAAAATAAATTGTAACACCATCTTGACCATCATTTTCTATTATAGATATTATCACAACAAGATTCTCATTGTCAAACGTGTTTTAAATTTGTAGAAATACCCATCTAAAGTTTGAAAAAATACATTTCTGTTAATTCTGTGTTGGGTGTCTACTACATGCAATGGCACTAAACAAAACAGGCACAGATTCTACTCACTTAGGCTTACATTGTAGGTGGAGGAAAGTTAGTACACACAATAAGCTAATAAATGATATATGTTAGAACGTGCTGACTGCTGTAGAGAAATACATTGTGGGGAACTGAAAAGGGTGCTCTGAGGAAGGTTACAATATTAAATAGGATGGCCAAAGTTACAGAATATTTGAAAAAAATCTGAAGAGCAGGCAAGTGGGTATCTGAATGACAGGTGTTCCAGGCAGGGCAAAGATTGCTGGCAAAGCTTTGGGGCAGGGCAGCCTATTGGGTAGGAGAAACAGTTAAGGAGTCTGGATGCTGAAGCAGAAGAGGGGGGTTAGATGATCAGGTGAGAGAAGAAGGTCATGGGGTGAGGGGCAAAGATCTAAACCATATTGAGACTGTGGCTTTTACTTTTAGTGAGGTGGTAATTCATGGAATGATTTTGAGTAGAGGAGTGACACAATGTAATGTATTTTAACAAGGTTAGTTTGCTGCTGTGTTGAAAGTAGACTTTGGGAACTTGGAAGGCCTATTAAAAAGCTATTTGGAAAAACTGAAGTAAGAAATGATAGCAGCATTGTAGATGGCAAGAATTGGATATATTGGGGAAATAACACTGATGGGATTGGTGGTACAAGGAAGAGAAAACAATAAAGCAAGGATAACTCCAAGGATTTTGGATGGAGTGACTAATATATTGGGTCGCCCTCAATTTATATGAAAAAGACTGTGGAGAAAACATGTTTGGGGGTAGAAGGCAGTCAGGAGTTTGTATTCACCATGTGTAGTTTTAGATTGGCATCTTAAGAGCAGGATTAGATTCCAAGAGGGAATTTGTAGGCAGTTTGAATATGAGAGTCTGGACTTGAAATAACAATTTGGCAGTTTTCAGGGTATAAATGGTACTCAAATCATAAAATAGGTTAGGATCAGGTATAGTCTAAGCTCAGACAGAAGAAGATAAAGAACCAAGAAGTGAGTCTTGGTCTATTCCAATGTTAAGTGATTGAGGTAATGAAGAAAAGAAGTGACCATGAGTTGGGAGGTGAGCTTGGAGTCCAAAAGCCAAGTGAAAAAAATCTTTCAAGGAAAGATCAGGTATGTAGACCAATTTAGCAATATGGAGTTTCAGAGAGGGTTGGAGTTAAAAGTATCATTGGACTGGGTTCAAGAGAGAAGGGAAAGAGAGCAACTGGTGACAGTTGTGTGAAAATATTTCGAAGAATGTTTCTGTTTAGGGTGATAGAGAAATGGAGTTAAGTAGGTGTTCTTTGAAGAGAGGTGAAGCGCTGAATTCTTGTATGTTGATGGGAATGATCCAGTAAAGAAAGAAATATTGATAATATGAAAAATGGGAGAAGTGGTGGAACAATGTTCTTGGGAAGGCAAGAGAAATAAAAATCTAATCCAAGGTGAAGCTGTTTGATTTGGGGACACCGACAGCTTATGCGTAGTAACAGGAAATTGAGTAACAGACAGAATTGAGGGCACAAATATAGGGAGAGGGTGGATATAGTGATGAAAATTCGGAATTTTTCTCTTTTAGCAGTGAAATAAGGAGTAAGGACAAATGTTGAGTATGAGGCAGTAGGGTTGTTGAAGCTTTGAGAGAAGAAAAGTATGAATTTATCATCAAGGAAGGCGGGAGAGTGGATGGACTTGGAAAACAGAATGTGATTACTGGCCAGCAATAAGAGCCTTTTTTGAGTCTCTTAGATGTGAATTTAGATTCACATCTTCAAACGCTGAATGGAGGGGAAGTGAGGCAATGAGAGGAGTGAAGGGCTATGTGAAAACAGTGTGATCCATGAGTTGCAGGGCCAGTTAAACTGAAAAATTTTTGGAGTCAATGACATGGTGAGAATCCAGTCAATGACATGTTGAGAATGGGCTGGGAATATAGAAAGCAGAGGTCAGAAAACAGAAAGCTTAAAATTGAGATTATGGAGACGATGGAAGTATTGGAAAACAGTTTAGTGAGTAAACATGGAGTGAGGGGCTGACATCTGGCAGAGAACAATGTCATCAAAGAAGTGTTTAAGAAACTGGGAGGCCAGAATATTGGAGGGATCATCCTTATAGATACTAAAATTGCCAAGAATTAGGAGAGAAATAGTCCTGGTGAGAGTAACATGCTTTAGTAGCTAACATCTTTGAAGGAAGAAAAAGTTGATAGATAACAACTATAGTCTGAAGAGATTTAAAGCTGGTATTTTCGGGGAGCAAGGAGGAAAAAATGGTCAGAATGTAGCAAGAAGGAGCAAGGGCACATCCCAAGGTCAGTGGTAGGAGAGATGCTGGGGACAACATTAGCCCCACTGGGAAGACAGGGCCACAGGGTCAGTCCTCAGGGAATAAGAAGGTGAAGGGAAACTCAGAGAAGAGGGAGGAGCTATGGGGGGATTTTGCTGATTGCTGAACCGCAAGTGACAGGAGTTTCCAGTGGAAGAGTTAGAGTAGTTGAGGTGTTGAGAGAAGGAGAAAGAAAGGGGATCACAGGGCCTTGTGAAGCAGTTTCAGACACACAGGGTAGCCTGTGTCTGAGGTTTCTTGGTGTGACTGACATAAAATTCAGCAAAGGGAACCATGAAATGACTCCATATGGACTAAAAGCAGAGATGCTTGGTGGAGATGTGAGGTTGGGTAAGAAAAGGTTGGTGGCCTCTATTCTTCTCCCAGGGTGGTATAGAGGCAGAAAGAAGGCAAACTTCCCTTTGATGTAGGACTCCCTGTTGGGAAAGGAAACCTAAATATTTAACTACCTTTAATAACTCGGGTTTTGTGCACCTTTTTTGATTATTGACCCTCTCTTCTGGTTTTGGTCATTTCTCTTTTGATTATTTTTAATGCTAAATAATTAAATAAAAACCAGATAAATAAACCACCCAGTAGTTCTTTATTTCTTAGGACCCCAACTACTATTGGGCTCAAAGAGATTACAAAATAAGGTACATGCTCATAGACAAATTAGAGTTCATTTGTGAAAATAAGAAACTATGTACAGCATCTTCTTATGATATTTATATACAGCTCTATAACTATTTATTACTTGTCAACTTTTTCCATACAGTATGTAAAGTACAATGGGGCTACAAAATATACAGTATATCCTTTAGGACCACACAGTCTCAGGATTTAATGAAAGATATAGCCGTGTCATAATAACAGGAATTCTGAGACAAATGCAGTGGAAACCCACAGAAGAGAGATCAATTCTAATGGAAAGAATTTAAGAAGTCCTCAGGAAAGACAAAGGACTTGATACTGGCCCTCAAGTTTGAGTAGAACTTTGACAAATGGAGAGACTAGGTGGTAGTGGTAAAATGTGGAATGCATGAAATAATATATATGGTATTGTTCTAGCTTGCTAGCTGCTGGAATGCAATATACCAGAAACTGAATGCGCTTTTAGAAGGGGGAATTTAATGAGTTGCTAGTTTACAGTTCTAAGGCTGAGAAAATGTCCCAATTAAAACAAGTCTATAGAAATGTCCAATCTAAGACATCCATCCAGGGAAAGATACCTTGGTTCCAGAAGGCCGACGAAGTTCAGGGTTTCTCTCTCAAGTGAGAAGGCACATGGCGAATACAGTCAGGGGTTCTATCTCAGCTGGAAGGACACATGGCGGACATGGCCTCATCTGCTAGCTTTCTCTCCTGGCTTCTGGTTTCATGAAACTCCCCGGGAGGCATTTTCCTTCTTCATCTCCAAAGGTTTCTGGTTGGTGGACTCTGCTTTGTGTGCTGCAGCATTCTCTGCTCTGTGAATCTCCCTTCTCCAAAATGTTTCCTCTTTTATAGAACTCCAATAAACCAATCAAGACCCACCCAAATGGGTGGAGACATGTAATGCCCTAATCCAGTTTAACAACCACTCGACTAAATCACATCATCCAGGGAGATGATCTGATTATAGTTTCAAACATACAGTAGCGCTTCAGACCCTCTGCAATTCTTCAATGGGCTTTCAAGTTTGATTGATTGTCATAAGCTTTTGAGGTGTACTGGGATCCACAGATTCCCAAGGTTCTGGATTTCGTTTTCAATCAAGGACCACATCGGTTTTTCAAAGGGAATATATAGCAAAAGCTGAGGCTCTGCTCGCTGCAAAGGTCATGCACTTCCTTTTTAATTCCTTATTGAGAGTCCAAAAATGTAGGCAAACTCTAAAAGTGCAGCAGAAGCATTTCCACACACTGGTATCCAGAATCTAGTTTGTGCAGAAGTGTTTCCATTAGATTCATAGAGTACTCTTTGGAAGAAAGACGTGATGACAGGTCATTTGGCTTTGAATAGGAATTATTCTACCTTTATGAAATGGGATTTTGATGAAAACATAGCTTTTCTAGGGGGCATACATCCTTTTAAACCAGCACAAGTATGTAACTGGGTATTAACTTTAGATCGTTCAAAATAAATACAGAAGTTTGTAGTAGGAGAGCCATGTGTGAAAATCAAGAAAAGTGAACATTTAAAAGGAAGACCCCATAGCTTCAAATGTCAGTAATTTTTAAACCATAAAATATTCGTTCTGCCAATATTCACTACACCTTTGGTGTAATAACATGCTCAACTTTGTACAAAATACTTCATGCCTCACAGCTAGAATGTATGCTTTGAATTCCATGTACAGAGAAATATGCAAAAACAAACAGAGATTTTGAAATACACTAGGGTGTGATCAGGCTGTCTTCATACTTTGGGACATTGTGGAGAGGAAAAAAAGAAAAGAAAACCCTTTCTGTACTATCAGGTAGAATGAGATTTTATTTTAAAATGAAATTTTCACAAATAAAGACTTCCAACTTCTAAAAATGCAGTGCAAGTGCTTCTCAACACAACACTTGTAGCGAACACTCGGTCCTAAAGAAATATTGGCTCAGTGGAGCAAATCCTGACCTTGATTCTATCAGTTCTAGCATCTTTCTATGATTCAATAATGCAGCGGTATGAACAAATGAGATTAGCATTTCCCAAAATGTGTTCCTTAGAGTACATACATCTGGGGTGCTATCAGAAAAGGGAGCTCCACAGTCAATTATATTTAAAGAATGCTGTAAGAAACAATGTTAATTACTGAGAGCTTTCACTATGTAAAATTGTGCATTGTGAATTTCCTAGCATATGCAGCACTTTCTAGTTTGCTAAAATTTCATAATGGAAACCGTATTTATATATATATATATATATTTAGCAATGCATACTTTAGGAAAAACTGACCTAAGGACCAAATCAAATTCATGTCCAAAATATTGGCATTGTCCTTCTGACCTTTTGTGGCACCTATCACAAGTAGTGCCTTTAACAATCCCAGCAGGGATAAAGCAGTCCTGCCTGCCTCAATAGGGTCTCTCGGTCTGCCTCTGGTACCATCACTTCATCTATTACTGATAACAAGGGCCAGCTTTAAAATACTGCTAATTCAGAATCACAGAACCCAATTAATGTTTCACCCCCTAGTCAAGAAGAACCTAAGAACTGACGGGTACAAATGGCTTTACTGGATGATGTGATTGCTTCCCGAAATAGCGTCCTCCGGATGAGGGGGGAGAGAAGAGCAGGTCTGCAGCTGATGGATGAGGAGATCAAGAGTCGAACTGAGAGAAGAGAATTAGGTCTGTTTTTACTCCTGGGTAGAGAGAGATGGCTAGATCTGTCAAGGGGTTTTAGAAACCATAAGGCGGAAGTCAGCAAGCAAAAGGTGAAGTAGGTTGCGCAGTTTCAGGTTTTGGTTTTGGATGCAGACTGGCTGACAGTGTATAGGGCTGAAAATGTTTTATTCATTTTTTTATTAATTAAAAAAAATTAACTAACACAACATTTAGAAATCATTCCATTCTACATATACAATCAGTAATTCTTAATATCATCACATAGATGTATGATCATCATTTCTTAGTACATTTGCATCGATTTAGAAAAAGAAATAGCAAGACAACAGAAAAAGAAATAAAATGATAATAGAGAGAAAAAAATAAAAATAAAAAAATATTAAAAAACAAAACAAAACAGAACAAAACAAAAAAAACTATAGCTCAGATGCAGCTTCATTCAGTGTTTTAACATAATTACATTTCAATTAGGTAGTATTGTGCCGTCCATTTTTGAGTTTTTGTATCCAGTCCTGTTGCACAGTCTGTATCTCTTCAGCTCCAATTACCCATTATCTTACCCTATTTCTAACTCCTGATGGTCTCTGTTACCAATGACATATTCCAAGTTTATTCTCTAATGTCGGTTCACATCAGTGGGACCATACAGTATTTGTCCTTTAGTTTTTGGCTAGTCTCACTCAGCATAATGTTCTCTAGGTCCATCCTTGTTATTACATGCTTCATAAGTTTATTCTGTCTTAAAGCTGCATAGTATTCCATCGTATGTATATACCACAGTTTGTTTAGCCACTCGTCTGTTGATGGACATTTTGGCTGTTTCCATCTCTTTGCAATTGTGAATAATGCTGCTATAAACATTGGTGTGCAAATGTCCGTTTGTGTCTTTACCCTTAAGTCCTTTGAGTAGATACCTAGCAATGGTATTGCTGGGTCGTATGGCAATTCTATATTCAGCTTTTTGAGGAGCCGCCAAACTGCCTTCCACAGCAGTGGTTGCACCATTTGACATTCCCACCAACAGTGGATAAGTGTGCCTCTTTCTCCACATCCTCTCCAGCACTTGTCATTTTTTGTTTTGTTGATAATGGCCATTCTGGTGGGTGTGAGATGATATCTCATTGTGGTTTTGATTTGCATTTCTCTAATGGCCAGGGACATTGAGCATCTCTTCATGTGCCTTTTGGCCATTTGTATTTCCTCTTCTGAGAGGTGTCTGTTCAAGTCTTTTTCCCATTTTGTAATTGGGTTGGCTGTCTTTTTGTTGTTGAGTTGGACAATCTCTTTATAAATTCTGGATACTAGACCTTTATCTGATGTGTCGTTTCCAAATATTGTCCCCCATTGTGTAGGCTGTCTTTCTACTTTCTTGATGAAGTTCTTTGATGCACAAAAGTGTTTAATTTTGATGAGCTCCCATTTCTTTCTTTCTTTCTTCAGTGCTCTTGCTTTAGGTGTAAGGTCCATAAAACCGCCTCCAATTGTAAGATTCATAAGATATCTCCCTACATTTTCCTCTAACTGTTTTATGGTCTTAGACCTAATGTTTAGATCTTTGATCCATTTTGAGTTAACTTTTGTGTAGGGTGTGAGACATGGGTCTTCTTTCATTCTTTTGCATATGGATATCCAGTTCTCTAGGCACCATTTGTTGAAGAGACTGTTCTGTCCCAGGTGAGTTGGCTTGACTGCCTTATCAAAAATCAAATGTCCATAGATGAGAGGGTCTGTATCTGAGCACTCTATTCGATTCCATTGGTCGATATATCTATCTTTATGCCAATACCATGCTGTTTTGACCACTGTGGCTTCATAATATGCCTTAAAGTCTGGCAGCTTGAGACCTCCAGCTTCGTTTTTTTTCCTCAAGATACTTTTAGCAATTTGGGGCACCCTTCCCTTCCAGATAAATTTGCTTATTGTTTTTTCTATTTCTGAAAAATAAGTTGTTGGGATTTTGATTGGTATTGCGTTGAATCTGTAAATCAATTTAGGTAAGATTGACATCTTAACTATATTTAGTCTTCCCATCCATGAACACGGTATGTGCTTCCATCTATTTAGATCTTCTGTGATTTCTTTTAACAGTTTTTTGTAGTTTTCTTTGTATAGGTCTTTTGTCTCTTTAGTTAAATTTATTCCTAAGTATTTTATTCTTTTAGTTGCAATTGTAAATGGAATTCGTTTCTTGATTTCCCCCCCAGTTTGTTCATTGCTAGTGTATAGAAACACTACAGATTTTTGAATGTTGATCTTGTAACCTGATACTTTGCTATACTCATTTATTAGCTCTAGTAGTTTTGTTGTGGATTTTTCCAGGTTTTTGACATATAGTATCATATCGTCTGCAAACAGTGATAGTTTTACTTCTTCCTTTCCAATTTTGATGCCTTGTATTTCTTTTTCTTGTCTAATTGCTCTGGCTGTAACCTCCAACATGATGTTGAATAATAATGCTGATAATGGATATGCATATTTTTATATTTAAAAAAAAGCAAGTTTTTTAGCCATTGGATTTGGTAAGAAAAATTCTTTCACAGTGCTTAAGGTAGCTAGAAATTCTTCAAATACCCAGATAGGCTGATTGACTATCCTAGTCCTTTGAAAAAGTTACTTCAAATGATGCCATTTGTTGTGAAATAGCACAGCTTTATAAGAGAGTGAATGAAAGAGATATTTAGTATAGAATGATTAGGCAAATCAGATTTCATGGCAATTATTATCCTGAACAAATCACTTGGTACCCATTGATCTAATTTTCTTCATTTGTGAATGGGAATGCTGAAAAGGAAGGAGGAGAAAAAAAAATATGGGTCTTAGGTATTTAACTGAATGTGTACTAAACACTAGACCCTGCAGTTGTGGTTTTAAAGATGAAAAAGAACGTGATCCCTGTCCTTGGAGAGCTTACAGTGAAATAGGTGGTATCAAATATAACACAGAAGTAAGAATCCCACGCTGTGGAAACTCAGAGGAAGGAATGATATTTTTCATGTGAGCTGTGGGAAAGCTTCATATGGGTACATATGCTAAGGGTTATGACTAATCGGTAGGATACCAATTGCAAGAAACTGGAATGACTAAAGGAGTAAAGGATAAGGCTAACCAAGACAATAAAATGGCAACAGCATTGTCCCCACCCTGCTTGAGAATAAAGGAGCCTATGGAAATATCTTTGATTTGGGGAATTTGACTTTGGTAATTTCTCCAGGCATTTCCCTCTACTTTTTATTTCATTTATTCTTCTCTGGCCTTGGATGCTATTCCATTTGTTTGTACAGGGATTCCCAATTTCTGCTTAGCTTTGGGTGACTTTCTCAAAGCTTTGGGTGACTTTCTTCTCAAAATGCTGGCTCTTGGGTTATATGGCTCATTCCCCACCCCACCATGCCTCTGAGTCTATGTATCCGAACCATCAGGTTCCCCAACTCCTGCTTGCCTGGGAGGTGGAATCAGAGAGTTGGGTGCCAACCTGTGGAATGAAAAAGAGGCCAGGTTTTGAGAGCTGTGTTCAAGGGATCATTTTGTTCCATTTTTGCTGGAAATTGTGGTGGTTGAAAGGAAATGTGAAATAAGGTCCACAAGACTGATCATGATGTCTTTAAATGCTCATTCACCTAAAAAGGCCAGACTACATTTTTTTTTGTAAGAAATGGGAGAGTATTTAATATATTCCATCAAGGAAATAACCTACTGTATCTTTTTATTTGGCTGAGAAAATGGATTGGCCATGGAGAGGCTCATTTATAGAATTTGCTTACTGAATTTGGTCTGGAGGCATGGAATTGGGAAGGCAAAACAGAAGGAAACAGGAGAGAACAATTTGGAAGGAGCCTCGATAGGCTACTATGTGATTAAAAATGGAGCTGAGGAAGAGGTTGCCATGATGTAGTCACATTTCCAAGAAGTAATGGATATAATAGGAGTCTTTGAGACTCGATGGATGGGACTATTAAAAGAAAGCAGAAAAGTCCAGAGAAGGAAATGGTTTTGTGCTCAGAGGAGATGGTATGGGCTGTAAAAAGTTGATCAAAATTGGAATGAGAACTTGAGGTTTTAATCCATTTTGGACAAACTGTAACCTCTTCACAGCTTATTTTACTCAAATAATAATATTTCTCTTGCAGACCAGTTAAAAGAATTATATGACATAATTATGGGAGTTCCTGTTACATAGATGCATTAAGTTACTTTGGAATTGAATTTCTGGTTTGAAGGCCTTAAATCTAGTCTCCTAGGTCAGCCATCCATCCGCTGTGAAAGGCATTCTCCAGCTTTTGCACCCAACATCCATCTGTCTGTGCTTGGGCCCCTCCAGAAGCAGGCAATGCCTCACCTTGCAAGATAACTCATTTTGCCCATGAACAGTCCTGAGTTTGAATTAGTTCTTCTGTACATCGTGTGCAGTATCTTCCTACAGCAGCCATTCTCAAAGCTCACCATGAGTGAGATCTGCTTCTGCCACATGATGTGAACACCACATTTGGTTTGGGTTGATTTACAGGGTCTCCCGGGAATTTGTGTCTTAAAATATTTTCCAAGTGCTTCTGATGAAGAGATTCTTTGATAAACATTATCCTAAAACTTCCTCTCTCATGTCCTATTTTGACTACCAAGTGCTCTACAGAACAAACCTATTATTATTTAAGAAAATAGCTCTCATGTCTCCAGTGACATTTTCCTCCAAGTATAATATGAAATTATATGGGTGAAAGTACTTTGACTAAACAAAGAAGCATAAAAACAACTTTAGACATTATCTTGAGATGAAAGGATTTGTTTTCTTAAGAAAATGGTGAGGTAAATACAGTTTTATTCTAACAGCTAATATTGATTGAGGCTTTCCATCTGCCACTATTTTGCTGCCTTATTCTGTTTGTTATGCCAGATTTATTATTTTCCCTTTAGAAAGCTGAGGCCTAGAAAAGTTAGATATCTTTCTCAGGTTCACAAAGCATCACAGTCCAGTTTCCAACATCATATTTTATTGCCTTCTTTAAAAACTAAAGAGTTTTTTTTTTTCTTTTTCAGCCAAGAACATCTCCAATGAGCTTTATGGCTGTGTTACTGCAAGACAGCTGTATGCACACACTTAAAAGTAAGCACAACTATTGCACCTACTAGGGTGTCTTTTGTTTGTCATTCTTCTGTTGGATGCATTATTTTCATGATGTTGTCAGGGTTGTGTTAATACAATAGCAATTTGACTCTAAAGAAGGAAATATTTATTTATTTTCTCTGGAAATTTGTCCTGTGATCTTAGCTCCCTGGAGAAGCCTGTGTGGTGAACTTGTGAGTACTGAAACTTAGGAGGGAATGAGAATGGAATGGAAAGAAAAGGAAGAGTAGTGCACTGAAGATTCATTTTATCTGTTTCACATTTTAGCTTGAGGCTAGCTGTGATCAGAGTTTCTACAAATTAGATCTACACCAATTAGCTCTGAATCTACCAAGAGTTGTTTTACATCTTGCAAATTTTAGAATAATATATAAATAATGTTCTTTTCAGCAATGGCATTCTCTTTTTCATTGTATACTTCTTGAGGCTTATTCAGAACAGTGACCTGCGTTATGATTTTTTAAGACTGAAATATTCCTGTTGCTGCTGATTATCATCATAGGGAAAAAATGGACCACTAGACACTGCTTTTCTTAACCAAGTTTTCTCAATCCTAGAGGCAACCTAAAATCACTTGAAGAAGTTCAAAAACTATTGATGCTCAGATTTCACTGGAGACCAATTAGAATCTCTGCAGGGCATAGTGCTTTTTAAAGCTCTCAGGTGATTCCAGGGTGCATCCTTGTTGAGAATTACAACTTACCTCCTTGTGGGTGCCAAGCAAGAAATCAGCATCTGCTCCACACTTGTCTATGAAAAACAAGAACGACGACAACAAGAAAAGTGAGCTTTCAATACTTGCAATCATTACTACAAGTACTGGCTGTCAAAGGGCAAACTGAAAGCTTTACATGGGTCAGCATAATAAGTTCATGAAAATAAATGATGAGAAAGTGAGACAGGTTTTTGGGTAGAAGTGTGAACAATTCTCAGAGAAACAGAATTGGTTCTCCAGCAATCCCTGAGAATCCAAGGAAAAAGTTACATTTCAGACATCACCTGGGTAAAATCTAGCTCTTTGAATTACAAGTCTTCATATTAATGGGCCTGATTTATTATAAACCTGATTTTTTTTCTTAAAAAGGTAAAATTTTGTTTAATGTTACAGCTTTCATCAAACCACTGCTTCCAAACAGAAGAATTTCTCATTACAAAGTTTGCAAATACTCTTGGGGAACTATATCACAAGCACTCTTACTGAAGTAATTTATCATGGTTATTGCCTCGAGTTACCTCTATGACTAAGGATACCTGGACAATTGAAGCAAAAAAAAAAGATAGAAAGAAAAGAAAAGAAAAAAGAAACCTTACCTTATAAGTTTGATTATTTCCTTCAGTTCGTACTTTCTTTGACTTGTGGAGTCCTGATGGTCACAATAAACTATTTATTTTGCTTGACTTGAAAGGAGAATGTTCTCTCCTTTTCTCAAGTACTTGATTCTTGTAAAATGATAGATGGCTTGTGGAAGGTGCTTTAGAGTCATGGTTGAATGTTATTGGACCTTTTTCATATCTCGCCAAGGTTTGATTGAATTAAACCTAAGTATACTAGCTTCTGGGCAACTGTTTGTGCTGTGAACAGATCCCTAACTACCTCAACATGCCAGTGATATATCATAATCACCACTGTAAAGACACACAGCCTGGAATTACATTGATGGGGGCAGGGTTCCCAAGGAATATCTGTGATTGATTCCCCCAGGCTAAAGGCCATCTCAACTCCTGAGGGCATTTATTCTGGTGTGCTCTCTAAGTGCTCTCAACAGGACACCATGAGGCTAATAATGGAGTTGTTTAGATATTATCTCGCCAAGAATGATTTCTAGTTTTTGTGTCATTATGAAGCCCTCTGTTCCCACTATCTGTTTCCTCATATAAAGCCTTACTTTTGTCATTTTCTTTTACCTCATTCATTTTCAAGGAAAGCTTTCTTGGTGCCATTTGATTTCCTAACCATTAAATTTTGTTCCCTATTTTTGCCTTCCCTCCTTCCCTCCCTTCCTTCCTTCTTATTTTTTGTGCTTTCTCTCTTTCTCTCTCTTCCATCCTCCCTCCTTCTCTCTTTCCCTCTTAGTGACAATTGCTGGCCATCATCAGAATATGACTCAGTCAAGAAGTATTGGTTGAATGCTGCAAGCCCGCAGTGCTGACACTTCCCAATTGTTAGGGGTTGTTTTGAAGGGCATAAATTGAGCTTTCAGTTCAGAGTGTGTGAGCTTCTTTCTTTTTTCTAGTGCTTTTATCTAGCTTCTGACTTTTAGATCCTTTTGCATCATTTTGCAAGGTTTTTATAAAGTCGCTCTTCTGAAAATGTACTGCTTTGTTGAATCTCATGGAATTTTTATTGATTTGCAGTTCCTTCATCTGGGGAAAAATCTGCAGTTACCTTGGATGATATGTTTTGCGTGTTAGTATTCCTTTTATTGTTTGCTGTATATGTTCTCTTTGATGTTTTGATTTTCCTGTTTTCAAGCAAAGGCTTTATCTTGAGTTCTCAGTATAGTTTTCAGTACTTTGTGTTTGAACACTTTTCACTGAACTTAAGGTTTTTTTCCCAAAATAAAATTATTAATAATTGTATGGCTCTTCCTTTAATTGGTACGATTGTGTGAAGTTTATAAAGCAGTTGCATTTCTCTTTAAGGGGTTGGTGATCTGGATTTTCCCCTTTCTCTTATGCTATAATCTGCTTCTTGTCTCTGGAGCTGTTATTGGAGTCAAATATATTTTCTATCTATTCCACAAGTTTGTTCTGAATCTTAAAGCAACAACACATGGCAGCCCTTCATTAACTGTAAAGCATTGTCCTGAATAAGGGATTACTATGACCTAGATAAAATAAAGATGTATTATCTTAGACAAATTTAAGCTTTTAAAATAACATACTAGTTTAATGTAATTGTAGAGTATGATGGAGCAAAGGAAAAGGGGCAGAGGAAATATATAAAAAGTCAGAAAAATGGAGGAGAAAAGGTAAATAATATAATTTAGACAACATCTAGTAAAGAAAAGGGAATTTGGAAGTAATTCAGTTGTATAGTTTGTGATGACAAAATTCATTATGAAAAACAGAGAAGAAATTTATACGTTATATTAATGATTGTTTCTTAACTAGAGAGAAATTCAGAAAAAATAAAGATAGATGGAGCGGGTATGAGTGGAGAATTTAGTGTAACAAATTGATGATGACACATCAGAAAAATCTTCACCTGAATTTTAATTTCACTTTGCTGGAGATATATCTGTAATATATGTGCAGCAATTATTTAGAGCTAAGTGACAATTCCTTATTCTGTCTTAAGCATTGCCTTCTACAAAACTTTTTTCAGGAAAGCTGATGGATGAGGCAGAAATTATGATAAGAGTGTGTTGTTTTGTTAGCCTCTAAAGAGTGTACTTAGATGTAGTAGAAAGATCCTGACTTTAAATTTTAAAAGTTTGAGTTTAAAACCTAGAGTTTTACTTTAGCAAGGAACATTGGCATAAACAGTGCTTCTCAAACTTTTATGTGCATGCAAATCACCTGGAGATCTTATTAAATGGCCAGTTCCAATTGGATAGGTCAGAGTAAGCCCATAGTGCTTGGTGGTGGTGCTTGATATGAGTGCTTTGTCGTGGACCACACTTTAAGTGGCAAGAGCTTAGAGAGTTTCATTTATTTACTTACTCTCCCAGAGTAGAGAAGCGCTAGAAGTCAGATCCATGATTCTTGATGCCACAGGTCACAAAATAGACATTTTGTGATATATCAGTATAAAACCAAATATAAAACTCCTTCTCTTTTCCTGAGGTATAATTTGCATTGATAAACAGAAAAAAAGTAAATCTGCACTTCTGCATTGTTCATGTCCCATAAATATATTTAAACTTGACTTATCAAGTATACAACTATGATTTTATCCAACTGTAAAGCAAAATATGTGCTGGACAGAGGAAAATTATTCTTCCACCTTTTGTGTCTTTGCTGTTCTTTGACATCATACAGCGGAACTTGGTAGAAATATTTCCAATATCTTCTTAAACATCTCTTGGACATATTACTTCTTACTTTCTTTGTGACTGGTCTTACCAACTTCTCAAAATTAGTTAACTTATACTTGTTTTTGTACGGTATTTCCAAATAATGAACATTATTTTATTCTTGAAAATGATTGATTGACCATAAGACTCGCAATGCTTCCTTTGAAAATGCATGAAAGCTTGAATCATTTCATGCCACTTATTGCTGACATTTTATAAAAGACAATGCTGTGGATACAAAGGCAAAATGAATCCTCAGATATTTATTACCTTATTTTCTTCATTGCACTCTAGTTTTTTTGATGTATATATGAAACCATCATATTTGCAGATTTACATTCTATATTTGCTCAGGAGTTCTGTTTACTGTTAAATTTACAGCATTAATCGGAATGGCTGTATTTACATTGCTATTTTATCAATGCTTTCCAGGCTGCACTGATGCGATTTTGAACCATGAATTTATTTTTGTGAATCAAGAACTTAAAGAAACCTCATATTGATAGAGCAAATGAAAATCTAACTAATACCTCATGCAAATGATTAGAAAATGCATGTTTGCCAAGCTAAAATGGCCACCGCAGTCTTTGTAAGTGCAGGCATTATACACAAATCCAAATGATTATTAAGGATATTGCGTGATTTCTGTAAATGTCATAGGTTTACACTTCAAATTTGTGAAATATATGATAACAAAATTATTTCATTGTTTCTTCTGAAACTTGCCAAGCATTGACAGATTCCTTGAAACTCCCACCCAGTGACCATTAGTGGTGTACGTACCTCACCTTCAGAAGTTTTGGACCACACCACATTTTAAAGATGTTTAACATGACAGTGATGAAGGCAAGCCTCTGCTGCAGAGTTTTAAAGCTGATGTTGTTCTGGCAGTGTGTGTGCCTGTGTGTGTGTGTGTGTGTGTGTACTGATATTAAAAGGCTGTACACTAATATTAAGATGAAATAAGGTTTCGTGAGGATGACGGCAATGACTGTCAATTCACTCTTTCAGAGCACTCAGGTTGCATACTGCAAAGTTTCATCCCCTTTGCTTTATAAATCTCCAATTATGGAAGCACATTAATTTCATTGCTATGTTTTATATGTTATTATTTTAGCTAGGGTTCTTAGAGAAATAAAGCCAATAGGAGATATCTGTAAATATCAGATTTATAGAAGTGCTACATGCAGCTGTGGGGATAGAAGAGTCCAAAACTGTAGAGTAGGCCACGAGCTGGCAGCTTCGATGAAGGTCCTCAATGAAACCGCAGGAGAGGCTGGCTGGCTGAAGGGAAGAGAGACATTCTGTCTTCTGAATTCTCCTTAAAATCCTTCAGGTGATTAGATTAAGCATCACTCATTGCAAAAGAGACTCCCCTTAGTCAACTGTAGATGTAATCAGCCATGGATGCAAACAATGTGCTCATGATTTAAGTTCACAAAATGTACTCACAGCGACATATAGACCAGTGCTTGCTTAACCAGACAACTGGGCACCATCACTGGCCAAGCTGACACAGTTGTGTGTGTTTGTCAGAGCAATAGTTTACCAGATGGTTTGCTCTCTCTTTCCACCTCTTAGATGTTTGTGCATCCACAGATTCTGTCCTTAGCCATGTGTTCTTCTAACTTTACCTTATCTCCTTCTATAATCTCACATGCTTAGATATACATATGCTGCCTATAGCCTATATATCCCAAATGTGTATTTTTAGTGTGTACCTGTTTCATGAGATTCTAACAGCTTTGCCAATTGGATATCCAGATACCTCAAACTTAACCTGTTCATCAAACAATTAATTACTTCCACTCCCATTTCTGCAGACCTCCAACATGTTCTTATTGATAGTTTTATTCTTCAGGAGATTATCTGACATCTCATCATTCAACATAGAAACCTGGGAATAGGTCATCTGGTGCTGTTAATTTTACATGATAAATGTTTTCCAAAATTGTCATCATCGCTCCATCTACTACCTTTACCACCTGCCCCAGTGGACAGCCCTGTTTGGTCTTGCTGCTGCCAATATTTCTATTTCCCCTCCTCCTACCATGTCCTGAAGGGCTCCATCTCAATGTGAATTGGACTCTTATCCTCCTCTCTTAGACTCATAGTAACTTTTGTCCCTTGCAATTTAAAATATTACTATTCTTTCTATGTACTTATTACCACTTTCCTTCAAACTAAAACATCTTCAGAAATTCAGGAGAAAAATTGGAGAGAGATGCTAGTAAAGAAATGTGTATGAGGACCACTATTTAGGTTTTTTTTTTTTTTTTTTTTTTTTTTTGGTGGGGGTGTACGGTCCGGGAATCGAACCCAGGTCTCCCACATGGAAGGCAAGCATTCTACCACTGAACCACCCATGCACCCCCACCATTCAGTTTTTAAAACTGGAACAGCTTACCATAAAGCTTTTACAAAGTGAACTTTTGAAAGCTTGGTGGCACCTCAAATGACTGTTTTATATCAGCTATTGTTAAAACCTACCACTGCCTATAGAAAGGGATCAGTGCATATTTATTTCTTACATAAACAATTATAACTTGTGTATGTAGTACGACATTTATTTCAACGAACTCAGTTTCCATTTTTGGAACATTATTTTGAACAGCACTATCCCAAACTGACTTTTCTAAAGGAACAAAGTTACATATGGAAATTAGGATTCTGGAGAACCACCAAAAGTCTATGTATATCATGAAATATGGGGAAAAAGCTAAAATGAGATTTAGAACTGAATAACATTTATCAAAGATACCATTGATAATGAGGCTTATAGTTGGAGAACTAGATGCTTGCTAAATAAAACAATGACAAAAACAGAAAACTCTATGTGATTTGGTCGACTGAGTCACTAAGGATTATTTACTTTATTACCCTTAATAAAATGCTCATCTACTTCTTTTTCTAACAAATCTGTCCCTCCTCAGTCCTCCTTACCATAGTAAATATTCCTAATGTCTACCCAATTGCTCAAGCCAAAAACCTATATACCATCTATAAATCTATCCCTACTTTCATCTCCAATGTCTAATTCATCAACAAGTTCTCAGGGCCATTTCTCCAAAAGATATCTTAAACCCTCCTACTTAATATTGTCTTGATTCACTTCCTCCTATCCCCATTATCTCTCTTTTGGATCATTTCAATCCCTTGCTCACGGATCTCTGCATTTCCATTTTTGTTCAACTTCAACCCATTCTACACATGATGATCTTGTAAAAGTACAAATCAAAACATGCCATTCATCTGCTCAAAGCCAGTCAAGAGCCAATCCACCTCATCAATGAGAATCAAACTCCTTACTGCATTCCACAGAGTCCTACATGATCTAGTCTTGCTTTCCACTTCAACCTTATCCCCTATCACTCATTATTTTGTTCTAAGTCCCCCAGGATTCAAGATAGACAACTCTGCCTTGGGGATTGGAGCTTGCTCCTGCTTTCAGAGCCTTTGTTGACTGTTTGGGACAATTTCCTTGGAAATTCTTTGCAAGAATTTCCTCATTAATTTGGGCTCATTTATAAGCACCTTAATAGGGCCTTCCCTGACTACTCAAGCTTAAGTGGTAACCCTTTGCTCTCTCTGGTCTATTGTCCTATCACTGGAATGTAACCTCAGTGAGAGAAAGGACCTTGAGTTTTCTTGTTCTCTGGATATTTTCAGCATTCAAGACTGTGCCTGGCCCAAGGTATTCTGCTCTCTTGATTGAATAAATGGAAGGATGATGAGCTGACTGAATACTTGATTGTATGACAACAAAGCCAGAAGAAATAGGGACATAGACTAGGTATATTTTGAAGAAAGGAGCCATGTCGGGCACCGCCTAGGGCAAAATGGAAAGACAGCCCAACTACTTGCTCAAGCCTCATGTCTCTCAGCTCCACCTGTTACACACACTCTCCCCAAGTATCCCAGACACTTGGCAGCATTTGGTAGAGCTGCACTCGTATCCCCCTATGTGGACTCCTTGCTGTCCGATTCCTGTCTTTTTACGTGTCTTAATATGAAGAACAGACATTTTATTGAAATTATACAGACCTTAATCTTGCTCAAGTCCTAGGGAAAGCCAGAGGACAGGAAAGTCCCAAAGCCATCAACTAGCACACCAATGTCTAAAGAGAACAGCATCCAGAGATGAAAAAGACAGTAAAGAAAATAAGAAAAAAAAAGTCAAAGCAACAAGAATATTTGGAAAGCATGTATTTGATATTGCAAAATTATTCAAACACATTGACTCTATATCAATCCTACCTATTTTTTGTTTTGTTGGCTTTCTAATTTAGTAGAATTCATTGTCCATAGGAGCAAAGTAGTGTTAATATGAGTTGTCAGCATGAAACTGAAAATTACCTTGTTAGATGGAATAGTATAAAAATATACTCACTACTTTGAAGACCCAGGTTGTAAATGATTTTTTAAAAAATCTTTTTTTTCAGAGATAGGAATGAGTCAGAATAATGAAGTTCAGTTTTGGGGAATATTATGGTCTAGCTGTCGATACAGTTAAAGATTGCTAAGTAAGTTTTTATTTGTAAAACTTTCAATGAATTCCATTTTCTGAATAGTGATAGTGAATATATGAGTTTTAAATAATATGTCATTAAATTCTTGCAACTCTGTCAGGTAGGCACTAACTACACCCTTAATTTTACCCATGTGAAAAGTGGTTAAATAACTAATCCTAAGAGGTAGAGTTAGGAATCAGACCCAGTCGGTTGACTCTAGAAAATATTTCCTTAACCATTATATGTGCTGAATTAGAGGGAAGACTTAATTTCAACAAAAATTACGTACAAACTTTCAAATCAAACTTTGTTTCCTTACACTTAAAATTACAAATTTTGATTGCTATCTTATACATATACATTTATAGCTCATGTGCTTTGGGCAAACTATAGGTAGATAATGTCTTCCACTAAAGGAAAAACTGCATATATGCTCACAGATATGTGATAGTATTTTTATTTATCCATTTTTAAAACATGTCTGCTTCGATTGCATGATTCAAACTTTTCCCCGGTCAGGAGCTTGACAAAGGTAAGTTGAGAATGGCTTTGAAGTTCCTGCCTTTAATTGCTGCATGTGTAACGAGATGTTATTTGTTTTGTAGAGTTGATATTCAGACACAGTCCCACTTCTCTTTTGTTCACATTATTCTGCTTTCCAGTGACAGTCCAAGCTGCATAGTCATGTTTTGATTAAGAGACTAATGCTTTATTAAATTTTGAATAGAGTCTGTTATCAGTGTAGTGTTATTCTTATTGAAATAGAAGCATAATATTCTTCAGCTGCATTGTGAAAGGAGACTAAAATGTGATTTCTATCCTCACTCTGATTCCTAGTTGTTTACAGTGGTTTAAATAATTCTTATTGTGAAAGGCTCCCAATTTTAGTTTGAGATGAGACTGGGCTGTATCACGGATTCTGTTATCATCAAATACACTGGGGGTATCGTCCACCTCTTCCAACTTTATTGCTTTTGAGAGACAGCCATGCATTTACATGAAATGCTGAATTCTACTTAAGAGGTCCTAGACAGGCAATTTATTTCTGAGAACCAGATGACTGCTTCAAAGTTTTCCTTGTACCTTCTAATTCTTGCAGTATTAGTTGACCAGCTAAACACAAGACTTGTGAAGATGTTTTACAAAAGATGCATAAAGAAGGCCTGAATTTGGAATCTATGGCATTCTTGGATTCCACTCAGAAAGAATTCACTTTTGCCTTAGTTTCAGCATCTGTGAAAGGAAAGAATGGGACTAGATAATTTTTAATCTTTCTAACTTTCAATTTTGTGCTGAATACTTTTATTACTTTAGCCAACCATGTTGTAGAGGCCTCTATAAATATACTGACATACATTCATATATTTACTGACCACCTAGCATGATAGAAAAGGTATCTTGCCCTCACAGTTTGGCTGTGAGGGGTGCTATGTAGATTTCTAGTTGTCCCTGATGGTCAATGCCATCTTATATGAGATTCATTCATTCATTCATTTATTCGACAAATGTATATTCATTTGCTGTTACATGCAAAGCACTGAGCTAGGTAAACAAAATGCAGGAAGAATGACAGGCCATTAATACTCAAGTTGCTTATTGATTTTGGGGAATCTGGAGAGAAGTCTATGCCCAGAAAACCTAGCAAACCCAAATAGGCAAAAATAAGATTCAAACTTACTGTGTGAACTTCATCATAAGTGAGCTAAATCTAGCTGAGCTAAAAACACTTGACACCTTGATTCTATAGGTAACTTACACTGTGGAAGGAATTTTTCTAGAAACTCCCTCACAAATGTCCATAAAGGAAAGAAGAAATTCTAATACAAAATTTTGTGAGAGATTATGAATTAGTTTTCTATTGCTGCTGTAACAAATGACCACAAACAAAATAGCTTAAAACCACACAAATATGTTTTCTTACAGTTTCTGGCGATCACAAGTCCAAAGTGGGTTGACAGGGCTGGGTTCCTTCCAGAGGTCCTAGGGGAGAATCTGTTTCTTTCCTTTTTTTTTGAGCTTCTAGAAACTGCTTGCATTCCTTGTCTTTGCTCTTGGCAGCCACACTGAGACCTCTGCTTCCTTCGATGACTCTGGCACACCCATTTTCCTCTTTTAAGGATCCTTGTTATTATATTGGGCCCATCTGGATAACCCAGGACACTCTTCCATCTGCAAGGCCGATTTGCTCTGTAAGGTAACATGCACAAGCCCCAGGGGTTATGCCATGCCACATTTGGGGGATGGGGAAGATATTATTCGGCTTATCATACATAATGTTGTGGAAGTGCAAGTATTAACAACAAAAATGCATAGAGATGTTCTATTAAACAAGCTATGCATATAGTAATTTTTTTTCTGTTGCCCATGATGAAAATGTTCTAAAATTGATTGTAGTGATGGTTGCACAACTCTGAACATATACTAAAAACCATTGAATAATGTTCTTTAAACGGTTGAACTACTTGGAATGTGAGCTCTATCTCAATAAAGCTGTTAAAAAAAATCTTGTTCCCCACTCCAATCTCATCTTCTACTTAATTTTAAGCAGTTATAGTGATCAGTGTAACAGCTATGATAAAGTCGCTACTATGGCTCAAGCTATTTCTAAGACATGTATTTGGCAATGCCAGTCAAACCTAAGAAAAGACTCTTGACAGATTCTCATCTTCCAAGAGTAAAACTTATTTATATAACACTTATGACATTTGGAGCCCAAAACTGATGAATAAAATAGTGGCTTCTACGAGATCATTTGGATTTTAGTGAAAGGAAGACACATAACTACTGCTACAAAGAAAAGAGACTGATTTTCATTGTGTAATATAATAATAATTACCGGGCATTTGCTATGTGCCAGGTAATACTCTGAGTGCATTTACAAATGTTAACTTACTTAATCCTCATAATGACACAATGAGTTAGATGCTGTTATCTTGTTTTAAAGTGAGGAAGCCTAGGCTGAGAGTAACACACTGAGGAAGAGGGAGAGGTGGGATTTGAATTCAGGTCATCTGGCTCGAGAGTCCATGCTTAAGCCCGAGGCAGCTCCAAAGAATGTTGGAGAGCCAAAAGCCCTCCAGGAGGATTCAAGTGCATTTATTCTTAATTTACAGTGCAAAAGATAGTGGGGCAGAGAAGGTAAGCCACCTCCCAGTGCTTTTCTCGTGAAATGCTCCTTTCAAGTTTTAAATGACTTCCTCTATTAAGCTTTATTTTGTGATCATTCACTGCTTTACTCTTTCGATCTATTTTTGTCCCCTAATCTTCTAAAAGGTCATTAATAAAATGAAAACGAAGCCATATTGTCTTTCTAATAATATTAAACTGCTTTCTAGGCTAAACTCCTTGTAATCAGGCATGGTGACAAGTACTTCTCCAAGGTACTGTGACTGACTTTGAGCAAACATTGTAGAGCTTACCTATTAAAATTTCTCAGTATGATCACAAGTTTTTCATTAGAATTGGCTCTGAGAAATAAAAGCTATTATCTTCTCAAAAGAAAATATTAAAGGCAATGGTTTGGCCAGTGCTGTGGTTATCGAAAGCAGTGTAAATCCCAAGAATACTACTCTGAAACAATTCACAGAGCAGCAGGGTACCGGGTGTCCTGCCTTCACACTGGCTTGCCCATGACGGGTACTGTGTATTTGATCTCTCCACAATGGGCATCAGAATTTTGGCCACAGTAATTAATTAACAGGTATGCCTGAAGGAATTTTCTCTCATCATTAAAAGAAATATCAAGGTTTGAATGAGTGAATGCATACTCCGGAATAACTCTGTAGAGTCCATTTAAGTATAATATATAACAAGCCTTAAATGAAATCTCCGAGCTCGGAGGTAATTTACAGTTTTCCCCCATGAGAAGTTGGTGAAGAATTTTCCTTACTCAAACACGGAGAAGAGAAACCTCCCTGTTCTGGTCGGATTTCTCTTCTTCAGTCATCCAACGCCCTGTGAGAACATTCTGGGTGTCCATTCCCAGCCGTAGGTTTGGGTCTGGTTCTTGACTTTCATCAATGTTTTCCAATTATGGGCTCTTCAAAGCTGCTCTCGAGGGCAGAATGTTACGCTGCAGAGGCTTCGCTTTCGTCTCCTCTCCTTTTCAGAATGCCTGCTCCTCTGCTGCTGGTTGGGAAGGGATTCTGTGGGTGTCTGTGTGTCCTTGCGGCTTTAATCCCAGGGGTCTCCATTCGTTTTAAGCAATTTATGCAGCAACTCTTTACCATCCTATCAATTATTTTAATCACGTGAAATCATCTTTAAAGTAGAAATATGTCTTACATTAACCAAGGAATGAAATTATGGAGGCATGAGGGGTATCATTCTCGAACTCATATAATAAACCTGGAAAAGAATGCAAAGTGCCTTGTAAGCCCTATTCTCCTAGTGTGAGGGCTGCTCTGACATTATTTCATAACGTTAAAAATACAATAAAATTGTCTGAACAATGCACTCAACTTACTTATATTTTCATTCCTAAAGAAATAGACTAGCAATTTCATCCTACGTTTCAAATATGCCTAATAAATTCTTGTTGGAAGACTAAACATGTGTTGATTAGACGTTACCCATTTTAAAGAGATCTAACATGCTCGAATTAAAGACTTCGTAATACCTGCAGCAGCAATTTTTCCCCGGATCAAGACAATTACTTTGACATATTATGTAAAGGGAATGACCAGATCAGTGTAGCTGTCTCAGCAGTAAGTTTCCAGATCAAACAACTGTTTACAAGGCACTGCAAAACTTTATCAGTTTTCTTTTTATTAGAGGGTAAATGAAACATCTGGCCATACCTAATAGCAAAGTTACAAAGGTGCCTCAAAATGACCTACTTATGCAATTAAAGCAAAGGCTGGGGCTGATGGGGAGGCTTTGAAAGGTAATAGTAGGCAGGTCTAACTTTGGCTAAAGAGTTCCTACTATTCATAAAGCTGTTTCATCAAATGGCCTGCATTTAACTCAGATTTGGCCTTTGCAAATATCTCCAATATATCACTGTACTTAAAGGGTTCCAAATAAATTCACTAACTTGAAGCACTGCAAATAATACTTTACATTTGCTTATATGTTTCTCCACCTTGAAAAATTTATTGTTTGATTTAAGAAAACACTGCCAAGCTCGCATAATCTATAATTTAATAATGCTCAAAGAAGTTATTAAATATAAGGAGTTCAAGCTATCAGAAAAAAATACCAGATAAATACTAAATCTATGACAAACTCATAAGTAAGTTAGGAGCAATTTAAATAATGAAGGAGCAATTTAAATAATGAATGACAAATATGATGTGTTAGGGTCTGTTAAGTTTCAATTTTAAGATGTTTCATATATTTAAGTGTAACCCAGTTGCTACCGCTGTTACTATGGAAGGAAAAGGGCAGAGTTCATTTGCGTTTTTTCGAGTGATTAGTCTAAAATGCAGTTCATGCTTTCTTTTCTTTTTACCTTCCACACTGTTGAGAACTACATGTCCACAGGTAATTGGATAAGAAGGGGAAAGAGGAAGAATGAAAGGGTGGCCTCCCTTTCCTGGACAGACATTTACAGGAAATTCTCAAGTGCCTTCAATCAGTTTTTTTTTAATTTAATTTCATCTTCAATGAAACCATCCAATTTAGAGAGAATCCCCAGGGTAGGCATGATGTGAGGTGTTCACTCCTCTATTCAACCTGCCTCTGAGCCCAGTGCATAGACATGGAGCTTTTTTGCTGGTTCCCAAGGTTATATCACATGGGTCCCTTCCTGGGTAGGGGGGGGCTCAAGGGCTTCCTTAGACCCACTGTTCTCCTCCAGAGCCCCGTGGCCCTTTGAACCTCTCCCCATGGTCAGCTTTTCTGAGCTCCAGCCAATTGCGCGGCTGGATTGAGGAGAATGGGAGCTCGAAGTCCTGAGGCTGAGGGTTAAGGACTAACAACCCTCTCAATGATCTGAACTCTGGGTGGAGTATCAAAAAAAAAAAAAAAAAAAAAATTAGCAAACCAAGCAATCTGTGAAAGTTGTGCTTTTGATGGAAAAAAAAAATCTCTACCTTATTGGGGTTAAAGAGCCTTTGTCTTCCTCCTGAGTTGAGTTATTCACATAAAGTCCTCTTTCATTAGGTCAGCTCCAGAGAGATGTAGGCAAGGATGCGTGGGTGGGGAGAGAGCTTTGCGGGGAGAGTGCACAGGGACGAGGGGATAGTGGGAAGGGGTGGGGGGGGATGGGGGTATATAAAATAGAAGATAATATTAATAGAATAAAAATGAATAATCTAGTTCAATTTAGATGCATGAAAAAGAAGTCACTGTTAGTCTAGAATTTCCAGGTCTTTTTGTATGAAATGCATTTGTTACCAGTCCTGTAAAATGTGATTTTGGTGTGATTTGTACTTCACCTGATAAAGGCACCGATCTTTTTGGCCCTGTAAAAGTATGCCAAAGAGCAGCACTATGAAGTGAATTTTGATGAACTGGATAGTATTTTCTCATCGGAATGGTACAAGCATAGTGTCATCCAAAATGAAGTACTCAGCACCAAACTAATCATAGACTTTATCCATAATATGCCATAAAATCAACAGCAAAAACTACTATAAATGTCTGTGCTAACGTGAAATAAAAACTATGCTGTTAGTTCTATAAAAAAAGCATAAATTATAAATTAGAACCCAATGTCCCCCCAAAATGTGTGAATGACATTAACAAAACTCTAGTGCTTGATAATTTGACCCATAACTAATAATCACAACAATAAATAGTAAATATAATAATAAACAAAAAACAATGCACATATAACCATTTCCCCTAGTATGTTAAAATCTGGAAAATATTTTAGGAAATAAGTTTTATAACCCATGTTTCTTCAAAAATTTGTCAAAGGATGCTTGAGCAGGTTCCATTTTTTTTCCTCTCAAATACCTCAGAAGTGAAGAAAAACATTTCACATTATTTTAATTTTAGAACTGCCTGAAAGTAATAGAGCAGGCAGTTGCTATAATTGATAATTTATGGAATTAATTCCACTGAAAATATTATAATGAGCCAATAATAACATCAAAAATTATAATGGATAACATTTATTTCAGCACTTAATGTGGTGCCAACCATAGAGCTATGTGTTGTCTCCTTTACATCAGTTTACTCTTTCATTTTCTTCTGTCTTTGTAGATTATTTGTGTCTCTTATCTAATAGTCTCAGACAAATAAAGAACCCTCAAGAAAATAAGGTAGCTGTGAAGATACTTCATTTCAAAATATAAGAATTTTTTTTTCTGGTCAGCAGGCAACTTGCAAACAATTTTTAAAGCATCTGTCACCTAATTTTAAAAGCAGATATCAGGGGGTATCCTAACCTCACATGTGGTATTAGAATAATAATTGAAGCCCTCGATTGAAAAGAAAGGTATTCATTCATCTGAAAGTGAACTGTGGTGCTTTTTAAAGAGCTTCCATTCTCAGACTCGCCACACATTATAAGTAATCTATAAAAACAACACTTAAACGCACTGCCGTTTAGTAGGACCCTGTCATAGTAAGGGAATCGTCTTATACTTTATAGACAGTATTTACTAATGAGCATACGTATCTATTATTTATCTATTTGTTAGGTCAGATGTTTATGTGGTGAATTGTTTACTTAAGCAGAGGCAGGAACTCTTATAGAGAAAGATAATTCCCTATCTGCTCTCCTGTCTCTACTAACATTGCACTAATTTATATTACTGAATTTAAAAAATGGATTTCTCCTGGATTTCTGTAATTTAAATATTAGGACATAGTGGATGAGCAGTGAAGATTCGTATATTTTTCTGTTCTGTCTTAAATAAATGGAAATCTTGAACTTTTCTTATCAATATCCAGTAAAGGTATCCTATGCAGTGTTTTTATAGAAATTCCCTTTATTTGGAGACAGGTTCTGTGCTTTTTCCTTGTGGGATCTCAAGAGCATCTTTACTCTTGAATTATTTGTTTATATTCTCCTCAGATGGTGGCTGACTTGTAAGTCCTAAATGTGCAAACTTGCAAACTGGTGAGAAATGTGGATTAAAAATTATAGCTGTATTCTAATGAGCAAACTGTTCTCTAAAAATAAGTATTTCAGAAAATGTGATATTCACCTCTATTATGCTATATGAATAGTATTTAAAAGCAGGAAAATAAAATAGATGATTTTTTTTATCCTTCTCATATTCAGCATTATGCTTGTAAATTTCCATGTGTTTTAAAGCAACAAAGCTGGGAAATCAATTTGACTTTTTTTCTCCCATTGTTTTTCCCCTGAATTTCCCATCCCATCTTGGTTTAGAACTATAAAAATAATTCTCACAAGTTTTTTTATATGTAGGAGTTGCTATTGAGAAGACAAATCTAGTAGTGATTGTTTAGTTGTGTGCATGCGTGTGTGTTGAGGGGGGGTGAAGTATAAGGGCAGGGTTTTGAGATGTGGTAAGTGACCTCAAAATATGCAGGACTGCTAACCCACGGAGTAGTGAATCAATAAAGCTTGATGATTTGACTAGGAAGAGAAAATTAAAGGCCAGTATACTCCAGAGGATGCCATATGCAATCACCAGATATTACAAATGTCTTTTATTTAAACAAAGATTTATTATGAGATTACTATCTGTTTTGTCTATTAATGACCGGTTCTGCTTTGTTTGCACAGTTTGCTGTGATCCATTGAAATGAAACCAATAATATATACTAGTAAGTCATCCCAAATATTTTAAGCTATGCCCAGACATTAATGGGTCATAAAAAACTTTGGAGATTCAGTTCTTGAAGGACACCTATTATTATTAATAATGTTATAAATGTACTTAAGTAGTAATATTAATATAATTTATTATAATCAATAATAGTAACCAATCATGTAATATGTTACACTTTATATGTGTTAACTCATTCCATATACTAATGAGCCTATTTTTTCATTTTATACACAAAGAAAGTAACTTAAATAGTTAAGTGATTTACTCACATGTAATTAGGGTAATTAAAGTATCTTGAATTATATGATACGGTGTACAAAATACTGTAGTTTTTTTTTTGCCTTAGAATAATGCTGTGATATTGTTTTCCCACTTCTAGAGTAAAAAAATTTAAACAATCCACTCAATGTCAATCAGCTGGAAGGACTAGAGGTAGCTGGGACCAAATGAGGAACACTGTGCGTGATATGTAGAAACATTACCAGCTCATTCAAAAAGCCCTCTATTGAATGAGAATTTGCTGTCCAAAAAAGGAGTTGTTTAAGCAAGTAATTTATTTTGTCTTATTCAAGAGCTACAAATGAGCTTTATACAGCAGTAGTGCAAAAAAAAGGTTGCGATCAGTATCATCCCAGGGGGTCAACAAATGTGTCATTGAGAAAACGTTTATGAGTTATTCAAGGAGGAGTAGAGGTTTGCTTGGTGGGTTAGGGATGGGGTCAGTTCATGCAGAGGCAACCACCTGTTCTGTCGATCAGCACAACAAACTTAGGAGAACTGTAGGTGGTTGGGTTTATCTGTCTAGAGGATTGAGTATTTGCCTGTATTTGCCAGGGAATGAAACTGCAGAGGTGAGCAGGGATCTCAGAGACCTGTATGTCCTGCCAGGTACTTTGAGGTTTTGATTCAGGAGAGAACTGATCTGATTTACCTTTTATGAAGATGGGCCTGTGGACACTTCAGATAATGTACCAGAAGGTGGTAGTAAAAGTCGGGGAGATTCTTTGAGAGTGCATTGATTAATCGGAACGAGGGATGATTTGAGTTTGAACTACAGAAGCATCGTGGGTACCAGGTCAAGGATGGGCTTCACTTTTTAGACTATGGCAACTTGGTGGCTGATGCTCTTATAAAATAAAATCGGATGTGCTTGAAGAGAAGAACACTTAGTGAAGAAGAGAAAACGTTCTGTTTTGGATATATCGGGTAAGAAGTGACCCTGGAACAAGGGTCCATAGATCTGTAGACCGGGGTAGAAGGGCTTACCAGGGGCAAATAGATTTGGGAGTTCTCAGCTTGAGGACAGCACTAGAGGCTGTGTGGGCACGAATGCAATTTCATTGAAAATGGAGAGTGAGATTACAAGCAATGGGCCCTTGAGGCTCTATTTGGTTGCATGCAACAGAAACCTGCTTAAGCTTAAGCAGAGAAGTGGAGTTTGGTATAAGGGTATATGTGCTTTCTTGGAAGCCAGACATGCTAGGTCAGGAAAGAACTGGGGACAGGTTTATTTAATTTAATTTGATTCATTAATTTTTTTTTAAGATAGTAGAGATTTGAGCTTGTTTATATAGCGTTAAGAAGCACCAAGTGAAAGGGAAAGCTCAAACATACGTTAAAACAGAAAAGAATGAATGGGAAAAGATCCACAAGGAGAGTGGAATCCTAGATTAGTGCTTCTCAAATTTTTAACATGTATAGGACTCAGCCTGGGAATTATGATTCATTAGGTCAAATGTGGGACCAGAGATTCTCCATTTCAAAAACATCCTCAGGTTTTGGCACTACAAGGAGCTGGTGCACAGACCACACAATGAGACCCAAGGATCCCGGCACAGTTAGGGGATTTTCTTCCATGGGATGAATGTGCCAATTTCTCTGAATCAAGAAAGGATTGCTTCAGAAAGAGTCATGCTTAGAATCTGGTCATCCTAATTCTTAATCTTGGGTTAGATCATCAATCAGAGAATGCTCTGGTTAGAAAACAAATGATCATCTTTTCTAAAAAAGACATTTTGCCTATGGAAATGTTCAAACATACACATAAGTCCTCTCTATGCCTGCCAGCTAACTTCAGTAATTATCAACATTTTGCTAGTCTTGCTTCATCTTTTGCCACTCTTACCCTCATCCATGCTAATGGAATATTTTAAAGTAAATCCCACATATTTCATCTACATATACTTCGATGTGCACTTCTAACAAACTGGAATTAAAGACATAAATATAGAGTGCACAGGTGGTTCAGTGATAGAATGCTCGCCTTCCATGCAGGAGACCTGGGTTCAATTCCTAGGCCACGCACGGCCCAAAAACCAAAACAAACAAACAAAAAACCCCATAAGCATAGGGCCATGATCACAATAAGAAAATTAATGATACTTCCTTAGTGTTGTCTAATATTCATTTTGGGGTCAGAATTCCTGTCTCAAAAATGGCTTTTTCACAGTCATTCTGTTTGAATCAGGATCTCACAATATTCTCACACTGCTTTTTGTTGATGCATCTCTTAAGTATATTTTAATATATAATTACTCCTCCCCCACTATCTTTCAGAATATTTTTCTGTGGAAGAAACTAGGTTATTTTTATGATGCTACTTAACACGCTGTGCCATCCTGAAAATTATCTATAAAATAGTTGGGTCTAGAGACTTTCTTCAGTTCTGGTTAATTACTCATTGGCTAGAAACTTTACGGGTGGTACGCAGTTCCTTGCATCACGTCACAAGGTATGGCATTTCTCCTTGTCCCATTTTGGTAATGTTAATGTTAATGTGTGGGTTCAGGTGTTGTCAGCCTCATCCATCCATCATAAAATTCCCCATCCACTTCTCATGCGCTGATATTAACAGCTACTGATGATTGCAGCTTAGATGCGTTATCTGAATAGAGCTTTCAAAACGGTGATTTTTCTAAATCTGCCATTTCTTCTGTATTTCTTGGCTGTAATTCCTCCTTAGAGGAGAATTTCCTATGATCAAATATTTCAGACTGGAAAAGCAAGATAAATAAGTGATTCTTTACCCTTATCTAGCCATTTTCAGAATAATTTGGTACCCTAGGATTTTCCAAAAGTGATCTCAAGGATGCAATCAGAAAAAATCCAGAGTGGGGAGAAGTCTATAGTGTATAATTCCTGGTTTCTATGCCTAGTGATAAAAGAAGGTCATGAAAGAGGAAGAACCTATAAATTAAAGGTGACTTTGGGGACATGTCAGCTAGTCTCAATGTGCGGAGCTTATTTAACTAAGCATGGCATTTGAAAATTAGTTTCATTTGGACCCTTAGCAGATATTTGATTATTTTTAGGTAGGATGATGTTTTGGTTATCTAGTAGAGATACATACTGAAATAGTTATGGATGGAGTACATGGCATCTGGGATTTTCTTAAAAATAATATGGAAGAGTATATATATAGAATGAGAGAGGCCGTGAGTTGATAATTGTTGAAGATGGTGATATATGTACGTGAATCCATTAACCTATTCCTTTTGTTATGTTCGATATTTATCAACATATAATTTTTAAAGAGTTTATTCAAGCCACGAAAATTAAAGTAGCAGTCCAATTAAAGTCAAATGTATGTCTTCATTTGAGAACTCTAGGCATTTGCATTTATTACTTTGATATTTAGAAACTGCTCTCACCATACACTTAATTGTATCCTATTTAGTTGTTTCCTTCTTTAACCGTTTAGTAACAAGAGGGCAACGATGTTATGCTTTCTTTGTATTTTCAGCATCTCACAAAATTTCTGGTACACAGAGAAAGTTTGTGTTACTGGTCTCATATGTAATAAGAAGAATTCCAATAAGGAATTTACCATTTGAAAGACCTCACATGTATGTTCAAAATGACAATCAAAGGAGTCCCACCAAAGATTCTAAAATTTAGATCTATTTAAAATTTCTGGAGCTGCTGTAACCTGCCCCATATTATAACATATAAAGACCTGGCAGCTTTCGCTGTTTTAACTATTTTCTTTTCTTCATGAATTGTTCATATGAAATTTTGCATCTACAAATTATCATGGAAAGTGGGTGCATTTTATTATTGAGAAATCAGCGGACTCTTGGAATAATCGGAAGTTGAGGCTGAAGACTGATTATTAGTTCCCTTAATACTCAACTTATTCCAAATTTGTTCGCTGTGCAATGTGACTCTCAGGGAAGATTGAAACTCTAATTAGGGGTCTAGCTTTCCTTTGATGTTGGCGGCAACTCTTATTAGTATTAATGTATATGGAAGAGAGAATAGATCTTTAAATAATTTAAAAACAGCTTTGTGTATTATGAATACAGACGTATAAAAGATTTAATGATGCAACTTTTACATATTTATACTATGGGCGCATAAACACACACTCCATGTATTGTATACAACTATGTCTTGGGGACTAAATGAACCTCATAAAATCTTGCCATTAATTATGTTGACAGAGGGAATATCCTTTTGTACTTATTCATTCATTCCAGGCAAATGGCTGCAGCTTCTTTAACAATGATCTGCCTAATTTTCAAACCTCAGTTTATCTTAAAAGAGAAGTCTAGCTTCGATTTCTCTGAGTCACGGAACACATGTTTTACAAACATGGCAAATTAAAAAAAGGGGAACCTCAGCTTTATGTCTTTATATGTCAGGCATATGAGAGTTTACATCTTTCAGTAAAAAAAAAACGTTTCTCAATAGTTGACATTTTCTCTTTTTGTGTGTGGCTCTTTTATAAAAATTGTGAGCCACCACTGTAATCCCTCTTGGGGCACGAGTGACCTACAGTGTGATTGTACTGTATTGTATTTATAAGTCGTAAGAGCTGCTTGACATGGCGGTAAGAATAGCTTGTCTTTGACTTCCACTGCAAGAGTTACCAGCATTGTGCTGATCAGAAAGTGTATTTTCACTTCTTATGAAACAGCTTCAGCATTTGAATGGCCCAGTTACATTTAACCTACACACTCCGGCTTTATACATGACTTGTTTAACATCTAAATTGTATCTTACTGAAACTTTGAAAAAGCAGAAAGGAAAAAATAATGCTAAGCAAGTTTTTATTCAAAGATCACAGAAACAAAGCTAAGAACAAAATTCTTCTAAGGTTTATTCTATCTTCTAGATGTAAGGCCAGAGCATTTCAAATTTCCTATAAGCATAATTTTAAAAATTTTCCTTAGGAAAACCTGCCCTTGAAAGGCAGTCTGAAATGGTTGCAGTAAAGCCCCTTTTGAAGGACTCTCTGCACAGGTCAAGGAACAAAGCCAAGGGGCAAGGTCTTTGTTATGCATGAGGCCGCTGGCCATTTCAGAGCAGCTCTGGGTGTCAGGGAACCCAGTTGATGACAGATGGTGTGACTGTCCTTGCGAATTTTTCACCTTAAAATGACAGCCTATGTGGAAATCCCAGTAATCACTGGGGAAATACACGCTAAAAGCCCCTTGATAATGACTAAGGAGAAACAGTTTTTATTTCAGGTGTAGTTCTGGACTCTTGATATTGAGGAAAGTTTGGGTGTTTGTAATGAAGAAAGGGAAAAGAAGGAAAAGGTTTCATTTCAAAGGGCACCATCGCCTACACACAAAGAATAAATGGAAAGAAAGGAACGAAGGAAGGAAGGAAAGGAGGGAGGGAGGAAGGAAGGGAGAAAGGAAGGAAAGAAGGAAGGAGGAGAGGAAGAAAGAAAGAAAGAAAAAGAGAGAGAAGGCGAAAGGTGATAATGATCAATATCCTTTCAGATTTTGCCTTGTAAGTGCCCAAATTAGTTGGTGCACTTCAAATCTGTTAACCAAATACTACTACCCTCCTTGGGCAGAAGCCAGATTTTTGCTAAATTAAATTAAGGCAAAAGTCGACTGAAATGGTTAGGGAAAAATTCCCAGGTATAAGGCCACTTGTGTAACACAAAATTAAGCAATAAACCATTTTAAGCAGCTTTCATCAAAATTGTTGTCAATACATGATTAGAAGATTAAAAAATATCTTTCTCCTTTCTCCATTTGTTCCTACGAAATCCAGGGGAAAGGCAGATGAAGATTGGAGAAGAGGAGAATGCTGTAATTTAGCAGCAATGTTGTATCTTCTTATGCGTCTTTTCAATTTTTAATTATGTGTGTGTTCAAAATCATCAAGGAAAGATTGCTAAATTTCGAGTGACGGTGAGGAGTTTCTAGCTTATATCCTCTATAGATTTCCCGTGGCAGTCAGTATCATAAAATTAAGACATATTAAGAAGGCTTGGTTAATTCCGAATGCAAACATTGTTTTAGGTTGGTTTTAATGAGAAAATCATAGCTGTCATTTCTTCTTCACGTTTGATGTCATGTACCGTAATTTGCTCATACAATACACTGTGGCCTCAAAGTATATGTCAAGGCACAGAAGGAGTTCACAACAAAGGAATCAATAGTTCATTATTTTTTGACTCAATTATTTGTGTGTTCCTTTAGTAATTTCATTAAAACGAGGAGACGGAAAATTAAAACAATATTGGGATCAATCCATTAAAGTGTTGGAGTATGCTCTTAAATGAGATTTTGCTTGAAGTGCCATGTAAGGATATTAATTTTCTCTTTATAAAATATGAGACAGCCACAGTTACTAAGAGAGGTGCATTGTTGATGGGGATGCATAGCTTCCTTGCTTATCCCGTGTTGGCCAATTTTATAAATTATTTTCTGCCTCTGTTCATTAGTCACCTCCCTCATAAATCCCTGTAATAACTGAAGTCTCTTGTGGCTCACTCTTGTAATTATGTTTCTTGGGATATAGACGGGGTTAGTTATGTTTTGCAGTTTACAATCTCATTTTTAGGAACTGTAAACATGAATGGATAAATGAACTGAAACTGGGGGATTTGCCTTTGAATGACAAATACATTATAAAAATGTAAAGAGAAGAGAAGAAAGAAAGGATGGCAGGAATGAAGAGAGAAAAAGGGAGAGGAGGGCAGAGGAAAAGATAGAAAAAGAATGGGAGGGAAGGAAAGCAAGAAAAATAAAAGGCTTCCCGGCAAATAGGACCGATCCTAGTTTGATTTATTGGTATTTCAAATGAGCTGTTCTGGTGCATGATTTTCCAGTGTGACTACTCAGCCTATTTAATTTTTTTTTAAAATGCCATAAAATTATATAAATAGCCCCCCAAACCTAAAAATCATTTCCAGAAACTGTTGCCTCATCTCTCCCCGCCCCTGCACTAGGAGCTGAGGTGGCATCAGACCCTGTCTGGGGCTGCAGGTGCTGCTAGGCCCTGGCCAAGGTTGCCTCATTCCTCACTTAACTTGCAAGGCTCCTCATCTTTCCTATGCTTCCAACCCTCCTACCCAGAAGGTAGTGCAATTCTTCGCATATTGCTAACACATTTTCGGGTGTTACAAAGCTAGTCTGAAATTTGCTCAGCTCGAATGTGCTATTTTAGATGCATTTAAACAGGTTCCTCGCATACAGGCTTCCTCAGAACCTTTCTAGTATGTGATGTACATTGGGAATGACAAAATCAGAGTTTTAGTATATTCGGTTTTTCAAACCTAGTTGACCACTGAGCTTCTGGAAACAGTGCACAGGACTGCTGGTCCCAAGAACATTTCTAATACAGTTTCATAAGGCCCCAAAGTCCTGCATCAGGAATCAGAGGAGAAACGGGCCGACCAGACCCTGGTGGAGGAAAGCCTTTGTCGTCACAGGCCAGGGAGTGTCCTGGTCCCACCGTGCTTTCTGCATAAACGTCCTGCAAACTGAAGGAGCAGGTGTTTGTCAGGGAGCCTAAGCACTACAGTAGGCACCTGCTGACTTGATTTCTCTGGGTATGTCTCAGTTATAGGATAAGCAGATAAGCTAACTGGTTTATTGTAAAGGGTTATGAACATCAAGTCATATTTTTGCAGGCATTGTGAAAATGGCAAGGCACAATCCCAGTGTGAGAAGTTGATCTAACCTCATGGGTTTATGACTCAGTTTTGCACTTATCAAGCCGGGTAAACTTGGGCAAGTTGTGTGATTTCTTTGAGTCTCAATTTCAGCATCTACGAAAAGGAGTTAATCATGACTGGTTCCAAAGCTGCTGACCAAACCAAATGTAACAATATATGGTAAAACTAGAATCATGGCAAATGTGATATGTACGATAATGAGATTAGAGGTTGGTGCTGAGAAATGTTCTTTTATGAACTGGCAACTCCTGGGTTATGAGAAAAAAGCTTAATTTCCATCTCAGCCAGGTCTCAGGACTTTAGTCCTGCTGTATTTATCAAAGAAAATTCAAAGAATTAGTAGCACCAGAATGAAGAACTAAGATATTGGAAGTACAGAAATAGACAAAGAAACATCACAAAGATGAGTCCTCAAAATAACCTTGGCTCTCTGTTAACATACTTGGTGAAATGCTCTTTAAATGGCCCTATATTCCTATCTGGAATGATTTTTCATCTGATATAGTTATTTGTTAGATAAATTATATTTTATTCCTTCAAAAAGTTGCCAATGTTACTTATGTGACTTGGCCAAAAGACTAAAGAAGAAGAATAAATGCTATCCTAATCCATTACTTAGATACCATTATGCAATATTATATTTTTCGTGCTTTTATATTTAGAGCTGCTGCTATTTCTTTTCCATGAGCCTATGGCAAAGAACAGAACGCACCCTTCATTAGCAATATTTGGTACAAACTGTTGGGGGGGAGAAGCCTTCTTTGCTATACCAGATTGACATCTTTTCCACACTTCCACAGTATATATGGGAAAATGTGAACTTGGCCCTAAGCCACATAAAAATGCTTGTAAGAGAGAGATAGCACAACTTGTTAAAAATCCCGTAGAAGTGCCGATTTTCAAATCTTATTTTTTCTCTAAGGAGACGTTTTAGTTGTCAAGTTAAAAATGTCCACATACACAAAAGTTGGCTAAACATTTTTCCCTTCCAACTAAAAAGAGGCAGCACTTCAGACTCTTTCTCCACCTAAGGGCCTTTTTCCCTCTACCTAGAACATTTCTCTCCTAGATCTTCCCTTCTGGCTTTCTCCTCCTCATTATTTAAGTCTGGGCTCACATGTCACCACTTCAGAGGGGCTTTCCTTGACAGCCTCCTCCAGACCCTTTCCCACCCCCTGACCCCTTCTGGACTCTATTTATTGAATTGATTGTATGTTTCTTGATTGTTTCCCTACCAGGGCCCTTTTTTCTTTTTTTGTCCAACCGTTGTGAAACTGGGTGGGTATTAAAAAAAAATGTTGACTAAGAGTGTGTAAAGATTCAAACCAACAAGCATTGCTTTTTGCATTTTATAATATGATTATCAATAATTATTACATGTGTTCTATGTGCCAGACCCTGTTCTGGGCCCTTTGTATGTATTATTTCATTTAATACTAACCAACAGTACTGTGAGATAGCTACCGCTGTTATCCCCATTTTATAAAGAAAGAAACTGAGGCATAGAAATGTTAAGGTTATCTAGGTAGTTAGTTATCTGGGAGCTTCTATCAGGCTGACTTTCTTCCATTATGGTCTATAGTCCTTCTATTATGATAAAAATTATGTGATATAATTTTAATATATAACAAGTAGAAATATTTCCTGCTTCCGTTTCATTTTCTCCTTTTACCATAAATCTTGAGAAAAAAAATCAGGGGGCTGTGAACATCTGCTAAAGTAGTTTAATAATATTTTGAGGTTCTGAGAAGCTAAGCTCAAGGTTTCCATTACCGGTTTTAATTTGGTAATGTAAACTTCTTCAGCTCTTCTGCCATCTTTCACCATCTTTACTCGCCAGCTCACGTGTGCTCTTTCTCCACACGTGAGGGCCTTTTTCCCTCCAAATTCCCTTTGCAATTTAATATGACACTCTAAGAAGTTTGTGGAGTGCTTGTTAAGAACTCATTCCATGGATGTATGGGTGGTTCAGTGGTTAGAATGCTTGACTTCCACGTGGGAGACTGCGGGTTCAATTCCCGGCTCTTGCGCCCCTAGCAAAAAGAACTCATCCCAAGTCTACCTGAAACACCAGTGGTGGAGTGTGAGTTTTGACAACCATGGACTCCTGCCAGTGACTGGTGCTATGGGTGGAATCAGTGTGATTCAAGTCTTTTTAGACAGTATTAAAAGTTCACCCTGTGTTCTCAATTAATTGTTATTATTTTAAAAGTGCTTCATGCTAATAGGGCAAGAACTAAATATCCAGATGGAAAATAAAAAGTACTTCAGGAATATTGTTTTTTCCCAGAGCTCAGACATGAATGAGCCTGCATTTTAGCCATAAATTAATGACCCACACCCATCACTCAACCATCTGCTTGCTACCCCTAGAAATCATGATTTGACTCCATATGACTTCACATAAAACCTAAAGGACACAATTTGAAGAGTTTTATTCCATTCCCTGAGGGTTCTGTTTCCTGGTAGGCAACAAGAGTATAATTTAATAAATTTAATCTACAAATATATCAGGGGTTCAATTAAATTAAATTTCATGAGTAGCTATTTGCATTTTATAGGAGTGTCATTGATTCATAATGCCTGTTATAAAACAGTAACTTTAATCATATGAATTTTAGACATTGGGACACTTCCATGGAGAAAAATATTTGGGGCTGATAGGACTTTTTATACCTCTCCTCTCATTGCCCTGGTGTATGCCCTACAGGACTTTTCCAAGCCCTGGGGCTTGGAAAGGGTCCATGGCAATGAAAGGAGTTAAATTCTAGATTTTCAAATGTTCAAGACTATGGATTAGTCGCATAGACTTTGGGGTTAGACACTGCCTCTGAAATCTGTTTTCACCATGTTCTACCCTATCTATTTCAAGACAGGCCATCCAAAAGCTGCATTCAATAAGGAGAAAGAACTCATTGAGTAATGATTTTCCACTCAATAGCAGGGTGATCTTGGACAAGTAACCAAATTTTATTGAGTCTTAGTTGCCTCATCTACAAACTTGGGATAATAGTACCTTCCACCTTGGGGTTGCCTGAATATTGACTAGATGAATGCATAGGACTCATTATCAACAGCAAATCGCTGTACAAAGGAGTGTGTTCTGAGGTCCTCATTCCTCTGCTTATCTGCTTCTCCTCGTGTTGTCATGGGAATGTGCTTAGTCTCCAGAGTAGAGGCCACCCAAGCCTGGTTACAAGCCAACTGTTATTAAATCTTGCTGGGATATGTAGGCAAGAGTCAGCTAAGTCAGAAATGTATAAATACAAAGCTCTTCAGGCTCTGAGGGTGTTTTGAGCTGGAGTTAACCATACATACGAAAAGTGGGGACCCCAAGAGTAGGAAGAAGATCCCCAGCATGTGGGGGGCTTCCCTGAAACTCGAGCCCCTACTGTGTGCCTGGCAGGTGTCCACAATCACCTGGTGGATACATCTGTGGGATGGTCATGCATCCCTAGATAGAGATCATATCCTAAAGTCTGTGGCCTCTGGCTAAGATTCGTCACTGTAGGTCTTAATGAAGATTACATATTGAGGTTGTGGCTCCAAATTCAGCAAACCAGCTATTTTACTGAACAGAGATATGAAGTTAAAACTGAGATATAAGATATGAGCTGGTGATAAAATTGCATATAGTGAAACATTTCTATATATTTGAATATGTATGTATAAATATTTTATATAATATACATACTTATAATTACACATTAATATATAGTGAATATATAGTGATGTACCTGAATATGTAAATGGTGATAAAATTGTATATAGCAAAATATTTCTATATATTTGAAAATATATGTATACATATTTTATATAATATACATACTCATAATTATACATTAATATACATTGATGTAAATGAATATGTAAATGTTATATGTGTGCATATATGTATATAAACAAACATACATCTATACATATACATCATATACATTTAGAAAAGTTACAATTAAAAGAAAAAAAAACCTCACCTGGAATCCTAAGACAAGTTTGTGTCCCACATGGGATTCTTATTTGTGATTATGAGTACTGCTACCATACTCTTTTTTAGTTAATAGCTATACATACACATAGAGTAATAATAACAGGCCCTGTTTTCAAAGCAAGTTCTACTTGCCCTGTTCTATGCTGGATGCTTCATATAAGTCTCTTAATTAGTCTGCAACATTGGTGTTTCTAAGTTCACTTTACAGATGGAAAAGTGATTTCACAAAGATTTGTTAATTGATCCAGGGTAATGCAGCTGGTAAAGTCATAGTCCCAAAGACAAGCAGTGACCTCAAGTCTCCCTTACCCCAAGCCCTACATTCTTTCTTTCCTTTTCGCTATGTCGCTGCCCCAAGTTTACTAAATATGTATGTGTCTACAATATCAGAATTCAAAACAGGTCTTTATTTTCAAGGTGTTCCTTCCAACATTAGTACTAATCTCTCAATTTGTTTTCTCTAACCACAGAAAAGCATTTGATTTACTAATGGTCTAGTGGAAAATATTAAGAGGAGCAAAAAATAGAGGTCAAGCAATCTCTCTATTTCTAAACCCCCACCATCTTTCCACTATTTGGCTATTTTATAGTAAATCAAATCCATTTTATATAATGAAACTTGTTTTTATTATCCCATTATGGCTGTCTTAGAAAGGAATAGTGTGCATGCTTCAGTTTTAGGTCATATGTAATTATAAAAAAATATGCAGGAAAGCCATGTGGTCTTTGTATGCTTTTAAAATCTTCTCCTTTGGCTGTTCTGCACGTTTTTACTCTTTTTTAAAGGAAGTGTTAGAAAGCTGTGTTTTTATTGCCCTGATGCCTTTAATAGTACATACTGTGCAACTAAGCTGGATACCTGATTGATGCCATTCCTACCTGTCTAGGAAGATAATGATCAAACATCGAGGGGTCTGTTCTCCAGGTGATGTGTGCATGGAACTCCCATTAGTGTTAATGGGAATCCTGCAGCTAAGCACAGAGACTTGAGACAAGAGGCTGAAGGTGTGGTGGGTCCATTAATACTTATTTCTTTCATAGCAGCTGGTTGGAATATAAGTGGTAGGCAGTCCTTTTGAAACTAAGGATCAGCCATATTTTTAAAGTGCTTGCTCGTGCAAGGTTTGTTGCCATAAGCACTGCACTTCCCTCAGAGGGGCCCGCCTGACCCCGTCCCTCCAAAGGAGAAACAAGTCTCTCAGTTTCTCAGCGTCTCTCAGTGTGAAGGTGATGCATGGCAAGTGCACTTGGCATGAAACTGGAGGAATCTTCCCTAAACTGGTTCAAAGTGGGGATGTGGGTTAGGATTTTTATAGGTAAAAGGAAGGGGTGGGACAGGGGTCAAAAACTAAGTAATGTCAACATGATTCATTCTGGTCAGGTCAGCAATGACATTGGATCATTTTGAGGAAGGCATAGGCAAATGGGTCAGCTTGTGTTGTCTCAAGCATATCTTGTTGTTCCAGAATCAGTGATTAGCTTTAGATATTGACGTGCAAGCTCTCATGTCCAGGGTCTTATGAAGCTTTTCTTAGCTGATACTCAGGAACATCAAACTTTAGTCTTTAGAGGAGGAAGTCACTGATTCACTGTCCACAGGGTGTTCTTGATGCTATTCTGTTATCTTATTTCTGTAAGCACAACTGAGAAGGTCTGATTAATGTCTTGGGAACTAAGTACAAAGAGTAAATTGCTAAGCTCAGCTAGGGCGAGCTTATTTTCCAGCTAACAGTGAATTCTTGGTATAGCGTATGTTTATGCTAAAGATTACTATATAGAGAGGATTCTTATTCTTTTTTTCTAAGCACATTGCCACAATTCAGCTTCCTAAGAAATGACCAAGTAGGATGACAAAGAATTTTGATAATTTCTGATAATTGATAAATACAGATATGAAATTTAAGAGCAATAAAGAAAAAAAAAGATGATATAAATGGATTAAAATCTGCACAAACAAGAAACATAAGCAGACACAAAAACATAAGCAGAAATGTTGTGCTTGGGCAGTCACAGATTTAAACAGTGAAGAAATAACTTGCATACAATTGTAATGGTTTTCCTAGTGCTTCCCTAACAAATTATCAGAAACTTGGTGGCTTAATAAAACAGAAATTCGTTCTCTCGCCAATTTGAATGGCGGAAGTCTAAAACAGATTTCAGACCCTAGAGGGTCCCTGGGGGAGAATCTTTCCTTACCTCTTCCTTATTTGGAGGCTCCAGGCATTCTTTGGTTTGTGGTACCATCGCGCCAATCTCTTCCTCCATCTTCACATGGCCTTCTTCTCCACTTCTCTATTCTTCTAAAGATACTTGTCATTGGATTCCAGGCCCACCTGAATCCAGGATGATCTCATCTTGAGTCTCTTCACCCAATTACATCTGCAAGATGCTGTTTCCAAATAAAGTAGCAATTACAGCTTCCATTGTAGACACGTCTTTTGTGGGATCACCATTTCAACCCATTACAACAACAATATATATGCACATTTATATGAATTAATTAAAAAACAAAACAACATGTAAAAATACATATTCCCTAAGTTTTTCAGTAATATTTACCGAGGGCTGGGCATTGCTTGGGCTGTAGCAATGGACAGGACAGGCTTGGGTAACAACTTCATGGATTTTATAATCTAAGGGGATAGAAAGTAGAAAGAAATCTAAAAAATGGTCAGGTCCAGCCCTGATTTTCTGCAGACAGAAACTGAGATTCAGTAGTACCTACACATTCTAAATACTGCAAAAGCAAAACAATTTCTTTGTCTTTGCTAACTTTTTTCAGAACTGTGCAACTCTCAACCAATAAAAAGGATAACTAAATTTAGCAAATTATTTCATTGTATTACAGTATTATTTTACTTTAAGTGTGTGTGAAAAGGTCTTCTGCTTCTGTCTACAATGGAATTCCCTGCAGTAAGCCAATGTTTCTACTAAAAAATAGAATTGTCATAAAAATAATTTTTTTAAAAAAGGAGTCAAGGTTTGAGACTGCTAAATCTATAGGGAAGGGTTCTGGCTGCCAGAGAAAGCTCTAGAGCAGAGAGATGCAAATGCCAGCAGATAGAAATCAGGCTGAAATGCAGTAAGAAGCTAAGACTTGAGAAGAATTTGGAAACGGTACTATATAGCCAGAAAAAGGAGTAAGAGAGAAAATAAACAGATGAGAAAAACAGATTCACTGGTAATCCAAATATTGGAGTCATCCAACATGAACTTTAAATGAAACTATGATTAATTTATTAAAGAAAATAGTTGACAAAAAGCAGCATTTTATTAGAGAACACTAATCTATAGGAGATAATTGAAAGGATATTCTAAAATGGCAAAATAATATAACTAACAATAAGAACTCAATAGAGTTTAGAAGCAGATATGGACCACTAAAAAGTAAAACATATGCTCATTGGATTCCTGGAAGAGGAAAAGAAAGAAAATGGAGCAGAAGTCATATTGGACAATTTTCCAAAACAGATAAAGACATCGTATATTGAATCTGGAAAGCCCTAAGTAACTAAGCTGTAATAATACAAAGATAGCCACACCAAGTTACATCATTGCAACTTTGCCAAAACAAAATTATAATAATAAAAAAACAAAGGGGAACTTTAAAAGTAGCAAGAAGGAAAATACAGATTATCTTTTAAGCAACAATAAGACCATCAGGTGGTCACTTAACAAACCTGGAAAGCCAAAAGACACTTATAAAAAAAGTTAAAGTGATAAATTAAAGAAAAAATCTGTCAACCTGTATTTCCAAAATAGAGAAAACATTCTTTAAAAGTATAGGCTCTACAAAAATGCTTCCAGAAAAATAACCACAAAAAATTATTCACTAGCAAATAAGCACTAACAGCAATACCAAAGGGAGTTCATTAGGAGGAAGGAAAATAATCTGAGATGGATGTATGGCAATGAGGGAGAGAAGAAAGAGCAATGGAAGCAACAAATACTTGGATAAGTCTGAATCAGCTTTGACTACACACAACAATAAAGCTTGAGACATTTGAAATATATGCATAACTAAAATAAATGGTGACAAAATAGTAAAAGGAAGGAGAGGGTAAATTGAGTCAAATGGAGGTCCTAGAATTATAAGGAGAGTCACAAAAGTTCTCATTTATATTGGATGCTTATAAGTGAAGGATGCAGGTCAAAAATCCTTTAGATAATCCTCTAAAAGAGTAAATGGTAAAATAATGTACAACTAACACACCAGAAGAGGGAAAATAGAAACAATAAAAAGTAGTTATTAATCTAAGACATGACGCATAAGATAAAAAACAGTTGTATTTATATACACTAGTTCAAATAATTGAAAATGTAATGGAAATGCCACCTACAGTGATATAAAAGCATATCAAAGCTAAGGGATACATTTATCATAAGATAATATAAGACCTGTGCAAATAAAACTATAAAATATTGTAAAAAATTGAATTCCTGGATAAATGGGGTTACGTAGTATGTTCATGAATTAGAAAGCTCACTATTATTGAGATTTCAGCATTTTCTCCCAAATTTTCAGATTCCAAAATATATGTATAAATCTGAATAGACTTTTTTTGGTAGAAATTAATAAGTTGATGCTAAAATTTATATGGAGAAGATCCAGGACTTCCTGGAAGATGGCGGCTTAGTAAGACGCGCGGATCTTAGTTTCTTCTCCAGGACACCTACTAGGGGAGTAGAAACGATACAGAAAGCGCCCAAAGCCACAACAGAGATAAAAAAGACAGCGTACCCCATCCTGGAACGGCTGGCTGGCTGAGAGAAGCAGCTCGGGTGAGATCGCCGAGGCGCGCGGGCCTTACCGGGCGGGGTGGCAAGCGGCCGGAGTTACTCCCTTCCCCCTTCCCGGGCCGGCTGAGAGAAGTGGAGAGGTGGTCCCCTGAAACCAAGGCGACTGGCGCCCACACCACACGCAGCCCCCGGACCAACTGAGAGAATTGGATCGGAAACTCCCAGGCCGCGGAGAACGGTGACGGGTGGGGGAGGCCCCTTCCAAACCCGTGACTCCCGGGGAACGTGCACTCTCTCGGGCGGGCCGCTGCCGCTGGCGCCCTCCCGCCACGCTTGTTGCCCAGGGCCGACTAGGAAATTCGGACGGGCTCTTTCCCTGGCTGCGGCGACCAGCAACCCTCCCTGCGTTCGGACCCCGGGCCGGCTCAAGCCGTTTCGGCTAGCGAACCCCCAGGGCGGCGAGAGTTTTCCAAAGTTTAAGGTCCCACAGCACCTTTTACTGGTGGGACCCGCAGACAAACGTGTGCCACGAGCGCCACCTACTGGGCAGGATAAGAAAAACAGAACCCAGAGATTTCACAGAAAAATATTACAACCTTGCTGGGTCCAACACCAAGAGAAATCTGAATAAATGCCCAGACGCCAGCAGCAGAAGATAACTGTCCACGCTCAAAAGATTGAGAATATGGCCCAGTCAAAGGAACAAACCAATAGCTCAAATGAGACACAAGAGCTGAGACAACTAATCCTGAATATACGAACAGAAATGGAAAACCTCTTCAAAAATGAAATCGATAAATTGAGGGAGGACATGAAGAGGACATGGGCTGAACATAAAGAAGAAATAGAAAAACTGAAAAAACAAATCGCAGAACTTATGGAAGTGAAGGATAAAGTAGCAAACATAGAAAAAATAATGGATAGCTACAATGATAGATTTAAAGAGACAGAAGATAGAATTAGTGATTTGGAGGATGGAACATCTGAATCCCAAAAAGAAACAGAAACTATCGGGAAAAGAATGGAAAAATTTGAACAGGGTATCAGGGAACTCAAGGACAATATGAACCGCACAAATATACGTGTTGTGGGTGTCCCAGAAGGAGAAGAGAAGGGAAAAGGAGGAGAAAAACTAATGGAAGAAATTTTCACTGAAAATTTCCCAACTCTTATGAAAGACCTAAAATTACAGATCCAAGAAGTGCAGCGCACCCCAAAGAGATTAGACCCAAATAGGCGTTCTCCAAGACACTTACTAGTTAGAATGTCAGAGGTCAAAGAGAAAGAGAAGATCTTGAAAGCAGCAAGAGAAAAACAATCCATTACATACAAGGGAAACCCAATAAGACTTTGTGTAGATTTCTCAGCAGAAACCATGGAAGCTAGAAGACAGTGGGATGATATATTTAAAATACTAAAAGAGAAAAACTGCCAACCAAGACTCCTATATCCAGCAAAATTATCCTTCAAAAATGAGGGAGAAATTAAAACATTCTCAGACAAAAAGTCACTGAAAGAATTTGTGACCAAGAGACCAGCTCTGCAAGAAATACTAAAGGGAGCACTAGAGTCAGATACAAAAAGACAGAAGAGAGAGATATGGAAAAGAGTGTAGAAAGAAGGAAAATCAGATATGATATATATAATACAAAAGGCAAAATGTTAGAGGAAAATATTATCCAAACAGTAATAACACTAAATGTGAATGGACTGAATTCCCCAATCAAAAGACATAGATTGGCAGAATGGATTAAAAAACAGGATCCTTCTATATGCTGTCTACAGGAAACACATCTTAGACCCAAAGATAAACATAGGTTGAAAGTGAAAGGTTGGGAAAAGATATTTCATGCAAATAACAACCAGAAAAGAGCAGGAGTGGCTATACTAATATCCAACAAATTAGACTTCAAATGTAAAACAGTTAAAAGAGACAAAGAAGGACACTATATACTAATAAAAGGAACAATTAAACAAGAAGACATAACAATCATAAATATTTACGCACCGAATCAGAATGCCCCAAAATACGTGAGGAATATACTGCAAACACTGAAAAGGGAAATAGACTCATATACCATAATAGTTGGAGACTTCAACTCACCACTCTCATCAAGGGACAGAACATCTAGACAGAGGATCAACAAAGAAATAGAGAATCTGAATATTACTATAAATGAACTAGACTTAATAGACATTTATAGGACATTACATCCCACAACAGCAGGATACACCTTTTTCTCAAGTGCTCATGGATCATTCTCAAAGATAGACCATATGCTGGGTCACAAAGCAAGTCTTAACAAATTTAAAAAGATTGAAATCTTACACAACACTTTCTCGGACCATAAAGGAATGATGTTGGAAATCAATAATAGGCAGAGTGCCAGAAAATTCACAAATACGTGGAGGCTCAACAACACACTCCTAAACAACGACTGGGTCAAAGAAGAAATTGCAAGAGAAATTAGCAAATACCTCGAGGCGAATGAAAATGAAAACACAACATATCAAAACTTATGGGACGCAGCAAAGGCAGTGCTAAGAGGGAAATTTATTGCTCTAAATGCCTATATCAGAAAAGAAGAAAAGGCAAAAATTCAGGAATTAACTATCCATTTGGAAGAACTGGAGAAAGAACAGCAAGCTAACCCCAAAGCAAGCAAAAGGAAAGAAATAACAAAGATTAGAGCAGAAATAAATGAAATTGAAAACATGAAAACAATAGAGAAAATCAGTAAGACCAGAAGTTGGTTCTATGAGAAAATCAATAAGATTGATGGGCCCTTAGCAAGATTGACAAAAAGAAGAAGAGAGAGGATGCAAATAAATAAGATCAGAAATGGAAGAGGAGACATAACTACTGACCTCACAGAAATAAAGGAGGTAATAACAGGATACTATGAACAACTTTACGCTAATAAATACAACAATTTAGAGGAAATGGACGGGTTCCTGGAAAGACATGAACAACCAACTTTGACTCAAGAAGACATAGATGACCTCAACAAACCAATCACAAGTAAAGAAATTGAATTAGTCATTCAAAAGCTTCCTAAAAAGAAAAGTCCAGGACCAGATGGCTTCACATGTGAATTCTACCAAACGTTCCAGAAAGAATTAGTACCAATTCTCTTCAAACTCTTCAAAAAAATCGAAGTGGAGGGAAAACTACCTAATTCATTCTATGAAGCCAACATCACCCTCATACCAAAACCAGGCAAAGATATTACAAAAAAAGAAAACTACAGACCAATCTCTCTAATGAATACAGATGCAAAAATCCTCAATAAAATTCTAGCAAATCGTATCCAACAACACATTAAAAGAATTATACATCATGACCAAGTAGGATTCATCCCAGGTATGCAAGGATGGTTCAACATAAGAAAATCAATTAATGTAATACACCATATCAACAAATCAAAGCAGAAAAATCACATGATCATCTCAATTGATGCAGAGAAGGCATTTGACAAGATTCAACATCCTTTCCTGTTGAAAACACTTCAAAAGATAGGAATACAAGGGAACTTCCTTAAAATGATAGAGGGAATATATGAAAAACCCACAGCTAATATCATCCTCAATGGGGAAAAATTGAAAACTTTCCCCCTAAGATCAGGAACAAGACAAGGATGTCCACTATCACCACTATTATTCAACATTGTGTTGGAGGTTCTAGCCAGAGCAATTAGACAAGAAAAAGAAATACAAGGCATCAAAATTGGAAAGGAAGAAGTAAAACTATCACTGTTTGCAGACGATATGATACTATACGTCGAAAACCCGGAAAAATCCACAACAAAACTACTAGAGCTAATAAATGAGTACAGCAAAGTAGCAGGTTACAAGATCAACATTCAAAAATCTGTAGCATTTCTATACACTAGTAAGGAACAAGCTGAGGGGGAAATCAAGAAACGAATCCCATTCACAATTGCAACTAAAAGAATAAAATACCTAGGAATAAATTTAACTAAAGAGACAAAAAACCTATATAAAGAAAACTACAAAAAACTGCTAAAAGAAATCACAGAAGACCTAAATAGATGGAAGGGCATACCGTGTTCATGGATTGGAAGACTAAATATAGTTAAGATGTCAATCCTACCTAAATTGATTTACAGATTCAATGCAATACCAATCAAAATCCCAACAACTTATTTTTCAGAAATAGAAAAACCAATAAGCAAATTTATCTGGAAGGGCAGGGTGCCCCGAATTGCTAAAAACATCTTGAGGAAAAAAAAACGAAGCTGGAGGTCTCGCGCTGCCTGACTTTAAGGCATATTATGAAGCCACAGTGGTCAAAACAGCATGGTATTGGCATAAAGATAGATATATCGACCAATGGAATCGAATAGAGTGCTCAGATATAGACCCTCTCATCTATGGACATTTGATCTTTGATAAGGCAGTCAAGCCAACTCACCTGGGACAGAGCAGTCTCTTCAATAAATGGTGCCTAGAGAACTGGATATCCATATGCAAAAGAATGAAAGAAGACCCATCTCTCACACCCTATACAAAAGTTAACTCAAAATGGATCAAAGATCTAAACATTAGGTCTAAGACCATAAAACAGTTAGAGGAAAATGTTGGGAGATATCTTATGGATCTTACAACTGGAGGCGGTTTTATGGACCTTAAACCTAAAGCAAGAGCACTGAAGAAGGAAATAAATAAATGGGAACTCCTCAAAATTAAACACTTTTGTGCATCAAAGAACTTCATCAAGAAAGTAGAAAGACAGCCTTCACAATGGGAGACAATATTTGGAAATGATATATCAGATAAAGGTCTAGTATCCAGAATTTATAAAGAGATTGTTCATCTCAACAACAAAAAGACAGCCAACCCAATTACAAAATGGGAAAAAGACTTGAACAGACACCTCTCAGAAGAGGAAATACGGATGGCCAAGAGGCACATGAAGAGATGCGCAATGTCCCTGGCCATTAGAGAAATGCAAATCAAAACCACAATGAGATATCATCTCACACCCACCAGAATGGCCATTATCAACAAAACAGAAAATGATAAGTGCTGGAGAGGATGCGGAGAAAGAGGCACACTTATCCACTGTTGGTGGGAATGTCAAAGGGTGCAACCACTGTGGAAGGCAGTTTGGCGGTTCCTCAAAAAGCTGAATATAGAATTGCCATACGACCCAGCAATACCATTGCTAGGTATCTACTCAAAGGACTTAAGGGCAAAGACACAAACGGACATTTGCACACCAATGTTTATAGCAGCATTATTTACAATTGCAAAGAGATGGAAACAGCCAAAATCTCCATCAACAGAAGAGTGGCTAAACAAACTGTGGTATATACATACGATGGAATATTATGCAGCTTTAAGACAAGATAAACTTATGAACCATGTAATAACATGGATGGACCTAGAGAATATTATGCTGAGTGAATCCAGCCAAAAACTAAAGGACAAATACTGTATGGTCCCACTGATGTGAATGGACATTCGAGAATAAACTTGAAATATGTCATTGGTAACAGAGTTCAGCAGGAGTTAGAAACAGGGTAAGACAATGGGTAATTGAAGCTGAAGGGATACAGACTGTGCAACAGGACTAGATACAAAAACTCAAAAATGGACAGCACAATAATACCTAATTGTAAAGTAATCATGTTAAAACACTGAATGAAGCTGCATCTGAGCTATAGGTTTTTGTTTTGTTTTGTGTTGTTTTGTTTTGATTTTACTATTATTACTTTTATTTTTTTCTCTATATTAACATTCTATATCTTTTTCGGTTATGTTGCTAGTTCTTCTAAACCAATGCAAATGTACTAAGAAATGATGATCATGCAGCTATGTGATGATGTTAAGAATTAATGATTGCATGTGTAGAATGGTATGATCTCTAAATGTTGGGTTAATTTCTTTTTTTCTGTTAATTAAAAAAAAAAAAAAAGAGAAGGGATAATTGGAGATGAAGGGATACAGACTGTACAACGGGACTGGATATAAAAACTCAGAAATGGACAGCACAATACTACCCAATTGTAATGCAATTATGTTAAAACACTGAATGAAGCTGCATGTGAGGTATAGGTTTTTTGTTTTTGTTTTTTTTGTTTTTTTTTTCTTTCTATTATTGTTTTAATTCTTATTCTGTTGTCTTTTTATTTCTTTTTCTAAATCGATGCAAATGTACTAAGAAATGATGAATATGCAACTATGTGATGTTATTAAGAATTACTGATTGTACATGTACATTGAAATGATTTCTAATTGTTTTGTTAATTCTTTTTTTAATTAATAAAAAAAAAAAAGTGAAAAAAAAAAAAAATTTATATGGAAGTCAAGGACAGAATAGCTAAAACAATCTTGTAAGAGAAAAACAGAGGTGCAGGACTTACATTGCCATATTTCAAAGCTTAACTATAAATACAGGCCTTGAAATTTAATGGTGTTTGCCTGGTTAGATTTCAGAATCACTTTGGTGTCTCTGATTTTTCTTCCACTTTCTCCCATTTTTGAGTAGGAATGCCTCCAACTAATATTCTATATATGTCCCTCCATTGTACTTTGGAAACAGATAAATTGCTTGCTAGTTCCATACCTCCACCGATGGAGAAATATTTTTCCCCAGGATGGATCATACCCAGAGTCTCATCGTATCTGAATTACACAATAGGATTGGGGACTTTTGAGCTGATGAGATTTAGATGATGTCTTGGACTTTGAGTTGACACTGTAATGCATTGAGGCTTTTGGGGATGTTGGGATTTGGTGAATGTAATTTGCATGTGGGAGAGACATGGATCTTTGGTGGCCATAAAGTGGACTGTGGTAGGCAGAATAATGACCCCCCAAAGATGCCCACATTCTAATCCCTGGCTCCCATGAGTATGCTTCCTTACATGACAAAAGGGACTTTACAGGGCGGGCCACGCTGGCTCAGCAGGCAAGCAGGGTTCGATTCCCGGTGCCTGCCCATGTTAAAAAAAAAAAAAAAAAAAAAAGGAACCTTACAGGTGTGATTAAGTTAAGGACTTTAGATGAGGAGGTTATCCTGGATTATTTCAGTAGGTCCAGTGTAATCTCAAGGATTCTTATAAGATGGAAGGAAGAGTGCCATAGTGAGAAAAGAAGGGATGACAGCAGTAGAGATCAGACAGGTGATATTGCTGGAAGGGGACCATAAGCTCTGGAATGTGGGGAGCCTCTACCAGCTGGAAAAGGCAAGGAAGCAAATTCTCCCCTAAAGCCTCTGGAAAGAATTCTGTTGACACCTTGATTTTAGCTCAGTAGGGACACATTTCAGGCTTCCTGGCCTCTATATTGTAAGATAATAAATTTGTGTTGTATTTAAGATGTTAGCTTTTTGGCAAAGTATTATGACAAAACAATATGAAACTAATACCTACAAGTAATTAAAATAAGGCAGTATTAAAACAAGGACAAAAATGAGGAATGGATAGATAATAATGTACAGTCTTGAAACAGATGATGTATTTAAACAGTATATTGACTTTCGAAAAAGGTATGAGAATAATTTAATGAGTAAAAAGGGAATTCTTCCACCAAATAGCATTAGGAAAACTGGATATCCGTATGGAAAAACTAGGCTTCAACCCCTACTTCACACCATACACTAAAATTAATTTGAAATTAATTATAGATACAAGTATAAAACCTAAGACTACTTCTTGAAGAAAACATAGGAGACTATCTTTTTAACCTTAGAAGAGGTAATGCTTTCATAAACAGGATAAAGAAAGCATTAACATAAAACCAGTAAATTGGAATTCATCTGTTTTAGTTTTCTGGCTGTCAAAGCAAATACCATGTAATAGGTTATCTTAAACAATGAGAATTTGTTGAATTATGGTTTTGAGGCTAGGAAAAGTCCAAATCAAGGTGCCATAAAGGCAATGCTTTCTTCCTGGAGACTCGTGTTCTGGGTTGGCTGCTGGTTATATCTGTTCCTTTGCTCCTCTATCACATAGCAATGGACCTAGTGGCCTCACCTGACCTCTCCCTGCTCTTACAAGTTCCATTGACTTTCTGCTTCTTGCTTTGTGGCTTTCTCTTTCTGTGTGAATTTCATTCTCCTTATAAAGGACTCCAGTAATGGGATTAAGACCCAATCTGATTGATTTGGGCCACTCTTTAGTTAGAATAACCTCATCAAAAGGTCTTTCTTATAATGGGTTCACACCCACAGGAATGGATTAAATTTAAAAAACATGTTTTTCTGGGGCAAATAGCTCCAAACCAACATGATCTGCCCCCAAAAAAGACATGGTTCTTTCCACATGCAAAATACACCCACACCTCATGATATTCCCAAAGCCTTAAGAGATTTCTGTAATAATGCTAAGTACAAAGTCTCAACAAAATTGCTTATAGGTGTGGTCTGTCCTGGGGATACAGTTCTTTTCTGTCTGTGGACCTGTGAAATCTAGAAAACAAATGATCGGCTTCCAATATACAATGGAGGGACAGGCACAGGGTAGACATGCCCATTTCAGAAGGGTGAAATTGGAAGGTGAACAGGGGTCACAGTTCCCAAACAATTCTGAAACCCAGCAGGGAAAACTCCATTAGAGTTCAAAGTCTGAGAGTCATCTATGGAAAGATGTTTTGTCCTCTGGGCCTGATGAAGTGGCAGCTCCACCCCCTTCCAAGTATTTGTGATATGAACACGTTCTCTCCAAACACTTGGGTGAAGGCTGCACCCTCTATAAGCAAAGGGATGGTGGCCAGGCTCTCTGCAATCCCTGAGGCATAGGCCCTACCAACTTTGAGTTTTGAGGTGATAGCACCCTTCCTGAACAATGGTGCCCAAGGTCTACTCCCTCCACGCACCAGGGGAGATGGCCTGTACCCTCCACGCACAGAGGTGGACCCACCCTTTCTACACACAGGTGTGGGTTCTTCTCTCTCCGCTTGAGGAGATCTCTCTGGTGCAGTTTTTACCTTCCATGGTTCTCCCCTTGATGTCTAAATTCCTTCAGTTCATCCCTTCTCTGTGCCTTTCATCCCAGGCTAACTGTGATTCCACTCATACAAATTTCACAAAAACCATGTCAGCTTTGCATGCAATTCACAGGGATCCAAACCACAAATCCTTCCTTCATAACTTCATTTCCAATCCTGACTTCCACTGAAATGGCTGACTGGATCCATGTTCAATTAAACCCTCGCTTGGAGCCCTATTCTCTTTTTCAAAGCTTAATGTTTGTGGAGTAATTATTTGATGATTGTGTGAGCTGAGTTGAACTAAAAGCAGTCTGTTAGCAAAACCATTGATAGTAAGCATGTATTTTAGTTGATGTGGGAGATGTGAACGGCTTGAAAAGATAGATGTGTGAGTAAAGACTAATGAATTTTACTTAAGGAATATTTGAAGCCAGATTACAGGTCTTGACCAACTAAATTGGAGAGTATGGGGGATTTGAGAAATAGTTTTGAGAGAGTTTGGCATGTAATGAATCAACATCAAGGGCATGGATGGAATACTCAGGGAAAGTGAAAGAGATTTGAAAACAGAAAACTGAAGAACTCCAATATTTATCAGGCAGATTGAAAAAGAACAAAGGTGATGTGGAAATATTAGGAAGAGTTGATGTCTGGGTTTTCTTGATAATTAACTTTATATGTTGATTTTTTCAACATAGCAATTGCTCTTAAAAATAATCTTTTAAAATTATATAAACAATGTACACCAAATAAACAATTATGTAAACAAATTTACACTCAATTGGCACAGATAAAATGATGTGTTTCTGGATAGTGTGGGCTTTAAGCTACCTGAATTAAATTTTCAGTAAAATATGAAGATTGTTGATAATCATAATCTGAGATTGATATATACCACATTGAATTTGAAAGTGCTCAGAAGAGAAAATACCGATGGAAATGCAAGTTGACATCATGATCAACCCAGTTTTACCTTTCTCATAAGAGGTTATATATTAAACTTATCTTCCAGTAGTCATTTCATGGTACTAGATATAGTAAACACACAGTAAATATTCTGAATTAAATTCATCACTTAGATTATACTAGACCTCAAAGATAAACTATATGTTAATCACTTGGTACAGAAAGATCATGAAGTTTTTTTTTATTCGAACATCGTGATATGGGATAATTATTTTTTACTGTCCTACCCATTTAAAAATGAAGCAATCATAAAGTCTTGCCTTGTCATAAGCTAGACAGCATGATGAAAGAACTATATTTTTGCTGTCCAGATTTTTAATAAATGACTAATTCAACCCTTGTCTGGAGATACAGAAGCCTGGGGTCTCAGTGGCTTCACTTCATTTAACATGAAGAAATATAAAACTGACACATAGAAATTCCCCAGAGGGGACATTCGTAATTGTTTTTTTTTTTCTGCTGTCCAAAGGAGATGCATTTTATTTTATTTTTTTATTAATTAAATAAAAAAAAGAAATTAACACAGCATTTAGAAATCATCCCATTCTACATATGCAATCAGTAATTCTTAACATCATCACATAGATGCATGATCATCATTTCTTAGTACATTTGCATCGATTTAGGAAAAGAACTAGCAAAACAACAGAAAAAGATATAGAATGTTAATATAGAGAAAAAAATAAAAATAAAAATAATAATAAAAAAAGACACAAACAAACAAACAAAACTATAGCTCAGATGCAGCTTCATTCAGTGTTTTAACATAATTACATTACAATTAGGTAGTATTGTGCTGTCCATTTTTGAGTTTTTGTATCTAGTCCTGTTGCACAGTCTGTATCCCTTCAACTCCAATTACCCATTATCTTACCCTGTTTCTAACTCCTGCTGGTCTCTGTTACCAATGACATATTCCAAGTTTATTCTCTAATGTTGGTTCACATCAGTGGGACCATACAGTATTTGTTCTTTAGTTTTTGGCTAGACTCACTCAGCATAATGTTCTCTAGGTCCATCCATGTTATTACATGCTTCATAAGTTTAGTCTGTCTTAAAGCTGCATGATATTCCATCGTATGTATATACCACAGTTTGTTTAGCTACTCGTCTGTTGATGGACATTTTGGCTGTTTCCATCTCTTTGCAATTGTAAATAATGCTGCTATAAACATTGGTGTGCAAATGTCCTTTTGTGTCTTTGCCCTTAAGTCCTTTGAGTAGATACCTAGCAATGGTATTGCTGGGTCGTATGGCAATTCTATATTCGTAATTGTTTTTTTAAAAAACTTTAAGTTTTTTTATTGAATGCAAATATTTTAAAGTTTTAAAATAATATTCCTTTCTAAATAAACACACTAACATCTTTTTCCTTGTAGAGGGGCTGTAACTTGAATTTGCATTTTCTTCCACATGTATACACACCTTTTTTTATATACCTTAAAAAGGCCAGTCTGTGAACATAACTAGTCACTATGCAATGCCTCATACAGTAAGACATACTACTATCCACTAGACTCTTTTAAATGGATGGATTGTGCTATAATCTGCATGTAATAAACTTCAGGCATTTTAAGTGAACAGTTTGCTGAATTTTGACATATGTATATAATCACGTGACTATCCACCCTAATAAAGATATAGTCTTACTGGACTGTTTACATTTCTTCCTTTGTGAAGTGTTTGTTTAATATTTTTTGCCAATTTTTATTGGATTGTTCCTCTTTTTATTATTGGGTTGTTTTTTATATATTCTGCAAACAATGCCTTTGTTAGGTATATTATTGTGAATATTTTCTCATAGTCTGTTTTGCTCCTTCATTTATTAAGTACTGTCTTTGAAAAGAACAAGTTTCCTATTTATCATTTTTGTTTTGCTTTGTTTTGTTGTGTGGTTAGTGTTTCTTGTATTCCCTTAAATAGATCTTTTTTATCCTAAGGATGCTAATATTTTCTCTTGTTTTCTTCTAGAAGTTTTAAGTCTTTGATAATGTACTTCGTTCTGTGGTCCATTTTGAGTTTAATTTTGTGCTTGGTGTGAGGTAGGATTTGATTTTATTAGATTTTTCACACTAGTTTTTAGTTTTTCCAGTACCATTTGTTGAAAAGCATTATCCTTTGCTCACTTTATCACCTTGAAACTTCTGCTGACAATCAATGGACCTTTCAGATGGGGTTGTTTATGGACTTTCAATTCTGTTCTATTGATTTATATGACTATCTTTAAGTCCACATTTAAAATAATTTCAGCTTTGTATTAAGCATTGGAAGATTTTAATGTATGTCCTCCAGATTGTTCTTTCGTTTTAAAACTTGTTTTAAATATTCTAGGACCTTTGTATTTACCCATAATTTTTTAAATCAATTTCAGTTTCTCCAACGAATCTCTTGGGGTTTTATTGGAATTACACTGAATCTACAGATCAATTTGAGGAGAACTGACCACCTAATAACATTAAGTCTTCCAATGCTCAGGTGAGGTATATACCTCTTTTAATTTAGGCTTTCCTTAATTTCTTTCAGCACTGTGCTTTAGTTTTCAGTGTGCTTTTTTGTCAAATTTGCATTAAGTATTTTCTGCTTATAATGCCATTGTAAAAACATTTTAAAATTCCATCTACTAATTGTTCATTGTCATTGGATTTTAAAACTGGTCAAAATATATCACTGCTCTGCTCAAAATTTTGAACATCATAATTTTTAAGTTCACCTAGTAAAATTCAAAACACTTGAATGAACTCAAAGTTTTAGCCCCGTATACTCCGGTCCCTGCTTTCCTTCTGACCTCATTGCCACTCATTTACTCTGCTCTAGGCAAACTGGCTTCCTACCTCCTACTTAATGTGCCAAACCCTTCCACCCCAGCAGCTTGCTCTTGCTCTTTCATTGAAACACCCTCATTCCTATATTCACATGGGCAGCATGCTCACTTTCTTCAGATCTCTGTTCAAAAGTCTTTTTACCTGTAAGGTCTTCCGGAACTGCAGTGCATAAAAAGACAGCCCTGATCTCATGTTCCCTCCAGGAACTGCCCCTAACCTTACTTGTTCACAACACTTCACACTACTTCACATTCTCTATATTTATTTATTTTCCAGTCTTTCAAACTAGATGCTCATGAGGGGAGGGACCTTGCTTTATTCACTATTGTGATTATTAACAGAGCCTGATATGTAATAGTTGGCATGAGATAAACACTAGAATGCATGGATTTCATGAGCTCATCATAAGAATCATTTCAATTAAGGGGGCTATGCTGCTTAGAAACTGTTACGTACCCTAGAAAAACCATTCTTTTAATCCAATCTTATGAAGACTGACCTATTATTGAGTAGGAAATTTTGATTAGGTTATTTCCATGGAGATATGAACCTGCCCATTCAAGGTGGGTCTTAATGCACTTACTGAAGTCCTCTGTTTAAAGAATAAAAGACAGAAAATGTAGAGAGAGCTCAGAACTTATTCAGAGACCAGAGAGGTGACAGACACTTGGAGTAGGAAAATGCTCCAGGAGTAAACCAGAAAGACCCACTGGAACTTAGAAAACTATTTGAAACCAACCCAGGAAAGAAGGGACAGCAGATGTCACTTTCCTGTGTGACAGAGAAACTCTGGACAGATCAGCCTTTCTGAAGTGAAGGTATCCTCTTATTGATGCCCTTATTTGGACATTTTCATGGCCTTAGGACTGTAAATTTATAACCTAATAAATGCCCTTTTTAAAAGCCAATTCGTATCTGGTATATTGCATTACAGCAGCTTTTGCAGACTGAAACAGGAGTTGAAATTAGATTGCTGTGGGTTGCAGGAAGGCAAAGCCATGGAGAAATAGAGATGGTTAATGAATACAGCTCCTTTGGGAGGCCTATTTGACATGAGCATCTGGAGAGTATGGAAGCAAAGCAAGGAAGTGGTGGCAAAGGGAAATTATTTTGTTGTTTTAACTATAGAAGAAACTTAAGTGTGTTTACTTAAGGGCCCAATGGGCTCTCTTAAGAAAGCCAAATTGAGTCCTCCAAAGTTTGCAAATGGAGCAGAGATTGCCATATAAACTGGACCAATGGATCCTGTTAGCTTTAACATGAAATTTTTGTCATTCTTCTTCCCATTAAAACTGCTTACTAATCTACGCTGGTCTGGGAGATGGGGTTGTCAGTGCTCCCCCTTTTATTCTGCCACTAGGTTAAGCCCACAATGTTAATTCATTCTAATCATCTCAGACTAAGATGGTGAGTTCAGTATAGTAGCACTGTGGTTCTCAAACTTGTTAGGGAAGGGCAAGATTGGAACCAGAACAGTTAAGATGAAGCTCCAGTTTTATCTCTATCTACATACGCCCTTAATTCTCTGAGCTTTGGTCCCACATCTATAACTGGAAGGTGACAGTTCTTCTCCATAGGGCTATTGAAAGAATTAAATTAGATAATACATAAAAGATTATGTAAAACACAAAGTAAAGGTCTGAAACCAAATAGAAGTTCACTAATTTTTATTCACATATATAACACTTTATGAACGAGCATGAAATTCTAATACAATGAATTTCATCATTCAAATTTTGGCCTAGCATAAATTATGTAATCGTTATTTAACTTTTAAATGTATAACATGATTAACTTTGCAAATAGTGAAATGCGGTATAAAATCACAGCCAATATATTTACATGAAGGAAGTAAGTTTCTGAATTAAGCAGTAAGAGCTTTTCTGAGTTTGTGGCTAATATCTTCTTTTTTAAAGTTTTTATGCTGGTTTGAAAGGATGTATGTACCCCAGAAAAGCCATGTTTTAATCCTAATCCCATTTTGTAAAGGCAACTATTTCTTCTGATCCTTATTCAGCATTGTATATTTGAAACTGCAATTTCAACATTTCCCTGGAGATGAGATTTAATCAAGACTGGTTGTTAAGCTGGAATAGGTGGAGACATGTCTCTACCCATTTGGGTGGGTCTTGATTAGTTTATTGGAATCTTATAAAAGAGGAAACATTTTGGAGAATGAGAGAGATTCAGAGAGAGCAGAGAATGATATGGCCACGAGAAGCAGAGTCCACCAGCCAGCGACCTTTGGAGATGAAGAAGGAAAATACCACCTGGGGAGCTTCAGGAAGCAGGAAGCCAGGAGAGAATGCTAGCAGACGACGCTGTTTGCCATGTGCCTTTCCAAATGAGAGAGACTCCCTGACCGTGTTCACCATGTGCCTTTCCACTTGAGAGAGGAACCCTGAACTTAAGCGGCCTTCTGGAACCCAGATATCTTTTCCTGGATGACTTAGATTGGACATTTCTACAGATGTGCTTTAATTGGAACACTTCCACGGCCTAAAAACTGTTAATTTTGCAACTTATTAAAAAGACTTCCATTTCTGGTATATTGTATTCCAGTAGCTAGCACACTAAAGCAGATTTAGTACTGAGAGTGGGGTGCTGCTGCGATTTGTAAATATCTAACATGTCGGAACGGCTTTTTAAATGGATAAGGGGAAGATTTTGGAGCAGTTGTGAGGAGCTTGATAGAGAAGGCCCAGAAGGCTTTGCAGAGATTGTTGGTAGAAACGTGGGCACTAAAGCTACCTGTGATGAAGCTCTAGACAGAAATGAGGCATGCATTATTGCAAATTGGAAGGAAAGTAATCCTTGTTTTAAAATAGCAGATAACCTGGCAAAATTGACTAGTGGCTTTGGCTGGAAGGCAGATTTTAAAAGCCATGAACTTGGATATTTAGCAGAAGAGATCTCCAAATTAAATGTGGAAAGTGCAGCCTAGTTTCTCCTCACAGTTTATAGTGAAATGTGACAGGAAAGAGCTGAGCTGAGAATTGAACTTTTGGGTACAAAATAACCAGAAGTTGATGTTTGGGAAAATTCTGGGCTTCCCGGAAGGGAGATTCCAGAGAACAGTGTCCTACATGAGGGCTTGACCAAATGTGGAACCAGTCAGGCATTTCAGAGAAAGCCAGAATTGGAAATGGAGTTATCCAGGAAGGATTTGTGGAAACTCCTTATGTCTGATGGTCATGAACTGAGGCTACAGCATAGAAAACCAACAAGAGTGTTATGGAGTCTATATGAAGAGAACCACTGCCAGTTGGGACTGAGAGGGACAGAGAAGGGACACACTGGAGAAAAATAACTTCAGAGGCAAAACCATGGAGGCTGGGGTCTGAAGTTAAGATGCCTCAGGCCAAGAGAGGGGACACACCCAAGCCCATGGAGAGGGTGAGTTTACCCTGAAGGCAGAGGATAGGCTCTCCACCTCATTACAGTGGAAAAGTCATTCCACCTCAGGCCTTGGAGAGGGTGAAGCACATTCCTTGGGTTTGGGGAGAGCCTGGCTGACACCACATGGAAGGGTTGAGCATGTGCCCTGGAGATGGCTGAGAGCCTGGGTATAGTCCCAATGCTTGGAGAGGGTGAAGTCAAGAAAAAGGTGGTCTCCCCAATTTCCCCCAAGGTTGCATTTGGAGAGAGGCAGACCACAGCGTAGGCTCTTGGAAAGGATGGGACTGCTGCTTTCTAAAGCTTCAAAGATAAATGACTCTCAGACCTTGAAATCTAATGGAGCTTGCCCTGCAGGTTTTTGAAACTGCTTGGGTCCTGTAACCCCTGTGTTCCTTCCTCCCTGTGGAAATGGGTATATGTATCCTATGACTGTTCCTCCTTTGTATGTTGGCAGTAAATAACTTGTTTTGAGTTTTACAGGTCCAGAGCCAGAGGGATAATTTTTTCATGCCTGTAACTAACTTTGATGAGATTTTATAGTGTTTCTAACTTTGATTGTATTTGTACTGAAATGGTTTAAGGTTTTCTGATATCGTTATGGAATGAGTGTATTTTGTATATGGAAAAACATGTCTTTTTTAGGGTCCAGAGGGTAGAATGTGCTGGTTTGAAAGGATGTATGTACCCTAAAAAAGCCATGTTTTAATCCTAGTACCATTTTGTAAAGGCAGCTGTTTCTTCTAATCCTTATCCAGTACTGTATATTTGAAACTGTAATTAGATCTTCTCCCTGGAGATGTGACTCAACCAAGAGTGATTGTTAAGCTGGATTAGGTGGAGATGTGCCTCCTCCCATTTGGGTGGGTCTTGATTATCTTACTGGAATCTTATAAAAGAGGAAACATTTTGGAGAATGAGAGAGATTCCGAGGAAGCAGAATGACATAGCCACAAGAAGCAGAGTCCACCAGGCAGCGACCTTTGAAGATGAAGAAAGAAAATGCCTCCTGGAGAGCTTCATGAAACAGGAAGTCAGGAGAGAAAGCTAGAGGATGACACCATGTTCACCACGTGCCTTCCAGCCAAAAGAGAAACCCTGACCATGTTCACCATGTGTCTTTCCACTTGAGAGAGAAACCCTGAACTTCATCGGCCTTCTTGAACCAAGGTATCTTTCCCTGGATGCCTTTGATTGGAGATTTCTATAGACTTGTTTAATTGGGACATTTCCATGCCCTAAAAACTGTTACTTTGCAACTTATTAAACTCTCCTTTTTAAAAGCTGTTCAGTTCCCAGTGTATCATATTCTGGCAGCTAGCAAATTAGAGTACTTTTTAAAATAATTTGTCTGCTAACAACACTAACATGTAAGTAGATTAGGTGCCAAAAATTTAAGATGGGTGATAAGGCCAACAAAACTTAAAATATAGAAAATCCTACTCTTCAATTTGATTTGTCATTTTCAAACAAAATGTTATAATTTTCTTTTTTTAGTTGCAAACATATTAGCCCAGTTTGAAGCACATCAGCTCATGGTAGAACAACTCAATGGTCCTCACAATTTCAGCATGCATCAGAATCCCCTGGAAAGCTTGTAAAAACAGATTTTGGGCCCCATTCCCAAAGTTTCTTATTTTCATCTCTGACAAGTTGGCAGGTGATGCTGCTGCTGCTGGTTGGTGTTCAACAGTTTGGGAACCACTGGCCTAGGTCTAAGGCATTGGTTCTCAACCCTGGCCACATATTAGACTCATCTGTAGGGGGATTGTTGCAGTTGTCTCATAGTACAAATTTCCTAACCTTACCTTAAGCTTGTTAAATCAGAATCTCTGAAGGTGATAATATGGAATCTCTATATTGAAAAAATAAACAACTGCCTAGATGTTACTGGTGAGCTATTGCTCTAGAACAGTTGGTTTCAAACTTGGCTGCCAAACAGGCCATGATGGCTCAGCAGGCAGAGTTCTCTCCTGGCATGCAGGAGACCCGGGTTCATTTCCTGGTGCCTGCCTACGTAAAAAAAAAAAACAAAAACAAACTTGGCTGCATATTAGAAAGCTTTTAAAGCTACGGACGCTGTCCCCAGGTTCTTGATTGAATTGTTCTCAGCCATACAATCTTTAAAAGTTTCCCAGTTGACTTTTGACTTTGAGACCTATTGCTCAGGGTTGTTATTTCAGTCTTTAACATGATCATGCTATGCATCTGTTTCTGATGGCCTCCACATATTTATTGAAAATCACTGTGGGCGAGGTATTTTGTTGGGTGTAACAAAGAAAATGCAACGATATAAGGTAAGTCTTCCTTCTTAAGTTACCTATAATCTAACTGACTATAATCTAACTATAATCTAACTGAGGAAATTAGTGGACACAGATATGAACAGTGAAACAGAAACATTAGGTGTCTGAGATTACTTCTGCCTGGGAAAATTAGTGAAAACTCACAGGCACAAAACAAGTGACTCCTGGTTAGCTAAATCTTTGGGGTATTGTGTTTCTGGATTTTAAGCTTGTAATATTTAGAGTATAAGAAAAACATTGATACGAGGAACAGAAGGGATCAAAGGCTTAAATCTAAACTGATTTTAATAATAGTAATAATTTTGATATAATATAGTCTATTTCTCGCAATGGCATTGGTAGTTGAAACACCATTTCTAAAATGTGTATAAAACAATACTTATCATTATTATACTGAGATACAGAGAGATACAATATTTTTCCTTAGGATCACTAATTGGTTAAGACTGCATTTTACTCTTTAAAGCTGCTTTATATTTCAAGTCAGATAAATGAATTTTATAATATTTATTTGTATTTAGTCTTACAAAATGGTCAACATGATTTCCCATTTTCCTGTATAATTTAGAATTAAATTAGTCCATTTGGTTAGAGGTCTGTGCTAATGATACTAATCTAATTAGTTTGTTCCCCATACAGGCTAGGTAGTTTTGCTTTGTTTTCTACCTAAATTGCACCCCGATGGCCAATTTGAAATTGTGTGACATTTTTACACAAGGGTATCTTAACAGGGAAATGTGAATGTATTAGTGCAAATCCACAACCTTTGTTCCAAATAATAAATGTGCTTATGCTCTATGGATGCTGAATCAGTCCCATAATCTTCACGTGTTAATTTGGTTGAGTTTACTTAAAATCTTGTCTGTTCTTAATGTGGCATCTCTTTGTGGGCACCTAGTGATATGAAGCTTATTTGGAAAGTCCACAGGCCAGTTGACAACTTTGTGTTCTATTTAAAGCTACAACTAAAAGCTGCTTTGTGTAAGAGCTCTGTCTCTTGAGGAATGCTATGGTCTATTTACTTGTGTATGCACATATCCTGAGTTTTATAGTATGTTGGTAGACTTAAAACTTAGAAAAACACAGTATTATCTTATAAATTCCTTAATCTGTACATCTAAATGCCATTTGAGATTGTAATAAGTGTCTAATTTGGGTCTCTTAGGCTGACCATTATACGCTGTGCATTTTTTAATTGCTTCATGCTTTTAACACATTTAAATGAGTGGTAGTGCCTTTGGTAATCTCACAATGAAATAGTAATGGGCCATCGTGCTCTTAAACAACATAGAGAAGAAAATATCTTAGTTAAGAGAATATGCTTGTAATAACAGGGAAAAAAAGCAGTGGGGGAGGGGGATCCGATAAAATAGAAAGGCTAATTTACCAGCTCAGTAAAGAAGAGAATCAACCATTTTAAAATAATCTTGATACATAAACACCTGAGAAAAACATAGCACCCTCCCCCTTTTATTTTTAGTATAGTATTTATGCATTTTTGACATTTCATGGGAAACATGGAATAGCCATATTGATCATTAGTGGCAATAACGGTGGTGCCAAAGATTGGAAGAACAGGGGATTTGTGCTGGAGCCAAGATGAACAGAGGACTTGGTGAATGATCAGCTGCCAGAACAACCAGGATATCCCCCAGGATCCTGGTCCAATCAACCCTGAGGATGGGGTTGCCCTCAGTGGGCAAGGCTGCATGCAAGAGGAGTTGATTTGGACCATGGTAGAGTATGATCAAGGACTGTTTGAGATATGTTAGGCTTGAGATCTGTGTGACATGTAAGTGAAAATCTCACTTAGCAGTTGGATTGAGCACAGAGTAAAGATCTGATGGATATACAGATTGGGCCATTGTCAGCAAATGGGTGGTACCCTGAGCTGTGGAAATGAGCAGCATAACCTAGGGGCTGCTTTTTCAATGATAATATAAGAGGATTCAAGACTAAGCCCTGGAGTGCATCCACAGATGAGATCAGGGACAGGAAAGGAAACCCGGAAAATCAGGAAACATTTAGCGAGTGATGTCATGAAGACCAAGAATAGAGAGAGACTCTAGAAGGGCATGGCCAACTGTTTTGCATGTTTCTGAGAGTTAGGCTCTGATTCATTTAGTTTAGATATTTTCTCTCTCTCTCTCTTTTTCTTTGGCGTGGGCATGCTCCAGGAATGTTTCATTTAGTTTAACATGCTATGATTCTATCTTCTTCTTTAGGCAAGAGGCTGATCAAGGAAGAAGAGACTCGCTTATTACAGGTCACCACTTACAAGCTGGTGGGGAGCCTATGGTGTCTGAGCCAATCTTACCTTTTAGGAGGCAATGGATAATAAGCCATATCGTTCAAAATTTAAAAGTGGAGGTTCTTTCCTGTCCCAGTCCCCTAACGTCATACTTTTATTTTGTATCCTCCCAGAGATAGCTTGTGTAAAGACAGGTTGTGGAGTGAGTTACTACCATGATGCATCATGGGAACTAGATGCAGCGCACAACAGAAGCTTTTAGCAAATGGCCCCTTTATTACTTGCACTGTATCAAGAGTCCAGAAAGGGGAAATAATTTCCTTGTCACTTATGAAATAGCACAAAGAGTCCAAAGGAGCTAGGGAAGAGATCCCATCTCAGCTGGCCCCTCAGAGTGGCTAAAAACTACTCAGGATTGGGGTTGGGGCAGCTCCACATGCCCCACTTGGCATAAAAGAATAGAGACCAATCCAAAGAGAATGTGGTTTTTATCCACCCCAGGGAGAAGGGACCTGCCACTGAGAATTCCTGTTCTGCTAAGCACCTCAGGCTGCCTATTCCTGGTTTAAGGTCTGGACGGGCCTTTTCATTAGACTTAATAGCTCCCTCAGGTTGTGGAATGGCACACCCTAGAAAAGGAGGTGGCGGTAGGATGGCCATCTAGCTTGTGTTTGCAAATTCCCCAGAGAAGGAGGTGGAGGTAGGTGAGGTCTGTCTGATGGCCACTTAACAGGTGGCAGTGATTTCCCTAACTTAAGTACTTATGAGAAAATATAAATACATATTCGTCCCATTTTATAATACAAGAAGTGGCATGTTCTACACACAATTCTGCATCTCTTTTTCCCCCTTAATTATCTATTTTTAAGCTCTTTCCATATCAATATGCAAAGAACTTCCTCATTCTTGTTTCTACTTGAAAAGCATTCCATTTTCTGGACATATTTTATCAGTCTTCAACTGATGAGCACTTAGGTTGTTTCCACTTTCTAAATGCTAACAATCCTGAATATGCTTATATGTACTTGAATGTGATCGAGTATATCTGAAAGATAAATTCCGAGGATCAGAAACACTGGTTCAAAGGATGGTGGCCTTTTAATTTTGATAGACGTTAACAAATTGCTTTCCACATGGGTTTCAGCAATTTGTATTTGTACCATCCAAGTAAAAAAGGATCTGTTTCTTATCCTTTGACCAACAGAATGTGTTATTAAATTCCTAATTTTGACATCGGCAGGTTGAAAAAAAAAACCATCAGTATAGTTTTAATTTGCATTTCTCTAATTCTGAGTAAAATTGAGCATTTTTTTCTATTGTTAAAACCATGTGCCCATTTTTCTATTAGGTGGTTAGTTTTTCTTATCATTTTGTAAGGAATTTTTAAAATATTAAGGGAATTGTGCGTTCTATGACATAAATTAAAAATTTTCCTAAGGTGTCATTTTTACTTTGTTAATTTTTTTTTCCAAGCATAAATTGTTGATTTTTACATGATCACATTTATTGATGTTTTCCTTTATGGTCAGGCCCTGTCTTCTGTCCATCGGGAACACTTTTTTTTTTTTTAACATGGGCAGGCACCGGGAATCGAACCAGGGTCCTCTGGCATGGCAGCCAAGCATTCCTGCTTGCTGAGCCACCATGGCCCGCCACATTGGGAACACGTTTGCTTACACTGTGAAGTGGTGCCACCTTAACCCCAAGTCATATTGTGACATGAACTGATTATAATCTAACATTAAATGCTTATAAAGGTATGCTTTAGTAGTTCTTAAAAATCAGCATGACCTCTTAAATCATTTCAGGTTTTCCGTCACTCTTTCTTCATCTTTAAAAGTAGTTTTTAAAAAGGAAGGAAAAGGAAACTTTAACCTAATTCTGATATTATTTAAATAAACTTGAGTTTAATGAAGATTAAAACAAAATTTTAAAATACATTTCATCAAGCAGAGCTAACATCCTCAATGTTGACTTTTTCCTTCCCTTTGGTATATATTAAGTGACTTGCAGCTAGGTGCTTTCTGATGTTATTATAAGAACATAAACACATTCTCCAGAAATAAAATTTTGAAACAAGATGCAATGAAGGGTGAACAGATATCATTTAAATTTGAGAATTTTTATATGGAACCAAAGTAATTTTGTTTGTTTTTTCCTGAAACTTTATTTAAAACATTATATTGTGAAGTAGGAATGGTTAGCAAAATTCTCTCTCAAAGACAGAATTGCTTAACAATTCACCTCATTTTATTTGTGTAAAGGTAAGAGCTTCGTTATAAAGTTTTATACTCTTATGAAAGAAAAAAAGTTCATGAAGCATGATGCTATGACCAAAACCATAAGTGAAAGAAGATTAACCATAGAAGAAGCAGAATCATTGTACTTTGACTAAGAATGAGACAAGTAGCATTGAAATTTGAAGTGCCCAGTAGAAAAGATGTACTGGGTTAAGGGTGAGTTTAGACACACAGGCTTCAGTAGGTATCTATGGGACTTATTGTCAAAAAGTTTGGTAAGACCAACTATCTGAACTAGTTCTTGGAAAGAGCAGACAAATTTAAAGGTCTCTCCAGGCTTGAAAGTCTGGATGTATTTTAACATAAAGCAGGAGGTGGTGGCTTTTTTGCTGACTTATTGTCTTACTTTGGCCAAGTTGTGCCATTCATGTAACTCTGGCCATTTGCAGAACCTAAGCAGGCAAATACTATATGCCCATTCTATGTTAAGAAACACTTTACAGAACCAGGTTTTAAAATTAGTTTTTTGGCCTAAAAATCATAGCACCAACTTCTGTCCATATTGCTATGTGTCTGTCCATTTTTGTGTATTCTGTTTGTGGAAACTAACATACTTTACTAGGTTTAAATTCATTAATTATTTCCTGATATGTGGATACTCAGTTTACTGTGAGCAAAAACCATATTTTCTCTTCTACTTCAACAAGATTTCAATGTGAAGATGAAAAAAATCCCCCTTTTTAAAAAATGATACCATTTAGATATCACTCATCAACTCCATGTGGTTGATAGAGTTGAACACTTCATTTGCTACTTCGACCACATTTTTATTTCCATGGAAGAGCAGAAAAGAATGAATATGCACACTTAACTCTTGGCTTCAGGCTAAAATATATTATGCACAGTATTTTGGTTTTTAAAGATAATCACCTTGTCATAGTTCAATGGCAAAGTGAAGTCCACTCTGTCAATAGAGACAATTTGAGGGGGAAAAAAAAAAAAAACTTTCCCACCCCTTGAGTATCATTTCATCTGAATGCTCCTGATTCTTTACCTGCAATTTTTTTTTTTTGGAGAATGTTCCATGGAACAATATAATGAAGCCTAAAATACCATACAGTGAAAACTCATCTTTGCTGACAGCACATAGCTGACAAGTACTGATGTTCTCATCCATTGTCCCTATTTGAACACTATATTTTATGTACGTAAAATGCATGTCTAGAAGTTTCCTTTTAAACACCACAAGCCCAGGAAAAAACCTGGATCTCCATATGTCTAACAATGTATTGCATGAATATATTAACACTATCGCAACACCAACTGCTTTCATTGTTTTGCTGTAAATGGAATCATACTCAGGATATATATCACTTAAAATGTATTTTTGAACATATCCCAGAAGGGAGCAAACACATTCGTTAAAAAATATTTAGGGAAAAAATAAAATAAAAGCAGTAGACATTATCTACAATAGATGATCTTGGCGATGGAATGCAGGTAACATGACTTTTTTGGGGGAGCGGGGGGCAGGGCGAGGATGAGGTTGCAGACAGAGGTGGTTTGAGTTTTATTGAAATTTCATTCTCAGAAAAAGATCAAAAGACCATCCATAAAATAATGTTGATTTTTTAGAGGCCAACCACTTTCAAATTTGCCTCTGTCCAAAGTAGATTAAAGCTAAATTAAGATTATTCACCTTTAAGGTGGTTATGACTAATATGGTGCTGTTGTTGTTTTAATATTTTATATTTCGCTCAAGTCCTGGCTTCCTGTGAAAATCACTTATGCTGTCAGGCTTGAGATGACAGTAAGCACACTGCTAATGGAGCCCAGCCCCCACCTTCTTACAGGGATATTCTGAGAGCAGAGGAGATTTATAGAGTCTTTGAGGTCCTCAGAAGTAAAGCTCAATGCGAATTCAGGTGGCAGTCACAGCCAGGACTTAACTGTACTGCATCTAAGAAAATCTTTGGTTTGATACCCTTTCCTTAAATTTCAGGAGAAAAAAGTTAAGGAAATTCATATTATGACAGGAGACGAAAAGCCAGCAATACTTCAAAATAGTTGATCCAAGGAAGAAATTGTATTGTGCTGTAGCAATTGAGCAAAGGAAGGAAAACTTCAGTGAATTTCATAAAGGTCAAAGCCAGCTTTGTAGAAAAAGGCTGAGACCATCATTTGTGTTCTGAAGCACCACATGATTTTTTTGTTGTAGAATTCCATATATATGGACTTACATTTCTTGGCGATTATAACAAAAAGACCAACAAAACAAGTGCAGATAGCTAAGCAAATTAGTAAGTACATCTGTAGATTGCTCTATTAATGTCAAATAAACATATGAGAGACATATATAAGTGCTGTTTTGTTTAAATTCCATTTGACAAACTGATAATCTTTCTGGACAAAGCAAGAAAGATATACAGCTGGTATGATATTGTCAATGTGAGGGAGTTTTAAGAATTAAGAATATTTCTTGTCACTGTTTAAACCTAGTTACACATCAAGTAACAAAATTCAGTTAGGTGGCCAGTTATAGACTTTGCTCATTTCTTCATACCATGTCTCCTTTTTACTTCTAAGATTGTTTGTTAACAAGAAAAACTCTTTGCACTCTGAAAACTTAGGAGGTGAAATTCATATCTTGTTTGTGCCTTGAGTTTCCCTCAATCTTGCTGACAAATCCTTTTGGAGGTACCTGACAGTACTGATTGAAATTATGCATTTAGGAATCCATCTCTTAGAGGGTGAAGAACATTTCTTTTCATGATATCATTGGTACCTAGAACATGGTGTATGGTGAAAAGGTAACTTTTATTGAACTGAACAAAGTGTTGTCCATAGGCTTAAGAAATAATACTTAGAAGATGTTCTCAAAGGGAAGCATCTAAGACTCCAGTGGCAGCTTAGGAAAGCAGACATAGGTGTCATTTAAACTATTAGAGTGATTATGTCTGTATCAATGAACATAAAGCATTGAAATGTAGAAGCATAAATGTACTGGTAAGACCACATCAGCGGTTCTGTGTCTCTTTAGTAGTAACACATTTAAGAAGGTCATAAATATGCAATGAAACTGGAGAAAAGTCTGAAGAAACCAGAAAAGTTCAGTTGGAAGAAGCCTTTGTGGGGCATTATCTTCGTTTTGATTTTAGCCTCAAGGCTATATTTGCTTTTTGTGGCCCCAGAGGAAAGAATTAATAAGTGACTATAGTTAGATAGAAGCACATTCAGCTGAAGATAAGATCTTCTCACTTTTCAGTATGCTTAGTGTTTCAAATTAAAATAAATACAATGTTTTATAAATGAAACAGTGTTTTCATAGTAAATGAGTAGAATAGACATAACTACATAATAGAGTTTAGTCCCTTAAAAGGATTAAATTTAACTTTGGGAAAAACTCAGGACTTCATTTTTTTTTTTTTTTTTTCAACTTCTCATGGGCCAATAAAACATCATCCTCTGGTCCTGGTATAAAGACTGCATTTGGGAGCCATTGGCCTTGATTATATTCCTTCCTTCCCTCCCTGAGTTTATAATTCCATAGATTCAGTGTATGTTGGTGATAATTTTGTTAAAATGCAAGTTTATTGAGATAAATTCACCCACCATACAATCCATCTGCGGTATACCATCAATAACTCACATAGTTGTGCATTCACCACCATGATCACTTTTACAACATTTTCATTACTGCAGGAAAAGAAGTCAAAATAAAAAGGAAAACCCAACATGTTGATGGTAATTTTAAATAAAGATTTTAAAGTTATCTAGAATTTCAGAGTGTATTTAATCTATTACTAGTGGCTAAGCAAAACAGCAATCCCTTACAATTGGAGGAGAAAGATAAGGTTAAAAAACCAAAAACCTTTCACTTGCTTAAAGCCCTCCAAAATGCTTCTGGATATTTCTTCTCTCTGCATTAGGCTCTATTTTGTTATTGGTAGAAGTTGGGTAGTGAAATAGAATTCACTGCTTCCTCATTTTCTCTTCATTTAGTTTCAAATCTGGAATTTTTGGCCATAACTTATGTATGGACACTAGCATACACTAAATCATTTCAAGTCCTAAGAATTGAAGAATGTAGGATTTTTCAAATATCCCTTTTCAGTCTAAGAACTGAGAAGCTACACTGAAGTTAATGTCTTCTTCCGCTGGAAAGTAGCCACCCTCCTATCCAATTATAACTAAAGGGAAATGTATTTAATTTATTATTTCAATTTATGAAAGTGCATCCACGGCCCAGACCTCAATATAACACAGAGTACGTATTTCATTTCAGTAAAGAAAGACTAAACTGAATCAATATTTGAAGGACTTGGCACATATGAAGGTCAACAGATTCTGGACCCTTTGAAGTATCAACCATATCTGTATGTGTGCGTGAATGTATGGGCGTGTGTGCCTGCCTCGTTGCCCTGCATATTTAGGAATGGCATGCAAGGGTGTTATTTTTTATTTTATTTTATTTTTTTAATATATATATGGGCAGGCACCGGGAATTGAACCTGGGTCCTCTGCCATTCCAGGCATGCGTTCTTGCCTGCTGAGTCACCGTGGCCCGCCCACAAGGGTGTTATTATCTGTATGCGCGAGGGTGGCTCTGAAATCGGATGTGGAATGAAACCTTAGTTCTCCCCTCTGTCATCACCCGTGTAGACCGCATGCTGGTGAAGCAGAATCATCCATTTCAGGGCTTTACTCTTCACTTTCTGGACTGAACAATTCTTACATACAGAAAAATTCATTCCATTTTGGATTGCAGGGTAAAGATGTTTACTAGAATGTTGTAGATAAGGTTTTGTATTTCTACAAAGCCTTCTTTTCGAAGAGTTCATGCAAACTTTTTAAAGTCCCCATATAGTTCCTAGGAATTTAAATAGCAGGTTATCAATTGTTTCACCCTAAACACGTGTCCTACACTGGATTTGATCTTGTTTTCGTGTGTAGTCATATGTCATGATTGTATCAGGAGAAGATAATCAGTGTTACAACCTTCCCAAAGCAACCCCTGATATGAACTTCCTGGCCAAATTAAACAAAAAGATATAGCACAAAATGGGTCTCCCACCAAGGGAGAGCTTCTGAAATCTAACTTAGTTACATGAAACTTCAAGATCAGTTCTCTACCATAGAGCCTTATTCTGTTATTTTTTCTGAGAACATTCTTAGACTTTTTCTTTTGCTTTCTTAGACTGGGAATCAGAATTATACCATAGCACTCAGGAGGACAGTGAAAAATATCTAATTGGAGTTCAAGGACAAGATCAAAGCTATCTACATTAAAGTTAGTGAAAACCATGAAGTAGTCAGAAGGAAGATTTCCATGACTCTTTCATGGTTTGGCACTGTAGTTCTGTGATAGTCATCCAGAATAGGATTTGCAAAATTGAAATGGTCTCCAACTGAGGGTGTGCATACTTGCTTTCATCTTTATTTTAAAACTCATTACTTTCTGATGTTGGCTGAGGTATAGCCAAGCTGTTGTTTGAAAGGCTAACCAAAATAATGTGCTAGATTCTTACTAACTAAAAATCCCCAGAACACAATCAGGTCTAGGATAGAATTTTGTTGCAAAATCATTTCTAAGTATTTATTTGGAATGAAAATTGAATATTCTAACATGGTAGTTATTCAAAAATATTATTTTAAACAGGTATTTTCCACTTCGGTGGACTTTTGTATCCTGGAAATTGTAACTGATTTGTGCCATTTTCTCTTGAGTTTAGAGAATTTTCTAAGACTTGAGAAACAATGTCTTATAGCAGATGCTCACCCATCCTTTCAAATATGGTACTTCATAAGAATTTTTTCATCTTTAATCACTTGCATTCTTTTAAAATTCTAGAATCTAAATAGACTGTAGCTGAATCAATGAGCCTTAGGCCATAAAAACAAATGGAATATTATGTCTGCAAGGGCAGTAGGGAAGGGAGAGGCTCATGAAGAAACTATGAGGGATTCACTTATCATCAGAGAAGGTGAAGAATGGATTGAGGGAATATCTGGAGAAGGGAACAGAGAGCAGCCCCTAGGCGCTAGGACGCACACTCTTACAGTATTCCAGAAATAGTTTTGCTCTAGTAATCAGAAGAGGACTCTGCATGGGAGAGTTCTTTCTTGCTCTCACACATAAAAATTAAAATCCAAAGGTAGTATCTTTTGTACAATTAAAATCTAGAAATTATAATTTGATGTGAGGATAATACATTAAAATACAATAATTTCAACTGAACTGCCCAACTTTTCTCTGTCTCAAAATTACTTCTTCGTTTGTGGGAATATTTAACTGAATTATAATTTTTTATTTTAAAAGATTACTAGTGGTTATTCGTTTCTTTGGAGTTGTGAATATATCTGAGAAAAGGTTTAGACCCTATTCCAGATAAATGTTCACACACATGTGTGCGCTTTTGGAAATGATTTTATGGGCTTTACAAAATGCTTAAAGCTCATCCATAAATGCTTAGGAAACCTAGATTAGAACAAGATAGACTGTAGGTTAGGTGGTAGTTTACCACAATTGAAGGAAGTTTTGTTGGTGCTTTGAATATAAAAAATAGCTGACATGGTACTCAGTCCCAGATGTAATCTTCAGAAATGGCATAGTTTATTGGTGTACAAAGAATGTTCAGGGTTTTTGGAGTTACACCAACTTCAGTTTTTAAGTGAAACTTCATCATCGATGCACTTTGCTGCATTTATCTGAGAATGGAAATAACTACCAGTGTGCATTCCAAATTGTATCCAGTGTAATTTCTATTAGGGACAGAATGTACAATATCATATGTAAATAAAAGAGACTAACTAATTAAAAGATTTCTGAAAGAGATTTCAATTTTCTAAGTGTTGCTGCTCATACTAAGTAATATTGAGTAGCTGACATGTTTGCCAAGTTTATGTCATTCGGCAGGTTGTACCAACATTTACATTTGAATATTAAATGAAAAGAACTCTGCACAAATGGACACCTTTCTGAAGGTATGCAGTCCAATTGCCATCCGCTTATGAAACAAACTATTGCTCCATCCCAGCTATCATTACTTTTTTGGGGGGTGGGGTGGTGGTGCATGGTTTGGGAATCGAATCTGGTCTCCTGCATGAAAGGCAAGCATGCTACCACTGAAGCACCTATGCACCCTTCATTTATTCTTAAAAAATTGTGGTCTACTGGGGAGAGAGCTAGGATTTACTGTGATACAAATTGTCATGGGAATGGAGTAATAGGGGCAAAATCCAGTCCTTCTTCCAGGCTGAAGTTCAGAAAATGTTTGTTGAATATAAGGTGAATGAGGCAGAGGTATTTGGGGAAATGAGGACAGGAGTGGAAAAGTTAACCTGGGCCTTAAGAGGAAGGCATTACACATCTATTCAAGGGCCAGAAGGATTTTGGTCCCAAGAGCAGTGTGAAAGTAGTGCAGAGTTTAAAGCAGAAGAACAGCCTGACCAGTTTCGCAGGTTAGAAACCTCACTCTGGCTGCAGTAGAAAATAGAAAGCTGGATGCATTGCAAAATTTCACATGAAAGATAGTGGTTAACAGGCTAAATGTAGTAGCTGTGGACGTAAGAGTAGAGTATTAAAGAATCATTAATCATAATTAACAATCGAATGAATGATTTAGAGGCAGAGAAAAGAGTAAAAAAATAATTCTTTGTTTCTGCTTTATGTAATTCTACAAGTGGCGGAGCAATTCACCATGAGTGACATGCTGGAAGAGGTTTTGCAGGGAAAGAATTTAAGTTTGGATGAAGCATGCTGATTTGGAGTTGCATGTGTGCATTCACAATGGAGATACTTAGTTAATATGTGCATGTTGATGTTGTGGGTAAGAACTGGGGTAAATGAATTGTCGATTAGCGTTTTCTTTATGTATACATAGGTCTTTGAAGTCAGTAAAAAAAGATGCACTCAACCAGGAAGAATAGAGAAGCAGGGGTGGGGGTGGGGAATTTGAAGACCAGAATTGTGTAGTCACCAAATATTTAAAGGTAGATGAAGGAAATTAAGTTTTAAAGACAAACCAAAGAAGTAGTAGCCGGAAAGGTAAGACAGAAACCTGCCTGATTTCCCAGATGCCAAGGAAAAATAATGTTTCAAGAAAGCAAGGATCACCTACAGTGTTATATCCTACAGAGGTGTCTATTGCAATTGAATTAAGGATTAAAAGCATCATCAGCTTTATTGACATGTCTTGAATGTGCCCTACAACATAAGCTTCTGAGAGCAATCCTAATGAAGATGGAAGTCAAAATGTCGTGAGTTGTGGAATGGAAAGTGAGGAAGTGAAGGCAGTGAATGGAAGCTGCTCTCTCAAGTAGTTTGGTTGCTAAGTAGAAGACAGACAATATCAAAGGAAAATTGTTCACTGAAAAAATATCTTCTACCTGCTACTCAAATAACTGTATTTTGCTTCATATATGTAAAGCAAAATGCTACCAATTTTGTGCTCTTACCAAATGAAAATAAGCCACCCAACAGAGATCTGGAATTTAAGAGGCTCTGTAAACTTTATTTCCTTTCCCTTGTTATAAGAAACAGGAAGTTTGCAATCACTGTGAATTCTACTTGGTTGTTATTTTCATGTGTAATGTCAAGATTGGGCACAGGAGTCAGAGGCACATAAAAGGGAAAAGAGAAACCCTAGTGTCCTTTTTGTGGATCAGATGAGGTTTTCCCCAAAGGATAAAAATAAACATATTAAAATGAATGCACCTGCTCTCTTTTCTTTGTTATTTCAAAATGTCAGATCACTGACTTTTAGGTCTGACCAACTGAGCATTAGCCCTTGAAATAGTCAGTAGGTTCAGGATAAGGAAGTTTATTCTAGAAAAGGAAATCTCTCTGCTCCACTGGGCTCTAGTGACCAGTGCCATGGCTGGTTAAGGATGCTGTCCACAGTAAGAGTCAACAGGGTCTGGCCACCTGGGTACTTCTGCAGTGTCTACCATTAGTTTATTAGGCAGAAATAGTATATATTATGTTCACATAGCACATTCTGATGGTCAATATCTTTAACCTCTGTTAGTGAAGTGAAAGACTGACTTCAGTACTCACTGTTGGTGTGGTGCTAAATGTATATGTGGACAAGTTAAGAAATTTGCCAGAGTTACGGTAATCTATTTTCAGCTTTATCACAATTCTAATTTTTTGGTCACCTTTTTCTTTTACATGGGCAGGCTCTGGGAATCAAACTCAGGTCTTTGGCATGGCAGGCAAGAATTCTGCCACTGGGCCACCATTGCCAGCCCTTGGTCACCTTTCTGAGTGCATTGTACACTCCAAAGAACTGTTGAAAATAATTAGGTAAAATTTTTTGATCATCTGGGTTCAAGGGAATTGGTCTAAAATGGTTTAAAACTATTTGCAATAGAATTAATTGAATTAGTATCGAAAGCATGTTTTCTTGAGCTTTTTACTTAGTGAAATCATCTAGCATACATCATTATTAATAGGTTTTGCTAACTCTGTTTTATAACTTGCATTTTTTAATTGCAAGTAATATGGGATAAAACTAGTGTAGAAGTTAAGAGATTGCAATCTAGAGTCATACGTGCTGGTTTAGAATTCCTGTTCTGCTACTTACTAGCTCAGTGATTTTGAGGGGATCAGTACACTCCTTGGTGCCTCAGTTTCTTCATCTTTGAGGGGTGATTGTGAAGGTACTTATTTCCTAGAAACATTGTGAGGAGTAAATGAGATCATTAAATTCTTGATAGAGTAAGCACTAAATAAGTGTTAGCTCTTATTGTTACTGTTATCTCATTAACTGGGGATTGTAGAAATTTAGAAAATGCAAATAAATAAGGAGATTGACCAAGTCACCACAGGAGAATAAAATCTTTCACAAAGAGATCATTTTCCATTAACATATTTGAATAAAGTCTTCCTGAAATTCGTTTTTGGTGTATGTGTGTGTACAAAGAAATGTGCATAAACAAAAACAGGGTTGTGCTGGTTATATTACCTATCAATGTATTTCTTTCACTGGATAATACATTGTGATCATAGTTCCATGTTATGAAGTATACATTTATAGAACATAATCCTAAATCATTGCTTGTGTTTATTTATATACCTACATCAGATTTATGTAATCAGCCCTTTTATTGAATATCTGGTTTGTATCTATAATTTGCTATTTTAAATAGCACTGTAATGAACATCTGGGACACTAAATGTTGCTCACGTCATTAAATATATCCATAATTACATCTGCAAATAAATTCCTAGACATACAGTTCTGAGTTAAAGGGGAACATATTTTTAAGGCTTTTTCATTTAGACATGGTTCAAATTTACGATTGCACTAGCAGTTGTACAAGTGGCAATAGCAGCTGAACAAGAAAGCTCTTTCCCCACAGTGTTAAACATAGGACACCATCAATTTTTATATTCTGGAGTTTAGTTCCAAATTTTTTTACAAGATCCATTAGCAGATATCTTCCAAACTTCAATTTCAAAGGGTTTATAAAGCTCCCATTTTAATTTACTTTGCATTCCTGGTGCAATAATTATCTCTAAGATTCAACACTTCTTTCCCTTAAAATCGATCTGGGACAAGTTGATGTGTCCATACTTTTCCAGCAATACTCTGTGAAGTCCCTTGATCAAGCTTAGATTTAAAAATTTGATGATAAAAATTAATTAAAAATCGTTGCATTTGTATTAGCTCAAGAAAAAATTAGCTGGTTTTTCCAAAATTATGCAACTCTGTGGAAGACCTGGCACATCTGGTCCTGTCTGTGATTCCTTGCAGCTTCTCAAAACTCAAATCATGTATACCAGTGAATACGTTAATTTACTTCAAAAGGACATTATTTCTACATCAGAAGTAAATATACAATCAATAAAACCAAATGTATAGAATACTTAAAATATATCCAAAAAAGAAAAATCTGGCTATTTTTTTGCTGTTTTCAGTATTTGATATGGCTTAATATTGTTTTGCAACCCTTGTAATGAGAAGTGGCAAATTCTCAAGTTATAATTAGCATTGATAATAAACAAATTATTATACAGAGGATTATTCAGAAAGAGCTCGATAAATGAGCATTATTTAATGCTTTACGGAAAAAAGATGAAGTACAACTTTGAATATTATCTATAAATGTTCTTGCATAAAATGGCTCATGCAATTGCTTGCTTGAAAATGAGTAATATTAAGGTAACACTAAAGGAAATATAATATGCAATATGTAATATCATGTGTGCATGGAATCTTTGTAGAAAATTAATACTTGGGTCTTTTATTAGCTCTTACTGTGTGCTTAAAGTGTGCCTTTGAGGTTTCATTTAGCAGTTGTCTAAAAAAAAAGCTTAAATGCTGCTATTTCATATAATTAATTTTGATTTCTAGTCCCATCATCTTTCATATCACCTTTAAAATAGAAGCTGAAACACATACACGTGCATATATGTATATAAATCCACATATGGGAATGTATCTATGAATATACATATATGTATATATTTATACTTGTATATGTGTACATATATGTGTGTAAGCATAGATATATTTATACATTACAAGCATATATTATATGCTGTTTAAAATACATTTGTATGTTCCATTATGTTTTATAAAGGGAAATATATACATATTTAAATGATAAAATATAAAAAACAAAATTATTTACTCAAAGAAACTTGTTATCTTGGACAACAGTTCTCTGTTCCTTCCAACGAATATTAAAAAACTTCAATTCCATCTTGAAATGTCATATTATTTATATGTGTGTTTGTATATATGTGTATGTTTCTCCAGAAAGAAAATAAAAGAAATCCTATTTTATCTGATATTAACTTCATATGTACTCGACTTGGGAAGATATGAGGACCAGAATTCTGAAATTGCATTTTTGGAATTTCAGTTACTCTTCTAAATTCCCCATGGTTATATTTCAGTATTGAATGCTCAAAACAATTTGTATAAGAATAGTGATAATGATTGTGCCTAGAAAAATGTTGTCCAAACTTGTATTCAGTTGCAACACAAGGTATTTGGTTCGTAAATATACATATAAAGGGATCTTCAATGGGATTTCAGTACACAAAATGTTGTCTCTCACTCACTCTGTGTGTGTGTGAGAGAGAGAGAAAGAGAGAGGGAGAGAGAGAGGGCATGCATTAGAAGATTTAGTCTGGTCTGCCTGACATAAGGGTGATAGGTTTCTATCTCTTAGCCTAATTAACACCTTTAATCTTTTTTAATGGCTAGGCAGTCTCTCTTTGGTTTTGAGGCAGGCTAGTGATAAAAGCACAGGAGGCTGGAGGTTAATCCTTCTTGTACTTTATTTCTTCATTTCTGCAACAGGGCTTCCCTTTCCATATTGGCTATTCATTCAGGAACCCTGATGATATGCTTTGAGTATGAAACAACTGATAGTTTAAAAGTATCATTCCATATTTTTCAGGTTTAAATTATAGGGATTCTAATTAATAATTGTTAAAACAAACACAACTTTAGCTCCTTACTTGCCTCTTTTATTATTATTTCCTGAGAAAGGAATAAAATTAAAGCTTTTAGAAATGAAATTGGACCCAGATAGCACCATACTTAGAATTATTCTAGCAAAATGGTAAAAGACTTAGTTAATCAAGGATGTTACAGTTGAATATGAGCTTATTAATAATGGTGTGCTTTTCTCACTAATATGGAGAATATTGAATTTCCTGTGATATTGATTTAAAGAGCTATTTTAACTAAAATATGATATACAATGAATCAGAGATACATGAGTTTTCATTTCAGAATTAGGATCTTAAAATTTATTAATGCCTTCCATGAGGCAAAATGTTTTGAACATTTGCCCCAGTACCTTGAAATATTTTTAAATATCATTACTTTTTAGAATTTTGGTAAAAGTACAGAATATTTTATTTATACAATCAGAGTCACCTTCTGAATCCTCCATTTCAAATTTTAAGCAAACTATGGATTTTTAAGTATTTCACAAATAATAGAACCCCTTCAATGGATTTGTCTGACTTGAGATTTCAGCTCAGATAAATGCATAAAGCCATCTTCAACCAATTTTGCTTCAGGATTGTAAGAGGAAGATTTCTTCAGAATAGATTTAAAAATAGAATTAAAATGTTCTCAATTTAAGAATGATTATTAAACATTCTCACACACACACACATGCATGCACATGTGTACACACACACAAGATCTCTAAATAATTTTACATAGAAAAATTCAGGGGTCAAGTGTGCTAATCAAGAAATTTAAACAAGGGACAGTTTCCTTGGAGAAAATGGAGATGCGAGCAAATTGTAAATAAGACATTTTCAGAATTCTCTATTATGAGATTTTTAGAATGTTTATGAAATGTATGTTCTCCATTATTCCACTTGCAAAGAAAATATCATAATCAACTTTACATTTTCTCTCTATTGTAGGCAATATTCTCATTCTGCATGTATCATTATATTGGGTGAAAATAGAATGGTCTAAAAGAGATTTATTTCTCTTCCAAAATTAATCTCTCCAGCAATTTCGGATGGGGGGAATGTCAGATAACAAATAATAAAACAGTCTAATGAGTGAGCTTGTATATTACCTGCTTTGCTTCTTCATAAACCTAACTTCTGCAGTGGAAATAGATAATTACTATTTACTCTCCCTGTATGATTTTTCTGAGAATGAGAGTCTTAAGTGTTCATTGTAGAAAATCAGTTGTGTGCAAATGGATTTTGTTGTGCCCTGTATTTGCTCGTGCCATTCCACTTACAAACTGCATACTCTGAGTAGTTAGACTCATTCTTTTTTTTTTTTAATACTTTTATTGAGAAATCTTCACACACATACAGTCCAACCATATTATACGATCAATGGCACACAAGACCATCACATAGTTGTATATTCTTCGCCATGATTATTTTTAGGACATTTGCATTACTCCAGAAAAAGAAATAAAAAGAAAGAAGAAAAAACTCATACATCCCATACCACTTACTCCTCCCTCTCATTGACCATCAGTATTTCAATCTACTCATTTTCTTACCCTTTATCCCCTTTATTTATTTATTTTTTTATTTTTATATGCTGTATGGCAGGGTCACATTTCATTCTTTTTCCATGTGAGTATCCCATATTTGCAGCATCATTTGTTGAACTTTTTGTGTTTGTTTGTTTCTTTTGTTTGGTTGGTTTTTGCGAAGTGCGTGGGCTCGGAATCGAACCCGGGTCTTCTACATGGCAGGCAAGAATTATACCACTGAACTACCCTTGCACCCCACCCCCTTATTATTTATTTATTTTTTAATCCTTATTATTATTATTTTTTTATTTGCCATACCCTGGATAAAAGGAGCATCAGACATAAGGTTTTTACAATAACATGGTAACATTTTAAAAGCTATGCAGTTATACAATTGTCTTCAAGAACCAACGTTACTGGAACACAGTTCAACAGTTTCAGGTACTTCCCTCTAGCCATTCCAACACAATATAAACTAAAAAGAAATATCTATATAATGCATAAGAATAACTTCCAGGGTAACCTCTTGACTCTGTTGGAAATCTCTTTGCCAATGAACCTTTATTTTGCCTCATTTCTCTCTTCCCCGTTTTGGTCAAGAACTTTCTCAGTCCCGTAATGCTGAGTCCCGGCTCATTCCCTTGTCAGGTCCCACATTGCCAGGGAGATTTATACCACTGGGAGTCATGTCCCACATAATGAGGAGGGCAATGAGTTCATCTGCCAAGTTGGTTTAGAGAAAGAGACAACATCTGAGCAACGAAAGAAGTTCTCTGGGAGTGACTCTGAGGGATAATTACAAATAGGCTTAGCTTCTCCTTTGCAGGAATAAGTTTCATAGGGGCAAACCCCAAGATCGAGGGTTTAACCTATTGAATTGGTTGTCCCCACTGCATGAGACAATATCAGGATGTTCCCAAATGGGAACATTGACTCTTTCCTCCTTTCTCCCCAAACTTCGCACAGAAGTTGAAGTTTGAAAATATGAGCCAAATCATCATTTACCCATTATTCTGATTTACTTTAGTCCTATTCAGATCAGCTTCATTCATATCTCAAGTAGAAGTCCAATCACTTTTTCAGCTTTTTAAGCAGTTGCTGAATGGGTTAATGCTGACTTTCACAGCTTCAGGGCTCTAATTCTGAGTCTCAGGTGTCACATAAATACCTGAAGTTTCAGGGAACAAGAAGATTATATACACATAGCTTACTGTCTCAGAATTTAGAAATAACAGTTACAATTCCTAAATAGATGTGACTGCTGTAAGAGCTTACAATTTAGAAATCTTTGCAATAGGCCCCACCCTGCTAACCTATGCCCTCAATTTCAATTCTCCGAGTTTCTAAATTTTAGTTAATCCATATGAATGAGACATGGTAATATTTGTCTTTTTGTTTCTGACACTTCATTCAACATACTGTCCTTAAGGTTCATTCACCTAGTTGCATGCCCCACAGCTTCATTCCTTCTTGCGGCTGCTCAGTAGTCCCTTGAATGTAAACACCACAGTTCCCCCTTCCATTCCTCAGTCTTTTTACCCTTAAGCCACCATCCATTGCAAATTGCAAACACTGCCACTATAAACACAAGTGTGTAATGTCCATTGGTGTCCCTACTCTCAGTTCCTCCAGGTATATATCTAGCAATTGTGTTGCAAGATCATCTCCAAATGCCCTATCTCTACCCTCTTTCTATCTTCTGATAACTTGCGTTCTTAACTTTAACTCTCAATGTTCACTTATTAATGTTAGTTCATATTAGTGATACCATACAACATTTTTCCTTTTCTTCCTGATCAGTGTCGCTGAGCATGATGTCCTCAAGATTCATCCATGTTGTTACATGCTTCATGACATTATTCTGTCTTACATCTGTGTAATATCACATTGTATATATATATATATATATATATATATATATATATATATATATATATATATATATATACACACACTATAGCTTATTTGGCCACTCGTCTGTTGATGGACATTTGGGCTGTTTCCATCTTTTGGCAATCATAAATAATGCTGCTATAAATATTGATGTGCAAATGACCATTTGTGTCCTTGCCTTCAGTTCCTCTGAATCTATACCTAGCAATGGGATTGCTGGATCGTATAGCAATTCTATACTTAGCTTCCTGAGGAACCGCCAAACTGTCTTCCAGAGGAGTTGCACCATTTTACATTCCCACTAATAGTGGATCAGTGTGCTTCTTTCTCCACATTTTCTCCAGCACTTGTCATTTTCATTTTTTTGTAATAGCCACTCTAATGGATGTGAGATGATATTTCACTGTGGTTTTGATTTGCATTTCCCTAATAGCCAGTAGGTTGAGCATCTTTTCATGTGCCTTTTGGCCTTGTATATTTCATCTTCTGAAAAGTGTCTGTTCATGTCTTTTGCCCATTTTTTAAATTTGGTTTGTCTTTTTGTTGTTGAGTTGTAGAATGTCGTTTTGTGTTCTGGATATTAAACCCTTATTTGATATGTGGTTTCCAAATATTGTCTCCTAAAGTGTAGGCTGCCTTTTGCTTTCTTGACAAAGTTCTTTGATACAAAAAAGTGCTTAGTTTTGAGGTGATCCCATTTATCTATTTCTGTTTTCATTGCTTGAACTTTGGGTGTAAGGTCTAGAAAACCACCTCCTATCCCAGGATTTATAAGATATTTATCTACATTTTCTTCTAAAAGTTGTATGGTCTTAACTCAAATGTTTAGGTCTTTGAGCCATTTTGAGTTAAATTTTATATATAGTATGAGATATGGATCCTCTTTCATTGTTTCACATATGAATATGCAGTTCTCCAAATACCATTTATTGAAGAGGCTGCTCTACTCCGGTTGTGTTGGCTTGATTGCCTTATCAAAGATCAATTGTCCATAGAAGAGAGGGTCTATTTCTGAACACTCAATTTGATTCCATGGGTAAGAATATCTGTCTTTAAGCCAGTTCTATGCTGTTTTGACTACTGCAGCTTTGTAATATGCTTTAAGGTCAGACAGTGTGAGACTTCCCACTCCATTTTTCTTTTTCAAGATATCTTTAGCTATTTGAGGCACCTTACCCTTCCAAATA